>NC_090266.1:1071827161-1072134569 GCF_040414725.1 Anabrus simplex | reverse complement strand
ACACGTGCTAATGGCAGATATGGAATATTGTGTCATTACATTGTGTTTACTGGCAGGAACATACAAAAACATATTATTAATTATTTGTCAAATTACAGTAGTTGTATGTGAATGCCTCTGTATTTTATGTTGATGAAAGTGTGTTCTCATTTCATTTCTTTTCAGGCAACATTGCAAATGAGGCAGTAAAATGCCTGAAAAATCTAGACATCTCAGACAGATATGCTTGTGGTACATGCTGCTTAGAATTCCAAAATGTGGAAGAGCAACGTGTTCATTTTAAAATGGGATTTCACTCTTATAATATAAAACAGAAGATACAGGGTCTTTCTCCCATCTCAGCAGAGAATTATTATCTACTGAAAGGTTGGTATTATAAATGCTTATATGTTGAATATCATTGTATTTCTCATGAAAGCAGATGGTAATGTAGTGTTGTTACAATGACATCACTTATTCTCTTGTGGCTGTGACATTCTATATACTGGAAATATGGAGAAGACCAATTCTACATTGATATACTTTGTGCTATTTGGAAGCAACTCTGTACCTTGTAAAATATTCAAGCCCACCTGAAGATGGTCGTGATGATTCTTGTGTGTATTCAGATAATATATTGCTAATTGTAATTTTTTGGTCAGGCTGAGTGGCTCAGACGGTTGAGGCGCTGGCCTTCTGACCCCAACTTTGCAGGTTCGATCCTGGCTCAGCCCGGTGGTATTTGAAAGTGCTCAAATACATCAGCCTCGTGTCGGTAGCTTTAGAGGCACGTAAAAGAACTCCTGCGGGACTAAAGTAGTTAGTGAGACATAAAGCAAATAACATTATTATGATTATTGTCATTTTAGACCTTTATACATGACTATGTTTATACATTGAGAAGTGACGTCTAGCTTGTACCTAAATATGTTTACCATTGTGCACAAAATTGATTTACCCATCTTCAAATGTATACCACCATTTTTATGGTAGTAGTCACTATCAAATGTGTGAGTCAGTTGATAGATTACATTTTAACAATTCCATTATACTTGAGAATGAAATGTTTCTTGCAATGTCTTGTCCATGGAAGTTGGCATTTTATGATTCAGTTTATCTATCCAAATTTGTACAGTTTGAAAGGTGTAATGATTCCTTAACTGGGAGGTAATACTTGCCAACTATGCTAGGTGCTTGTCACTTTCCTGGTCTTTGTGCCCTTATTACACTTTTTCAATCCCTCTTTGGTCTCTTCACTTGAAACAGTTCTTATGTGTGTGTTCAAATCACAAGAACTTTCATTCCCATGCAAAAAATCTGTAGCACACACATTTTGCAAGCTCTACCGGAGAGATGAATTGTTATTAAAGTAACACTGGTCTGCAATAAAGAGTCACGAGAATTAATACATATATTTGACTAAATTTGAATTGGTGATATCATGTATAGCGGAAACTGGTCTATACATAATTCAATGGGAACTATTTGAACTATCGTACTTATAATTAAGGTTGTGGTGTAAAAAAAAGTTCTTAGTGAAAGATGAAATCATGCAAAAAATTTACTTTTATTCGTGTTTGGAACCCACTACATTATATACAGAGAAATATACTGGGTGAATCACCTGTAGTGAGTGAGCTGTTGAAATGGACAGATGTGTTTTCCCAGCGCTCTGAAGTGAAGTTGTTTACCATGGGCTGCACATTGGAAATTTAACGGGTGCAGTCTTTCCGGACCCAGTTACTTGTGGTTCCTGGCAGTTGTTACAGCAGCCTTATTGGTTATTGGTAGTGTTGAGTTGAACCCAGGACCTACAGTTGAGTGTGATGTTCAGGCCCACACAGAAGCGACAGCAATTAAGTGTTCAACGTGTAGCAAGAACTTAAAAAATGGAATCAATTGTGTTATGTGTTGAAAGTTGTTCCACTTCGGCTGTGCTAAGGTGAAGAAAGAAAATTGTCCGGACAACTTTGGTTTTGTAAGATTTGTGACACTGTGGAGAATATGAGGGAAGCAGTTAAGGTGAGAGATTTGAAATAGAGAATCTAGAGCGAAAGTTTGCAGAATTCGAAGAAACAGTGAAAGCACAGATAGAAAATATCACAAAAATGTACAAGGAAGCAGAACCTAGTTATATTCCTACAGTTTACTCAGGGGAGGAAAGTGACTAGATCGTAAAAAATTCACGTGATGTACTCATCATGGGTGACTCAGTGATACGCTGGAGTAGTGATATTTCAAGGACGACTGGTAAAAAAGTACACTGTTATCTGGAATAAAAAATGAATGGATCAGGTTGAAAGAGTGGAAGATAGCGACGATGTGCAAGTGTTAGTGCTTCATGTAGGGACCAATGATCTTAGAAGAAAGGTGTCAGTGGACAATTTAATGAGAGAGGGGTATGAACTGGCAAGTGCAGCTAAGAAAAATTTTAAGAATGCAAAGATCATACTTATTGGTGCAGTGCAAAGAAGGACGTACCTCTACTGCGGTTGAAGACTTTGAACGGCCGGATGGACTGGGTGTGTCAGCAGCTGGACTTGGTGTATATGGAGACGGACTGCTGGATAGGAGACCAGGTCTTCGTTCGGGACAGAGTGCATCTGCACGAGAGAGTCATCGAGTCGTGCCAACAAAGATGAGGAAGACTGGAGTCGGAGGAAGGCTGTCAACTGGAGCTGACGATGGGCCATAAGCAGCCACGGATCATAGACTATGGAAGTAAGACCCTAAGACTACTGCAGGTGAATTGTGAAAGGTGCAGGATAAAATTATTGAATTTTGGAATCTTACTGAATCATACCATGTGGATATTGTCATATTAGCAATGTAAATCAGGGAGTTTTCATTATATATAGAAGGGACAGAGAGTCTAGAGGTGGCGGAGTATTTATCTGTGTGCGAAAGAATCTGGGTAATTGTTTAAAATGGGTTGATGAGAATCACGAATTGCTGTGTGTGCAAATCATGGATCAAGGGAATGCCAACCCCACTCAAATATCAGGAATATATCGGGCGCCTGGTAACAACTTCTCGGTACGCGATAGACTGTAAGATGTTACTTGTACAGGTAACAATATGCAGAAAAATTTTATAATTGCAGGTAACCTAAATCTTCCGGACATAAACTGGTCTTGCAAGTTATGATTCTCATTCTTTTTGGTCCGTATTGAGTTTCAATATAATATTAAAATCTAATTTTTATTTTTAAAAATTTCCACCTTTTCAATACAACCTATTTTATTATTAGGCTACATTATAAATTTACAAAATTTACTAGACATTTAACCAGATTAATAACTTAGTTAGAAACATCCATTGTGAATTAAAATTGTATTTTAAGAGTATGTGTTCAAATATGAATCAATATACCAGCGGGCAACAAGACTAAGTGCATAAACATGCCAAAGTTGTTGAACAGTTTAAAATTTAAAATATTTTAGTGTTATTCCAATAATTTTATATTAGATTTCAGTATTTCACTCTATGTATATACATAATCCTATAAGCCATCTTTACCAAGCTCGATAGCTGCATGTTACATACTATCCACTTCATGTCCATATCGATAATATGATCCAAATAATTAAGTGCGGCCAGTATCCAGTAATAGGGAGATAGTGGGTTCGAGCCCCACTGTCGGCAGCCCTGAAGATGGTTTTCCGTGGTTTCCCATTTTCACACCAGTCAAATGCTGGGGCTGTACCTTAATTAAGGCCACGGCCGCTTTCTTCCACTTCCTAGGCCTTTCCTATCCCATCATCGCCATAAGACCTATCTGTGTCGGTGCGACGTAAAGCAAATAACAATAAGCCATCTTTAACTAGTCAAATGCAGACACCTATTGGAACGCAAAAGCACATTTTAAATAACTTTCCTTATATTTTAAGGAGTAATGCAAGTTCAAATATAAACAGAATCCTGATTATATTTTTATGATTTTGAGGTAGAAACATGGCTGAAGACGCCCATAATATAAGGGCGAAACATGTCCCATTTATGAAATTAACAGTAATGTAAAATTTCTAATGTAATAAGAAAATATATATCATTGAAAAGGTGGAAAATTTTAAAAATAAAAATTAGATTTTGATATTATAAACTGGTCTGGCGAGGCTACGGTCGCAATAAACAAGCTAATTAGGGATGGTGGATTTACCCAAGTAGTAGACTTTCCTACTAGAGGAAACAACACTTCAGATGATTATCTTGTAAGAACCGATGACATACACATTAGCAGTACCAGGAATTAGTGACCACTCTGCTGCAGAATTAAATATTAGATATCCCTTAAACACTAAAATTTAATGAGGAGAAAATAAAAGTATATCAGTATAGCAAATTCCGAAAGTTTCTATGACAAATATTTCCCAGCTGGGCATCACAAGGCAGGCACGTAAACGTAATGTGGGATAATTTAGTTAATATTATTAATAGGGCTGTTGAGTAGTTTGAGCCCCTTAAATTACTAAAACGGAACCCAGATCTGGAATACTACAATAGGAAAATTAGGAGCCTTCAGAGGAAAGTAAAGAAAGCGTACAACAAAAGGCAATTTAGTTCGGAGCATATGAATAGTTTTCACAAGCTGTTCAATGAACTCTGAAAAGAAAGCTGCTAATGACAAATATATGAAAGGTATACTTTCTTCCAGGGAAAATGGGTGGAAAAATCTCTATAAGTATGTTAGGAAAAGGAAAGGAGCCAGCCCTGATGTGTCAATGATAATGTCCAGAGAAGGTGAGGTAATTACTGACAATCCGCTAATAGCTAATGAATTAAATCATTGGTATGGGTACATATTTAATGAGCAGAATAGTCTGGCGATAGACATTATCGATAACACTGATTGTTCTCTCTTCCAAATAAGCCGTGGAAGAATTCAGGAAAGAATTGATAACTTAAGGAAAAATAAGTCGATAAGGCCTGGTAATATTGCTGGGGAGGTTCTAAAATTGAGAGGTAGAGCTATTCTACGCTATTTGGCAATACTATTTACTGTGTGTCTCAACAATACGCAAATTCCAGTTGACTGAAAGAAAGCAACTGTAGTCCCGATTTTTAAAGGGAGCGGAAAGGCTCCTAATGGACAATTAAACTTACGTCCATTGTATGCAAACTAATGGAACCCCTCATTTCAGAATATCTAAGGAAACAATGGGAGAAAAGTTTGTGGATTAATGGCCATCAACATGGTTATAGAATAGGTTTCTCCTGCAAGAGCCAGATGTTGTCACTCTTTCAGTATATTAGCGAGTCATAAGACAAAGGTGTGCAAGTTGATGCTATTGTGATTGATTTTGCTAAAGCATTTGATGTACTACCACATGACATTCTGATCCGAAAATTGGTGGAAGCAAACATTGATAAAAGTGTGGTTCTGTGGATTCAGGAATTTTTGACAGACCGCACGCAGAGGGTAAAGGTGGAAAGTAAGTACCCTGATGAAGTTTCTATAACGTCAGGAGTAGTACAGGGTACTGTTATAGGGCCACTCCTATTTACGGCGTTTAGCAACGATCTAACTAACTAAACTAACTAACCCCATGGCACTACAGCCCTGAAGGGCCTTGGCTGCCATACGAGCGCTGCTCAGTCCGAAGGCCTGCAAGTTATGGGGTGTCATGTGGTCAGCACAACGCATCCTCTTGGCTGTTATTCTTGCCTTTCTAGACCGGGGTCACTATCTCACCGTCAGATAGCTCCTCAATTCTAATCACGTAGGCTGAGTGGATCTCGAACCAGCCCTCAGATCCAGGTAAAATTCCCTGACCTGGCTGGGAATCAAACCCGGGGCCTTCGGGTAAGAGGCAGGCACGCTACCCCTACACCACGGGGCCAGCTATCAATTATCTACCGAACGAAATTCAAAATGAATGGAGATTGTTTGCAGACGACTGAATAATATACAGAAAAATACAGAATGCTAGAAATAACAGGTTAGTTCAAGCTGATATAACTATACTCCACAAGTGGGCACTCGATAACAAAATGAAAACAAATTCTCGAAAATGCAGTCTCATAAGAATAGGAAAGAAACGTAGGCAAGGGGACTTTCAATATTGTCTTGGGTCGGATGCTCTGGTAGAGTGTGACTCATGCAAGTACCTAGGAATCCACGTAACCTGCATAGGAAGTGTAATTACTAAAGTGTACAAGTCCATATACTTTGTGACGAGGGTGCTAAAGGGCAGCAGTTCCCAGGTGAAGGTGCAGGGCTGTGTATCACTCATTAGGCCAGTTCTGGAATGTGGAGCAGTCGTATGGGATCTATACAAAACAGCACTCATTGAGGGACTTTTCCCAAAAATGTAAAATGCTTCAAGAATAGACTCCAGCATTCTATAAATTCTGTAAATTGTGAGTGAATTTCTATGTGGTGGTGTCATATTTTGATGCAATGCTCAACCCATTGTAAATTATATTATGACATCTGAATTATTTAAGGTATGTGTGAATTTGTATATGAACATGTTGTATTTAAAATGCTTAGATAATAGTAATTGGACTGCTCAGTCTACTGTAAATCATAGTGTAAAATTTTATACTACTTAAGATACATGTGAATTTGTATATGACGTTGTTGTAATGTTAAGCTAGTAGTAAGCTCAACCTATATAGTATTGTGAGCTGCAGTGTTAAGCACTGGAAATACTTAAGTTGTGTGTGAATTTGTATATGATGATACTGGATTTAGAATGTTAAAACTAGTATTATTCCTTGTAACATTTTCTTTCCATGGAATTGCCTGTTGTATTCCTGTTGGTGTTGTTGTTGTTGTTGTTGTTAACTTTACTTTATTATCACACTACTGTAAGTGATCAATGCCACTGGGATATATCCCAATTGTGATGTATTTGTTAATAATAATAATAATAATAATAATAATAATAATAATAATAATAATAATAATAATAATAATAATAAATGTATGGTACCTAAAACATGCATCCCAATATTTCTCAGATGGAAGGTGCTATTGATGTGCTGTTTTCACAGAAATGTTTTGTAATCAAGGGCTCATACAGGGTGGCGTACGAAATGTCATACATCGGAAATGTTTTATATAATGTGTAAACCGGGGCTCACAACCATGTCCTATCGTGAACAGAAACCTTATTTCATGCGTGATCCGACGGGCAGCACCACATGTCGCGCATGTGTACCAGCTGCCAGTTATACAGCATGGCAGACAAAGGGAGATTGACGCGTGAACAGAAGGTGAAGATAGTGTTGTTGTATGCGGAAACAAAGAGCGTAGCTCGGACCCAGGAAAGATTTCGTGTTCATATCCGTACTCGGTGGGCTCCTTGCTGACAGACGGTATACAGGCTGGCCAGGCAATTTGAAACAGAAGACAACGTACTGGAGAGAAAACGACCCCGCCTCAAGCCGGTCCACTCACCGGAGAATGTTGCTGCTGTGAGAGCGGCTGTGGCTTGGAGCCCCTCCAGATATACCAGAACTGCATGTGTTCAGCTGGGCATCTCTCGTTGGTCAATTCAGAGAATACTGCAGTCTGACCTTGACGTGTTTCCATACAAAATTACAACAGGTCATAAACTAACGGCGCTTGACAAGCAACAGCAAGTAAAGTTTGCTGTGTGGGCTATTGCAGAAGGTGATCCCGTATTGCACAACACATGGTTCAGTGATGAGGCACACGTCTATCTCAATGGTGCAGTGAACAAACAGAATGTCCGGTTTTGGGCAAAAGAATGGCCTGCTATTGTGCACAAGGTTGAAAGTCATGGTGTGAAAGTGTGTGTGTGTGTGCTGCAATTTCCAGTCATGGAATTATTGGGCCAATCTTTTTCAATGACACAGTCAATAGTGTGCGTTACTTGGACAGGTTGACAAACAGTTTTCTTCCAGAACTCTTTGCATCGCGACTACCAATAGAGACACAATGGTTCATGCAAGATGGAGCTCGTCCGCACACAGCAAGTGTTGTTCTGGACTTCTTGAATGAACATTTCGGGTCCTGTGTGATGTCCCATTGATATCCCTAGCGTTTTCAGAGCGGCTCAATCTGGCCACCGCATAGCCCCGATCTCAATCCCTGCGACTTCTTCGTGTGGGGACATTTGAAGGAGACAATCTACCGCCATAAACCAGAAAATGTACAGCAATTGCAAGCGGCCATTGTGAGTTTCTTCCGAGGGTTGAGCGAGGACTTGTGTCGTAGAGTGATCACGAACATGCGGGTTCGTCTCGAAGCTGCTGTACACCAAGAAGGTGGACATATTGAACATGTCCTGCACACGGACTAACCATGCACATGTCAGTGAATGTTGTAATGCCATTTTGTATTCAATATGTTGTATATTACATTTTCTATAAACAGTTTCCAATGTGACATTTCGTGTGCCACCCTGTAGTTGTAGCCCATACAGATCTGTTTATTAGGATGAGAATGTGTATTATTTTAGAAAGTTACATTTTTTCAAATGGAACAATACCTGTTTACATTAACAAAATAAAACCAAAGTAAATTAGAGTGTCAATGATGTTTTTTTTTTCTTTCTGGATTCTAGTACATGTAATTTATGAGCTATCGTAGTTTGAAAATTGTGACTACTCACAGTTGTCTGCTCCATTCAACTGCTTAGTTACAAGGCTATGATGTTGTTATGTTTGTTTTCTTTACAGTACACCCGATTGCATTGCAACTTCGTTATCAGTTCCTTTTTGATAATTCAAGAAGTAGGACATGGTGGAAGATGGTATTTACCAATACTGAAAAAGCTGACATGTTAATGGTGAATGGAGAATGCAGGAAGAATGCTGTTCGTTCTTGTGCTCTGTATGCAGAACAATATCCCAATAGACATCACCTGTCTCGATAATTATTTGTGAAACTCTTCAACAAATTATGTGGAACTGGAAGTGTAACACCTAGAAAACGTAACTGAAACAAACGAGTGACTCGAGAAGGGGGTGAAATTATTATTCTAACTGCTGTTGCTGTAGATCTGCATGTTAGTTCCCATCATAGGTAATAAGTTTCATATCGACCCGTATTGAAATACGAATTACAAATTAGAAAGCAAAAAGCTAAAAATGGTTCCACCTATTCAATACTTTATTAACATAAGAGCTACATTAAATTGGGACTAGTTTTGATCTTCCCATGAGATCATCTTCAGAAGAAAATTATACAAAATTGATACGTTATGATATAGAAACATATGAATGTTAGAATAATGTCATACAAAAAAATTAAAAGTCTTAGTTGCATGTGTCAGGCAAGTGTACTATGCATTCTTTACTGTCATAACTTGCATCCATATCCTGTCTCTCTCCATCAAGAGCTGCATGGAAGTGATTTTAGGAATTGTACTAATTTTTATACATGGGCTTTAAGACTAGAAGCACAAGATTTATCATTTATCTTGTTTAGTGATGAAGCAACATTTGCAAATCATGGCCAAGTAAACCTCCAAAACATGCGCTGTTGGTCCATAAACAATCCCCGTGGGCTTTGTCAGGTGGAACGTCAGCGTCCATGGAGTTTAAATGTGTGGTGTATTGAGAACCATCATCTCATATGTTGTTTTTTTTTTTCATTTTTTTTTTTTTTTTTCATAGAAGGAACGCTGGATTCTCAAAAGTATTTCAACCCCCATAACAGGAAAATTTCCATAGGTGTTAGAAGATATTCCACTGCAGACTAGGAGGAACATGTGGTATCAGCATGATGGCTGTCCAGCGAATAGGGCACAACGTACTACAGCTTGTCTTCACCAATTGCTTCCAGATTGCTGGATTGGACAAAGGGGGCCTGTACCTTGGCCAGCTCATTCACCAGATTTGAGCCCTTTAGATTTTTTTTTCTCTAGGCAAAGCTAAAAGAGACAGTTTACAAGGACATACCAACTACTCCAGATGACATGAAACAACGTTTTACTGCTGTTTGCACTAAAATTCCTGATGAAATGCTAGAACATGTGCATCAATCTCTACATGGCAGACTAGAAACTTGTATTCAAGCTAGTGGTTGTCATTTTGAACACAAACTTTGAAGGCCAATTCGCTTTCTTCTTTAGAATCCAAAGGATTTGTTTATTTACTTTTTCCTTGAATTAGTGCTGACATATGATAATAATAATAGTGTCATTTACTTTACGTCCCACTAACTACTTTTACAGTTTTCGGTGATGACAAGGTGCCAGAATTTAGTCCCACTGGAGTTCTTTTGCGTGCCAGTAAATCTACCGACAGAAGGCACGCAAAAGAACTCCAGTGGGACTAAATTCTGGCACGTCGTCATCACCGAAAGTACTTGAGCACCTTCAAATACCACCGGACTGAGCTGGGATCAAACCCGCCAAGTTGGGGTCAGAAGGCCAGCGCCTCAACCGTCTGAGCCACTCAGCACGGCATCTGACATATGGAGCAGACGACTACTGTTATTTACAGTTTTCAAACTACAATAGCTTGTAAACTACTTGTACTAGAATTTGGAAAAGCAACACCATTGTCATTGTAATTTACTCTAGTTTTATTTTGCCAATATCAATAGGCATTGTTCCATTTGAAAAATGTAACTTTCTAAAATAAATACTAATTCTGTAAGAGGACTGGATGAAAGTACAGTGTGAAGGGGTGGAGCACTTGGAGAGACAAGGGAAACAGAAGATGTGTACAGAAGAATGAAGAGTTTGGTGAGGAAAGAACCTTAGAAAATTAGAATGCAAGGGATGTTGAACTAACTAGGAACTGTGACTCAGAAGTGGAAGGAAGTAAAGATGTATGGGTGGACTCTGTCAAGGGATTATGACTCAGAAGCAGAACAAGGAAGAATGGAATTCGAAGGTGAACTGGGACCGAAGTTAGAAAAATAGGAAGAGGAAAAGTTGAACAAGGATCTCTGTTAAGGAAAGCATTGGGTTGTGACAGAATACTATTAGAGGCATTGAAGACCTTTGGGAATGGTGTAATTGAAAAGCCGACCGACCGACCTGGACGTTGCTGTTACTTTGCAGTGCACATACAGTGTAAGAAGAAACATCTTAATTGGAGCTTGGATGGTGTCATCAGCTTCCACTTGGAACGCTAGCGTAAAGTGAGCCATCTGGTGACGAATGAAAGTATCACTTACTCTAGACCAACGGTAAAGTATTGTTAAATTCAAACCTTCCTTGTTTGAGAAGTCTTCCTCCTGAACAGCAGAGATTTCTTCCAAAGACACGAAGCAAAGTTCTCTGCGAAATGTAAAGAATTTCACCTTGTTTTATTGACTCAGCAAAAGCCAAAAATCTTATTATTGTGTTTACAATTACGGGCCATGAAAGCATCAATCTAAACATGTGTAAGTCATTGAATTTTAGCAATAGGGGCCCTTTCCAGAATTGAATTTCAGCAATAGGGGCTCTTTCCAGAAACAACTTCCTCTATCGGTGGTATATTTCTGTCTGTCCTATAATGCTATATACGTAAATAATAACATTTTTGTAATGTACTGTACATATTTGACAATCTATGTGCAACAGCTGAATTTGTTTAAAAATTAAAATAACGTTAAAAAAGAAAATATTTGAAATAAAATAAGGACAGTTGAATAACCTACTGATTGGTTAATCAGATGATGGATAATCAGGATTCTACTGAATGTAATGGTCAAGAGATCAGTCTGAAGTTTGCAAGTTTTGAGA
Organism: Anabrus simplex; assembly: GCF_040414725.1. Lineage (NCBI taxonomy): Eukaryota > Metazoa > Arthropoda > Insecta > Orthoptera > Tettigoniidae > Anabrus > Anabrus simplex. The sequence goes on along the minus strand of NC_090266.1, from coordinate 1,072,122,933 downwards.
GAATTCCCGTAAATTGTAGAATGAATAATTTTGTATTAAATTATGCCTTTAATTGTTATTTACTAGATTTAGTAATGTAGTTTATCCTTTTCCAATTGCAGAGGACCGGACAACAAATCCTAGCTGTGATGTTGATACTGTGGACAATTCAGAGGAGTCACCTGAGAAGAGACAGGCAAAAAATGAAGAGGATTCAGGATCTGGTGATTCTGATACCCCATTTCTACAGACTAGCAATAGAACGTGTCGAGTATATTTTGTAAATAGTGCTGGAAAATGTTTTAGTGTTTACAACTGTCTCCTGCATAAAAAGAATGTAAGAATTGAGCTACATTCTGTGGTATGATCTGACTATTATACATTATGATAAATAAATTACTTTCAGGGTGTCAGTTTTCTAGTGGATGATTTATAGTGCACAGTATCCATTTGGAAAGAATGTTATTAGTTATTTTCTTCTTTTTCATATTTTATGGTAATGATAAGAGTACGTGGATGTGATTAGTGAAAAGTTCCATAGAATTAACAGTAAGCAGGTTCAGGATGTAGAAAGAGAATGGATGGCATACAGGGATCCTGTAGTAGAAATGCCAAGGGAATGCCTAAATATGGGGAAAAGTGAACATCTTTGTGAAATGACGTCAGGACAGCTGGTAAACGTAAGAAAAAAGCATATAAAAAATGGCTCCAAAACAGAACTTGTATTGAGTAAAGTAACAGAGCAAAACAAACCAAGACTCCAAGAAGATTTGATTGATTGATTGATTGATTGATTGATTGATTGATTGATTGATTGATTGATTGATTGATTGATTGATTGATTTATTTATTTATTTATTTATTTATTTATTTATTTATTTATTTATTTATTTATTTATTTAATTTTATTTATTTATTTATTTATTTATTTATTTATTTATTTATTTATTTATTTATTTATTTATTTATTTATTTATTTATTTATTTATTTATTTATTTATTTGCTATCATAGGAGTTATATAACAGAAAGTTTGATTCTTTTTTTTAATTTGTTTTACAACGCATTGACACCGGTAGGTCTTATGGTGACTATGAGAAAGGAGATTAATCCCTAAGGGTGTTAAATGGGGTTAAGACCAAAAAATATATATACTCATTCCTCCATGGCAGTATATATATATATATATAGTACCAGGAAAAGATGTTTATCTTAGAGGCGCATGACACTAAATTGATGAGCATGGACTATATCTTAGGGTGTGGCTTAAAACATTGGGGTTGGTACAGAGAGGGGTATAGTTCATTGAACTTAGAGATTTTTTGGATAATCTGAGTTTATTGACCATTGAAAACAAGTTAATATCACCTTCATACAGTAGAATTGAAGTGTCGTGGCCGGTTGATAACTCCGGGTCCTGGGATGGCGCTGGATATGGCCTGGGTAGGAACCACGCCCGCCTGGATGTGAAGTTCTGGAATTTCTCGAAGTTCTGGACGCACACGTTCTGGGGTTCGATTTTTAAGACGTGATTCACGTGCAAGTCCCTGTACGGCACTCCATTTATTTGTGGCACTGTTAAATAGATATGACCTTTCAATGATTGCATCTACTCGTACAATGAAATGTGGCAGGTTACTAAATCCTTGATTCAAGCACTTCATTGAATCTAAAATGTTCCTAAATAGTCACTTGAAAAACAGGATGATTGCATTAAATACTTGACCTTGTACTGGTGGAATTAATGTGTAAAATATTAAGTTTGTGACGTGAGGTTACTAACACAGGCACTCTAAACTAGAATGTTCTATAGGATTGCTGTTCATAGTCACCACAGTTCTTAATGCACAGTTTATGAATGTTCGGAACACATTGGCACATTTGCAATAAGCTTAGTAAATGAAATAGCACTCGGAAAATGTCTTATTCCGTCAATAAGCAAAGTAAATAATCATTAAAGAAAAATGGTACTTGGAAAAAGTCTAACTCCATAAATTGTGAGTTCACTTATAACGCTGGAAATTTCTATGTTCCCTCGGAACATGGCATGTGTATTCTAAGTCGTCACAGTCTATTATATTGACATGAGCCTAAGCACAAGTCCTGATGCAGTACTCGGAAAGTTTTTCATATTTTCACAATCGAACGCAATGTTTAAAAATACCTTATGTTCCACGGTTTGTCATAAGACATAAGTTCAATGTGGTACTTGGAAGAAAAATCATACCATTCACACGAAAGTTTACGTTGACACAGCTTGTCATAGAAACAAGTCCAACTTACACACTCGGAGAATTTCTATGTTCACCGGGCGAGTTGGCCGTGCGCGTAGAGGCTGTGAGCTTGCATCCGGGAGATAGTAGGTTCGAATCCCACTATTGGCAGCCCTGAAGATGGTTTTCCGTGGTTTCCCATTTTCACACCAGGCAAATGCTGGGGCTGGACCTCAATTAAGGCCACGGCCGCTTCCTTCCAACTCCTAGGTCTTTCCTATCCCATCGTCGCCATAAGACCTATCTGTGTCGGTGCTACGTAAAGCCCCTAGCAAAAAAAAAATTTCTATGTTCCTGAAATTGATCCACGAAAGCAGAAGTTCGAAATATAGGTTCAAACGTGGTACTTGCAGAAGTCACGACACTCACGAGAATTCTAAGTTCCTTCAATAGTCACCGGATAACAAAGTCCCAACGCGACACTCGAAGAAAATAACAAAGTCCCAACGCGACACTCGAAGAAAATGACAAAGTTCCAATGTGGCACTTGAAGAAAATAACAAAGTTCTAACGCAATACTTTAAGAAAATAACAAAGTCCCAATGCGGCACTTTATGAAAATAACAAAGTTCCAATACTCGGATTTCAAAGACTTTTCCAACTATAAGTTCGGTCTGCACTCACAGCGCTCCTCCCATCACTCGTGCTGCAGAGACGGTGGAGTGACAGATACTGAATTTGTAGTCCGGGTCATCCTCCTCTTATACCCGATTGTGTGGAAGTATCTAGAACATGGGTATTATCTACCCTTATAACTCTTAAAGTATACGGTGGATTTCCCTGAAATGTTGACAGGTTGCGTCCATTATAATGGTCTTTACGATGGCAGTGTCAAAATAGCAATATTTTAACGCAAAACGGACTTTTGCAGGTAGGCTGGAACACGACCATATATGATCATGTAGAGGACACCCGAGGCGGCTACGTTACTCGCTGCGTACATCATTGAGTTCGGCGGGCTGCATATCTTCCGCCTCGCGCAAAGTTCAATAAACATACTTCGAACTTCGCTTCCGTAGCGGTGTTCCCGGTGCAATATATATATTAAATCCTAGATGTAAAATAGGAAATATTTTAAAACATCCCTACCCTAAGGGATTAAGTGAGGTTAGCTTCAGAAATGAAATTATTCATCCCTCCAAAACAGTTTGACGTAGGATGTTGTAACTTTACAAGAAAGTTATTCTTTTATGTTGTAGGTGTCAAATTTGATTACTTCAAAATCTGTTTAATAATAATAATAATAATAATAATAATAATAATATTGATGGTTTTCTGTCCCATTAAATACTTTTATGGTAATCGGAGATGCCAAGGTGGTAGAATTTTGTCCCGCAGGAATTCTTTTATGTGCTGGTAAACCTGCTGACACAGGGCTGACGTATTTGAGCACCTTCAAAGACCACCGGCCTAAGCCAGGATCGAACCTGTGAACTTGGGCTCAGAAAGCCAGCACAGTAACCATTCTGAGCCACTTGGTGTAGCTTCACTATGTTTCTCCCCCAAGGAGTTTAGATGGGGGTTGACAATCAGAATAGTCATTTTTCCAAAAACATTTCACTACGAACTTAAAATTTATATGATGGCTGGTCTTCTATGTCCTAGATGTTAAATAAGAAATATTTTTAAAACATTCTATCCCTAAATTAATTATGAAATTCATTCCTCCATTACTGTTCGATGTACGAAGTCAACATTTTACAGGTTGGTTGCATGTATGCCCTAGATGTTAAATAACATAGGGTTTTAAAACATTCCATTTGTATGTTGTTCAAATGAGTGTTAGATCCAAAAATAAATAATCGTTCCTCCAAAACCGTTTCATGTACGAACTGAGGGTGTATTTTATAGGCTAGCTGACAGTGGACTCTCCAAAATTTAGAACTTTCAAAGATAACTTTTAATTTAAAACCATAGCAAAGCCCGGGTATCTTGCTTGTACTGTGTAAGAGAGTACTGAAAGGAAAAAAAAAAAAAAAAAAAAAAAAAACTTTTGAACCAGTATATCTACACTTCTCTAATTTGGTAAAATATGTGTTTATTTATACCTAAACTAGCTGATGTACCCGTGCTTTGCTACGGAATTCTACATTGTATACAGAGCTCTAGGTTAGGTAATGTACACGTTGTGAGCAAGATTGTATTAAATGGTAGAGCTCTTAACGTTACCCTAGAAACGCGACGGGGAAGTCACCAAACGTCTTTTCTCCCGCAGACAGCCGTGATCCGTGAACACTCTTAGTCTTTCCGTCTTTCTCCCGGGGAGGGGGTCGAATAGTGGAGAGTCCCAGTGCAAAAACTATGCCCTTTTACTAATCTGTTTCCTAGGAGTACCCGATGAGTCGGAAAATCTTAATTCTCTACACTGACGGCGGAAAAATCTATCTGACTTGGAGGCAATTTTTTCCTCCAAGCCAGAGGAGAAACCCCCTCTTCACTGCTAATTTCGAAGAAAATGAAAATATAATTTAATAAAAAATGATGAGGAAGAAGCTTTTCTATAAAAACGGCTCTTCTCAGGGTTGAATTTTGAGTTATTTAGTTAATTTTGGTGCTACAATTTGAAATAGGCCTAAATTGTAATTCTAGACCAGGTCATACTACTACTAATACTACTACTATGTGAGCCTCTGCCATAAGTGTGCACATTGCCCATTCAAAACAGCACGTCAGAGTAGGGATCAATTAGTTGGAGTAGCGTGATGAACCAGTGTGTTACGTACCAGCATTATCAGAAAATTTATGAACCAGAGGAATGGCATGCTAAAGAAGAAAGTTTTCTAACTCCCCAGCTATTCTCGCCAATATTCAGTCAGGCTGTTATACTTGGTACGCAGTAGTAATCCCATCTATTGGTGTTGAGTGGCAGCATAAGAGACAAAGAACAACACAACAAACAATGGTCAATATAATGTTATTGTTGATCAGTGTTATGTGCATGCGATATTGTAGGCCTTCACATGTTTATTCCGACCCTGAAATACCACACTTATCGTAGTCGGTACGATAAAACTGAATAAAACATAAATGATCAGAAATTGCATTCTCTGTAACTTTTGTTATGTAGTACTTTTCGATAGGACAAATAACCTATGTATTTAAAAAATAAATTTTAGGCGCCGTCCCCTAAACTACAATTTCATCCAGAGTGAATACAATTGTTTATAGCTTAGAGTGTAGTTTATTATTCCCCGACTCTATATACCGATTTTCATTAAATTCTTGTTAACCCATTTTTCCGTGGCTCGGTGTTGGTATGAACTTAGCAACAAAAAATACAAATTCATTAATATCTGTGTTCATCATAGCTGGTACGTTAAAAATGTATAAGACGTAAATGATCGGAAGTATTTATAGACAGGACCACTAATAATATAAATATTTGAGAATTACATTTTAGGCCTTCCCCTAAACTACCATTTCACTCGGCGTGAATAAACTTATTTATAGCCTAGATTGTAGTGGCTCATCCCCCGACTTTACACACCGATTTTTCATTAAATTCTCTTCGGCCGTTTTCTCGTGATGCATGTACATACAGACGGACAGACAGTCAGACAGAAATTACGGAAAAGTAAAAAGTACATTTCCTTGTTACTGTGGACATGACCAATACAGAAATACCATTCTTTTCAAATTCTGAGCAATGTACAGACAAAACTTTTATGTATATATTAGCAAGATACCCGTGCTTTGCTACGGCTTTAAACTGAAAATTATTATTCAAAGTTTTACATTCTGGAGAGTCCACTGTCAGCTAAGCCTATAAAATACACCCTCAGTTTGTACGTAAAAAATTCGGACGAATGGTTATTTATTTTCTGATCTAAAACTCATTTGAACCCCATATTGAAGAATTTGTATATTGTAAACTCTATCTTATTTAAAATCTGGGATGTAAAAGTGACCAACCTGTGAAATTTTGATTTTGTACGTCGAATAGTAATGGAGGAATGAATGGGCTACTTCTTACGGGGTGAATGTTTCTAAACATTTATTAACATCTAGAGTATAAGACCAACCTTCATCGAAGAAAAATATAAGGTAATACCTGAAAGGGTTTCGGAAGAATGGATATTGTGTTTTTGGGGGTCAACCATCGTCTAAACCCCTAAGGAGAGAAATATTTTGAAGTATACGATATTTTACACCTAGGACATAAAAGAACACCCTTCTCCTAAAATTACAACTTTGTACGTCAAACAGTTTTGGAGGGTTAATAATTTTGTTTACGGAGCAAACCTCATTTAACACTTTAGGGTTGGAATGTAAATTTTTTTTCCTATTTCACACCTAGGGTTTGGAATTGGAATTTTGTCTTCGTACATTAAACCATTTCGAAGGAAGGAATGAATGTATTTGTTTCAGGATCTTAACCCCCATTTAACTCTCTGAACTGTTAAATTTGTTTCAAACCTTCTGTTATTTAACGCCTAGGATATAATTTGATACTGTAGTCACGTCCTAGTTCGTGAACCATGGGCAACGGCTGAGTGGCCTAGTAAGTGGTCCTGAGAGTCGGGATACCAGTTGCTATGGAATGGGAGTGGGCATCTCGGACATATTCTGAGTCGTGGCCCTCCTTGTGCTCAGGCGGCTAGGACTATACAATTCACCGGTGGTCCATGACCCGTTAGAGGAGAGATCCTCACTTGGACTATGTGCAAGTAGGGCAGCATCCTGCTTCATGAATTTACCGAGCTCAGAACACTTTAAGCAAGCCTCGGACCTATGGGAGTAATGTAGTCCCACTCCCATTTGACAGGCGAGGGACTCCTTGGAAACAACTTGGCGAACGAAATGGAATTCGATGGGGAGTTATCAATATTAATGGGGCTTATGGAAGAAAGAAGGTAGAACTGGCTGAGTCAGCAAAGAGGATGCATCTGGATGTGCTAGGAGTAAGTGATATTCGGGTAAGGGGAGATAATGAGGAAGAGATAGGAGATTATAAGGTGTACTTGACGGGTGTTAGAAAGGGAAGGGCAGAGTCTGGGGTAGGGCTCTTTCTCAGGAATACCATTGCACGCAACATAGTTTCTGTTAGGCACGTAAATGAGCGAATGATATGGATAGATTTGTCAGTGGGAGGAATTAAGACAAGAATTGTGTCCGTGTATTCACCATGTGAGGGTGCAGATGAGGATGAAGTTGACAAGTTTTCTGAAGCATTGAGTGACATCGTGGTCAGGGTCAACAGCAAGGATAGAATAGTGCTAATGGGCGATTTCAATGCGAGAGTTGGGAATAGAACTGAAGGATACGAAAGGGTGATTGGTAAATGTGGGGAAGATATGGAAGCTAATGGGAATGGGAAGCTTTTGCTGGACTTCTGTGCTAGTATGGGTTTAGCTGTTACGAATACATTCTTCAAGCATAAGGCTATCCACCGCTACACATGGGAGGCTAGGGGTACCAGATCCATAATAGACTATATCTTAACTGACTTTGAATTCAGGAAATCTGTTAGGAATGTAGGAGTTTTTCGGGGATTTTTCGATGATACAGACCACTATCTGATCTGTAGTGAACTAAGTATCTCTAGGCCTAGAGTAGAGAAAGTGAAATCTGTCTGCAAACGAATAAGGGTAGAAAATCTCCAGGACGAGGAAATTAGACAGAAGTACATGGATATGATTAGTGAGAAGTTTCGAACAGTAGACAGTAAGCAGGTTCAGGATATAGAAAGTGAATGGGTGACATACAGGGATGCTGTAGTAGAAACAGCAAGGGAATGCCTAGGAACAACTGTGTGTAAAGATGGGAAAAGGCGAACATCTTGGTGGAATGATGAAGTGAGAGCAGCCTGTAAACGTAAAAAGAAGGCTTATCAGAAATGGCTCCAAACAAGGGCCGAGGCAGGCAGGGATTGACACGTAGATGAAAGAAACAGAGCGAAACAAATAGTTGTTGAATCCAAAAAGAAGTCGTGGGAAGATTTTGGTAATAACCTGGAAAGGCTAGGTCAAGCAGCAGGGAAACCTTTCTGGACAGTAATAAAAAATCCTAGGAAGGGAGGGAAAAAGGAAATGAACAGTGTTTTGAGTAATTCAGGTGAACTCATAATAGACCCCAGGGAATCACTGGAGAGGTGGAGGGAATATTTTGAACATCGTCTCAATGTAAAAGGAATGTGGTGTTGCAAACAGCCAAGCTCATGGGGAGGAGGAAAATAATGTTGGTGAAATTATGCTTGAGGAAGTGGAAAGGATAGTAAATAAACTCCATTGTCATAAGGCAGCAGGAATAGATGAAATTAGACCTTAAATGGTGAAGTATAGTGGGAAGGCAGGGATGAAATGGCTTCATAGAGTAGTAAAATTAGCGTGGAGTGTTGGTAAGGTACCTTCAGATTGGACAAAAGCAGTAATTGCACCTATCTACAAGCAAGGAAACAGGACGGATTGCAACAACTATCGAGGTATCTCATTGATTAGTATACCAGGCAAAGTATTCACTGGCATCTTGGAAGGGAGGGTGCGATCAGTCGTTGAGAGGAAGTTGGATGAAAACCAGTGTGGTTTCAGACCACAGAGAGGCTGTCAGGATCAGATTTTCAGTATGCGCCAGATAATTGAAAAATGCTACGAGAGGAATAGGCAGTTGTGTTTATGTTTCATAGATCTAGAGAAAGCATATGACAGGGTACCGAGGGAAAAGATGTTCACCATACTTGTGGGCTATGGAATTAATGGTAGATTATTAAAATCAATCAAAGGCATTTATGTTGACAATTGGGCTTCAGTGAGAATTGATGGTAGAATGAGTTCTTGGTTCAGGGTACTTACAGGGGTTAGACAAGGCTGTAATCTTTCACCTTTGCTGTTCATAGTTTACTTGGATCATGTGCTGAAAGGTATAAAATGGCAGTTAGGGATTCAGTTAGGTGGAAATGCAGTTTGGCCTATGCTGACGACTTGGTCTTAATGGCAGACTGTGCCGAAAGCCTGCAGTCTAATATCTTGGAACTTGAAAATAGGTGCAATGAGTATGGTATGAAAATTAGCCTCTCGAAGACTAAATTGATGTCAGTAGGTAAGAAATTCAACAGAATTGAATGTCGGATTGGTGATACAAAGCTAGAACAGGTCGATAATTTCAAGTATTCAGGTTGTGTGTTCTCCCAGGATGATAATATAGTAAGTGAGATTGAATCAAGGTGTAGTAAAGCTAATGCAGTGAGCTCGCAGTTGCGATCAGCAGTATTCTGTAAGAAGGAAGTCAGCTCCCAGACGAAACTATCTTTACATCGGTCTGTTTTCAGACCAACTTTGCTTTACGGGAGCGAAAGCTGGGTGGACTCAGGATATCTTATTCATAAGTTAGAAGTAACAGACATGAAAGTAGCAAGAATGATTGCTGGTACAAACAGGTGGGAACAATGGCAGGAGGGTACTAGGAATGAGGAGATAAAGGCTAATTTAGGAATGAACTCGATGGATGAAGCTGTACGCATAAACCGACTTCGGTGGTGGGGTCATGTGAGATGAATGGAGGAGGATAGGTTACCTAGGAGAATAATGGACTCTGTTATGGAGGGTAAGAGAAGTAGAGGGAGACCAAGACGATGATGGTTAGACTCGGTTTCTAACGATTTAAAGATTAGAGGTATAGAACTAAATGTGTCCACAACACTAGTTGCATATCGAGGATTGTGGCGACGTTTAGTAAATTCTCAGAGGCTTGAAGACTGAACGCTGAAAGGCATAACAGTCTATAATGATAATGTATGTATGTATGTATTAAAATGGTTCCATATAAATGCATATTTTTGTCATCATTCCTCACCCCCCCAGACAAAATCCCTTTAGGAGTGTATTGTTTTAAGTCCACTTATTATATGTATCCTCATAAATATGATTCAACTCATTTTACACCCCCTTAAGTTGATTCCACCCCTCTCCCACGCTACAAAATATGTGTACCTTTATTTTTAAATGAGATTCCAAATACCAATTTTCACGTTTGTAATGTCTTCAGTTTTTGAGAATCCAGTATCCTCATAAAAATACTCAACACCTTCTTCAGTCATTTTAACCACCATTAAAAGTTTTCTTCTGAAAACAAAAATAGGTGTTTCTTCATTTTTAAAGGAGATTCCAAATATTCAGTTTTGGAGATACCAGAAACCTAATAAAAATAATTCTCCCCTTTTTCAGTCATTTAACCCCCCGCCCCGCCCCCCCCCCATTAAGTGTTTTTTCCCAAAACAAAAAATACTTGTTACTTTATTTTTAAAAGAGATTAAAAATACCAATTTTCACTTCTGTAATATGGTAAGCTTTTGAGATATACCACAGATTGCTCATTTTAAAAATTCACCCCCTTTAACTCTTCCCCTTAAGTCAATTTTCAGAAAACAAATCATGCACGTTCCTTTACTTTAACAGGAGATGGAAAATTTTAAATTCCCATGGAGATATTTTTCACCAATAGAGCATGTCAAAAATGTCAAAAACATATCAGATGTAAGGCTTTTCAGGCGTTTGCTCTATTAACCAGCGTTTCGTCTTAGGTCTGACACTAGACTCATCAGAGTGGGATGTGTCAGACCCTACACACTGACGCTGGGGTGTATTTATTTTAAGACTTTTCCAAAACCATAAAAATACGTGTTTCCTTATTTTTAAAGAAGATTCCAAATACCGATTTTCACGTCTTTAAATTGTTAAGGTTTTGAGATATAGATACACTCATTTTAAGAGTTCACCCCCCTTTTCACCCCCTTAGCGATGGAATATCCAAAAATCCTCTCTTAGTGAGCACCTACATTGTAACATACATGTATCCTCAAAATTTCATTTCTTTATGTTCAGTAGTTTTGGCTCAGCGATGATGAATCACTGAGTCAGTCAGTCTGGACATGTTATTTTATATATATAGATATGAAACCTGCATTTGGTAAAAAATAGAATCAAATCTGAAGAAGTTTCAAAATTCAGTCATAACTTCCCTTAATATTTTTTGCAGGAAATAATTCAAATTTGTTTACTGGAAGAGTGAAATCTGGAATCAGCACAAAATTAATTATTGAATTATATGTATTTAGAATTGTAATAAACAAGGACAAGGAACTTATGAGACATTATTAAGGTCTGCTTTAATAATGATGTACACCACTCTTATTCTCAAGGTGTATTCTGGTATTATTTCACGATACTTCATTCGGTTTGCTGCCAATATCCATTTTTGTCTTCTTTCTTTTTCATGTTGAACGTGAAAAATTTTACACTAGGATCACTGTAACATTCTGAATTATGGCAGTTCATGACACAACAGTGTCGTTTAGCACAATGAGGATGTTGCATACTGCCTATATATGTAAATTACGTGCTACAATTTACTATTATACAGACAAATAATAAATCTTTCCATCAATCAACACCACAGTTGTGCATTAGTTAAACCAGCATGGCCTGCATGCTACCTCACAGTTTCGCCACATTTAGCACTAGTATTCACTTGCACATTCCCCATAACTGCTGTTATGCCAAACCATCTTATACATGCTAAATTGTATGAACTACAAAGACATCTGAATTTGATGCAATTAATTATAAAATTGAACTTTAATAACAGATAAATTTCAGTGGGAATAGATGATATTAGACCTTAAATGGTGAAATAAAGCGGGAATGCGGGGATGAAATGGCTTTGCAGAGTAGTAGGATTAGCATGCAATGTGAGTAAGGTACATTCTGATTGTTCAAAACAGTAATTACACCTATCTACAAGCAAGGGAATTGAAAGGATAACAGCACCTATCGAGGCATTTCATTGATCAGTATTTGTTTTCTATTGGTTTTATGTTGCACCGACACAGATAGGTCTTATTGGCAATGCTGGGATAGGTTCGAACCCCACTGTCGGCAGCCCTGAAAATGATTTTCCGTGGTTTCCCATTTTCACAGCAGGCAAATGCTGGGGCTGTACCTTAATTAAGGCCACGGCCGCTTCCTTCCCACTCCTAGCCCCATCCCATTGTCTCCATAAGACCTATCTGTGTCGGTGCGACGTAAAGCAACTAGCAAAAAAATATATATGTATTCTCGTAGGATGCTTGTATACTAAATGAAATTGAATCGACGTGTAGCAAAGCTAATGCAGTGAGCTCACAGGTGCGATCAGTGGTATTCGGTAAGAACAAAGTAAGTTATCGTACCAAACTATCTTCACATCGGTCTGTTTCAGACCGAATTCGCTGTACGAGAGTAGAAGCAAAGTGGCCTCAGAATATCTTCTTTGTAGGTTAGAAGTAACAGACATGAAAGCAGCGAGAATGATTGATGATAGAAACAGGTGGGAATCATGTCAGAAGGGTGTCCAAAATGAGGAGGTGATGGCTAAGTTAGGAATAAACTCCATCTGTTTATAAAGATTTAATTGTTAGAGTTGTGGAACTGAACAAGGCCACACATTTGGTTGGAGATAGAGGACTGTGGAGGTGTTAGTTTACCCACAGAGACTTGCAGTCTGATTGCCGAAAGGCATAATCTATAATGAAGATGTATGTATAAATGTAATAACAACCACCTTGTATTACTTCCAGGTAAGACCCAGTTCCTGTGAACTCATTAAATCGGTACAGGAATGCCACAAGAACCCTTTATGGATCATTCTGATAACTGGCGGTGGTCATTTTGCTGGGGCAGTTTTTAATGGTGAGTGTATTTTAGAGGATGGGAGTTACTTTAATTTCAGTTGAATAGCATGAATATGCCTTTTCAAATGCAAACGTAGAATCCTAACAACCACCACAGAAACTCATAATAGTAAGGACATACCTCAATGTAGAGTTGGCGTCAGTAAGTGCATCCGACTTTTAAATAGGGCCATGTTAGTACAGGAAAAGTGTCAAAAAGTGATGGAGGATAGGATGAACATGCAAGCTGTAAACATATGAATAGATAAAGTATAAGAAATGTACAGTCACTCAAGAAAAGAATGAGTGCATTGTGTATAAGTTCTTCACAGGTCCACCTTTTTCAGAAACAATTCAACTTAGAGATTTAATGTTTGTTGTGGGTATACACAACTTTATATTTATATGCGAGGTGAATTATATTTTGATAATAATAAAATTTAGTCTGATAAAATATTAATCATGCAGAGATTGCGCTTGTTTTTAGGACATGAAAGCTCACACTGGGTCTGGACATTGTTAACATAGTAGATTTAAAAAGTTGTTAGTGGAACCACATGATGCATTTCTTTAATATTTCTCTTATGGTGCAACATAACATTACAAACAGCGACTTTTCCCTGTGTCATCCATTTTTAATGTCTGTTAACAATATAAAAAATATTTAAGTTACACACATTGTTACCAACAGAACAGTTTTCCAACTAAAGATTTGAAGAGTGTTCTTTTACATCAATACAACCATGAAATGGTAAAACACCCACCGCATTGACCTATTGATGAATATCACCATTATAATACATCAGTACATGAATCAAAGAAAATACCATTTTAATTATTCTTTTAAAGGTATCTTTAGCTAGAGGCAATGATGTAAGTTTGTTAAAAGCACGTTTAAAAACATTATTGGTTTTTACATGAATAACACAAATATATCCATCTTTGCCTAGAAGTACGTCTTGTACTACACCCAGCTTTCAGAATTGAGATGGTAAGTTGTCATCTTTCATTAACACCACTTTCCCAGATTGCAGCTCGTCACAAACAGTTCTCTATTTCTTTCTGTGCTGAAGATGATATTTGTACATTTTTCTTCTTATTATTATTCTTCGAATAATCCTTTTGAGGGTATGATTAATTTATTTTTTTTACATGCGAACGGACCACTAAGGATCATCCTACAACTTCATGTCTTTCTCTTCGTTTGGAGTTTTCTCTGTGTCCAATAATCCTTCATGCGTTCACTGGCCTGCTTCTATTGTTCATCTGTCCAGGCTCTTCCGGTCTTCTTAGTTCTTCCTGCGGCTTGAACCCCTTCCAAATTCTTCACTGTGTTCCTAAACGTATTCCTTTCTAACAGCTGGACTCACGAGATGCTTAACCTTTCCATATCCTTCTTAGTTTCCTTAATCCATGCTGTAGTGGTCTTTTTTCTCCAGAAGTAATCAAATATCTGTTTGGTACGTCTGTTTGCGTTCATTCTGTACAGATGTCTGAGAAACACCAGTCTCCTTTCCTTCATGGTCTCCGAGATTCTTTCCACCTTCTGGTAAACTTCTTTGTTGCTCTGAAGTTTCCATCTGCTTTTAGTTTGGACAGCTCCCATAATTTTTTTGAGGATTCTTCTTTCCAGGACCTCTAGCTCCTCCAGCTTGTAGTTCATGGACAGGCATTCACTGGCATACAGGCATTCTGTTTTGACCACGGTGTTGTAATATTTTAATTTGGAATTCCAGGACAAGCACTTCTTATTGTAGATGATTTTTGTCAAGCCGTATGCTCTCTCCATTTTTGAGATCTGATCTTCCACTGCAGCTTTTTCTAGTCCATTCTCCTGTATGGTCTCACCAAGGTACTTATTATTATTATTATTATTATTATTATTATTATTATTATTATTATTATTATTATTATTATTATTAAATTGATGCAACCAGCTATGGCTACCCAAGCAACCTGACTTTTTTCTTTCCTGGGCTTACACCTTTTTCTTTAAATTGTAGCCAGAGGTTCTTCAGTCTCAGACTTCTCTTCTGTCGCTCTTCTACTGAAATGTTGCACGGTTTATCTGGATGTCGCTCTGGCTTCTTCCCCAAATCTGCAACATTCTTCCTGAAGATGATTTTGTCTTGAATTTCTTTGGAGTTTATGCCTCCTTCCTTTAGATGTTCTTGCACTACTTCAAGGAGACAGTATTCTGTATTTCCTTCTATCTCCATGTCCATAAATGGTCAGCGTCCTCATTCTGATTATGGTGGTAATCTTCTCTGTTCTCTCATACATTTCCCTATTGGATCTTTGATGGAATCTAAAACCCTCCACCACTTTCTTGGGTCCTAGAATTTTCCTGAGAAACTTCCTTTCCTTTTTCTCAATTGTGGGATCGTGTGTTTTGGCTAGTGTGTCTGCAACATAGAGGCATTCTGGTCTGACTGTTGCACAGTAGTGACTCAGTTTTGCCTGGAAAGAGATCAGTCTGGACTTGTAGGTATCATGGCACAGTTTAGAGGCCATTTCCATCGTCCATGCTCTTTCTCCTAGTAATTCTTTTTCTTTGCCATTGGGAGTAAGGATCTCACCCAGGTACTTACATTTATCAGTCGTATGAATACTTCCGTACACTGTTTCAATCTTGCTGATAGCGTCCATTTTAGCTGAGTCCATGTACGTTGTACTGTATATCAAGTGATATCCTCAGGCCAGTCTTTGCAGCTGCACTTTGTAGTACTTCTATTTGTTTCACTGCTGTTGGGATGTTGTCTGCAAGGATCATTACATCATCAGCATAGACCAGGCAGTCAACTGTGATACCAGTGTTCTTGCAGCCTGCTCTCACTCCACTTTGGATGTCATTTGTTGCCAACTCTTTTCTCCATTCTGTGATGACTTTCTCCAGAACACAGTTGAACATGAGTGGTGAGAGGCCATCTGCCTGTCCTAGTCCGGTTTTAATCTTGAATGTTTCTGACAGCTCGCTCAAGAACTTAACTTGTGAATATGTATCTGTGAGGGTCTGTTGGATCAAAGCTAGGGATTTATCATACACTTCAAACTCACTGAAAAAGAGTTTCACAGACCACTGAATAATATATCTTTTTGAAATCCACAAAGGTCATAATTATACTTTTCTGCCTCATTGTCCTAATCTTGGTCACCGATTTGAAGATGAAAAGCTATTCTGGATATAAACATCCCTTTCAGACCAAGCAGAGTGGCTGTGCACATTAATGCTCTGCTTTTATGAAGTCAAGCTCTGTATTTGGAAGACATGTGGGTTTGAACCCCACCATTGGCTGTCCTGAGAATGGTTTTCTGTGATTTCCCATTTTCGTTTCCGGGCAAATGCCGGGTCAGTTCCTATTCATAGGCCACAGTTGATTCTTTCCACCCTCTTGCCCAATTTCATGTGCCAGCATTCCTTTCATCTTCATTAGCTATTCAACTGAGATTGGCATCAGGAAGTTCATCTGGCTGTAAAAACATGTTACATAAATTCATCTCACCTCATCCCCAGCCCCATATCAAGAAACCGAACTAAGGGGTAGATATACGAAGGTCGATCAAATATAAATGGGATTTTTGTTCCTGAACATCAACTGTTGGTAGGACTGGCCCCGTGCTTCTGTTATGCTTAGGTGGGACCGTTAGGAATGGGGAGAGCGTGCTGTTAGATATTTCCCGCCGTTTCATCAGTAACGCTCACGTTGTCAGGGCAACAGGTGCACCCGTCCACTGCAAAACACATAATTATAAAATTTCTTGCTTGTGAAGGAGTTACAGTGGCAGACATTTGCCAGAGATTGGCTGCACAGTTCGGTGATCAAACATTGTCAAGGACGCATGTGTTTGCCTGGCATAAAAAGTTCAAGGAAAGATGAGATCATCGTCATCATTTCCCCTTATCCAGCTTCTGCCGGGTCGGGGTGTTTATGGTACTTCTCCATCTTCCTCTTTCTTCCCCTTCCACGATCTTGTCTCAGTCTAAATTTCGTCTTATGCCGCTCTTCACTGATTCAATCCACCTTGTTCTAGGTCTTCCTCTTGCTCTCTTGCCCTTGCACTTTGCCTCCAGCATCTGTCTTGGAATTCTATTTTCCTCCATCCTCTTTACATGTCCAAACCACCGTAGTTTATTCTTTTCAACTCTCATTTAGCTTTCCTATCCCAACTTCCTTCCTAACATCTTCATTTCTTAGTCTGTCTTTCCTTGTCTTTCCTATCATACTTCTTAGGCATTTCATTCACTGACTTGAATTCTACTCTCTTGCACGCTAGTCAAAGTCCAAGTCTCAGCTGCATAAGTCAGTATGGGTACACAGTACATTTTGTACATTATCTCCTTACTTTTCCTTGGTAATTCTTTTCTCCAAACAAGTTTTCTTACACTTTGGTAGAATGCATTACTCTGCTGTACCCTCCTGCTAACCTCCATGTCCACCCTAGCATTTTGCATTAATTCACTTCCGAGGTATTTGAAGCTGTCCACAATTTCCAGACTCTGACTTCTAATTTTCACAGTGCCCTTTCCTTGCCTTTCCCTTCTCGACATCTCCATAGTCTTGTTTTTCTCTCTACTGATTTTCATGCCATACTTCTCAAATTTTCAGGACATCTAGTTGTTGTTGCACTTCCTTGCTGTCCTTTCCCCAGATCACATCATCATCTGCAAATAGCAGTATCTTCATCTCTTTATCTCCATAGGCTTCCTTTGATTCCTTTACAATTTTGTCCATGACCATAATAAACAAAAGAGGTGATAGCACACTCCCCTGTCTTAGTCCAGTCTTATTCCTAAACCATTCTGTCTTTCCAACTGGGGTGAAAAACATGGTTTCCCAAACCTTCTCTCTGGGTACACTACCATATGCCTTTTCTATATATATAAAAGTCATGACCAGATCCTTTCCATATTCCCAGTTCTTTGCCATCAGCTGTCTCATGCTAAAGATTGGGTCCACTGTAGATCTTCCACTCCTTGCCATAAGACATACCTGTGTCGGTGCGACGTAAAGCAAATAGGAAAAAAAAAAAAAAAAAAGATCTTCCACTCCTGAAGCCGTATTGTTCCTCTTGTAAATCTCCTTCAATCTTTCTTCTCATTCTCCTTTCTAATATCCATTCCAGTATTTTAACTAACTGCGAGGATGAGAATGTATGAAAAATCAGCAATGCGATCGTCGTCCTCGGACCAGCATTACAGACGAAAACATTTGTACGGTTAAAAACATTATTGACGACGATCGACCGGTGAGAGTATCAGAAATTGCAGAACAAGTCGGAATCAGTTATGGGAGCTGTCAGGTAATCATCACAAATGTAAAGTGTGTTCCAGATGGGTCCCTCACCTTTTGACCGAAAATATGAAGTTGAGACGTTTGGAGGTCTGTCAGAGGCTTACAGCAAGGTTTGCGGAAGAAGGTGATGCATTTTTGAGTCAGATCGTCACCTGCGACAAAACATTGGTTCGCCACTGCACTTCCGAATCCAAACAAGCTAGTAAGGAATGGCAGAGAAAAGGGGAGGTAGCACCAGTGAAAGCAAAGACTCGATTGTCAGCTGGCAAGGTTCTTGCAACCGCTTTTTTTGATCGGCAAGGCATTTTGATGATTGATTTTTTGCATGAGTGACGCACAATCATTGCTGCTTACTACTGCAAGCTGTTGAACAAGGCGAGGGTTGCATATTGCCACAAAAGACTAGACCAACTGATTTGACAGGTCATCCTCCTCCACGGCAATGCGCAGCCCCATACTGCAGCTCTAACTGCCTCCAAGCTACAGGAAATGCACTGGACTACACTTGATCATCCTCCTTACAGCCCAGACTTATCGCCCTGCAATTTCCATTTGTTCAAACCGCTTAAAGAAGCTCTAGGAGGGCAACAATTTGAAGATGACGAGAGTGTGGAAGACTTCATGCGCAACTGGCTGGTGACATGACCCTGTTCTTTTTACGATGAGGGCATCAAGAAGCTGCCTATACACTGGGACAAATACATTTCCAAAGCGGGAAACTATGTGGAAAAATAAATTGTAATTGCCTTGTGCTTTTCAGTAAATGAATTTAAATAAAAATAAAATCCCGTTTATATTTGATCCCCCCTCGTACATTAATGTCGCTTTTGGAAACCTGCCTGGTATTCACCCAAGTGGTCATCCAGTTGGGCCTCCACCCTAGTTTGAAATGCTTTCGGTAAAATCTTGTATATGATAGGAAGAAGTGAGATGCCTCTATCATTATGACATCTGTTGTATCGCCTTTCTTGTGCAAGGGATGTATCAGAGCATTCTTTCCCTCCTTTGGGATCTCCTTTGTTGCCCAAATATGAGCGAAAAGTCCTTTTGACTGTTTAACCACGCATATGTGAACGATTCTGCCGTGATAGTCTTTCCCAGGATCTTCCTTGTTTTTTAACTCTTTAATTATACCATCCATTTCTTCTTCTTTGCTAAGAGGATGTAACTTTTGCAGTTTTTCTATGGGTGTTCCTAAAAAAATCTTTCCTTGGTTTGGGTTCACAGTTCAAAAGTTTCTGAAAATAATGAGCTAAGAGTTTGCAATTTTTCTTGTTGGTTGTGATGAGCTTTACTTCTTCATTCTTGAAAGCCAGCTTTCTGGGAGTGATACATTAATTTATTCTTAAAAACACTGTAAAATTCCCTGTTGTTATTTCTCTTAAAGTTATCCCCAATTTGGTGAAGTTGGCCCTTTTCATACCATCACTTTGCATTCTTGAGGATTTTGGCAGTGTATTTACTCTGTTCTTTGAATTCCTCAAAATCTTTGTGTTTTGAGCACCATCTGTTTCATGCTCTGGGTCTTTCCTGCAGTGCTTTGTCACATTATTTTGTTGTTCCACCAGGGATGTTTTCTCTTTGCCAAGATATCGTTTGTTTGGCTGCCCCTTGGGTGTTATTACTAAATGCGTCCAAACAGGACCAACGTGCTGTTATTCTGTTCATGGCTGCTTAAGGACAAACCCAGGTGGACATCAATCGGAGAATGAAGACTGTGTGTGGGGCAGCATGTCTGTCGAAAACCGCCGTTGTGGAATGGTGCACCAAGTTCCGTGTGGGACGCGTTTTGACACAAGACGCCAGTTGGTCTGGGAGGCCAGCCTCATCTATTATGGACAATAGCAAGTGGGCAGTGGATGAGGCCTATAGTCCTGATTTCTCCCCATGCAATTATCACACCTTTGGCCCCCTCGAAAGGCCTTGAAGGGTTGATGCTTCCTGCCGGATGAGGATGTGCAGCAGGCGGTTGTGGACTTCTTCACACAGCAGAACACGGTATTTTACTACACAGAGATCTTCAACCTGGTGCGTTGGTGGGATGAGTGCCTCAATGCTCATGGCGATTTTGCTTGATTGACAACCCAATTCAGTTCTGTACGGCCATTGAACAGAAACTTTTTGATCGCCCATTATATGTATGTTCCTTTCGTATTCCCTCCCTCTTTGACTTGATTTGACACTTATTTGTTCCTTTCATACACTTATATCATTGTAAAGTCAGTATTTGACACAATTTTTTAGGTATTTAATACCCATTTAACAATTAAGCCTAGTTTTGTGTTAGTTTCCATTTTCTTTTTTTTTTTTTTCGTTAAAAAGGTATGATTCTGATTATGTAACTATGGACAGTATGTTTATTATTTTACTGTACGTTTATTTTATTTATGTATTTCCTAGAATGACGTGATACATTCATATTTTCAATTATAAGACATTTCTGTAAAAATAGGTGTTAAATTATATAATAATTATTTAGGTTAAGATGTTGCAATAATAGCATTTTTTTGTGTATTTTAAGATAAAATAATAATACATTCCAGATTTATTTTCTTATTGTTCAAGAAGTAAAATATATTTTCAGTTTTTTTATAAAGAAAGAATGAAACAGTTATAATAATTTATACGTCAAAATCGTATTTTAGGATATTAATGTTCTATCTAACCCATCCTCCCCTGCGAACCATGTGACCTTGCTGGGGTAGAGAGGCTTGCGTGTCCCAATGAAGCAGATAGCCGAGCCGCAGGTGCAACCATATCGGATGGGTACCTGTTGAGAGACCAGACTAAGGAATGGTTCATCGAAAGTGGGGTAGCAGCCTTTTGGAAGTTGCAAGGGCGGCAGTCTGGATGATTGACTGATATGGCCTTGTAATAATACTCAACATGGCTTAGCTGTGTTGATACTGCTATACGGCTGAAAGCAACGGGAAACTACAGCCGTAACTAACTCCCGAGGACATGCAGCTCTCTCTGTATGAATGATGTACTGATGATGGCTTCCTCCCGGGTAAAATATTCCGGAGGTAAACTAGTCCCCCATTCGAATCTCCAGGTGGGGACTACACGAGAGGGTGCAATCATCAGGAAGATGGATACTGACACTCTGCGAGTCGGAGCGTGGTATGTTAGAAGTTTGAATCGTTGTGGTAGATTAGAGAATCTGAAAAGGGAGATGGATAGACTAAAGTTAGATGTAGTTGGTATAAGTGAAGTACGTTGGCAGGAAGAACAGGATTCCTGGTCAGGCGACTACTGAGTTATCAACACAAAATCAAACAGAGGAAATGCAGGAGTTGGTTTAATAATGAATAAGAAAATAGGGCAGCGGGTAAGCTACTATGACCAGCATAGTGAAAGAATTATTGTCGTCAAGATAGACACCAAACCAATGCCCACCACAATAGTGCAGGTCTATGTGCCCACTAGCTCAGCGTATGATGAAGAAATCGAAAGAACATATGAAGAGATAGAAGATTTAATACAATATGTAAAAGGTGACGAGAATCTAATTGTGATGGGAGACTGGAATGCAGTGGTAGGCCAAGGAAGGGGAAGTAATACAGTAGAAGAATTCGGATTGGGACAAAGGAACGAAAGAGGAAGTCGGCTGGTTGAATTCTGCACTGACCCTAATTTAGTCCTTGCCAATACTTGGTTCAAACACCACAAACGACGGCTTTATACGTGGACGATAGCTGGAGACACTGGAAGGTATCAAATAGACTTCATTATGATTAGGCAGAGATTCAGAAACCAGGTGTTGGATTGCAAAACTTTCCCAGGAGCAGACGTGGACTCTGACCACAACTTGTTGGTCATGAAATGCCATCTGAAGCTGAAGAAATTGAAGAAAGGAAAGAATGCAAAAAGATGGGATCTAGACAAGTTGAAAGAAAAGAGTGTGAGGGATTGTTTATAGGAACATGTTGCAAAAGGACTAAATGAAAAAGATGAAGGAAATGCAATAGAGGAAGAGTGGACAGTCATGAAAAATGAAGTCAGCAGGGCTGCTGAAGAAATGTTGGGAGAAAGAAAAGATCAACTAAGAATCAGTGGATAACTCAGGAGATACTAGACCTGATTGATGGATGACGAAAATACACGAATGCAAGAAACAGAGAGGGCAGAAAAGAATACAGGCGATTAAAGAATGAAGTGGATAGAAAGTGCAAGGTAGCTAAGGAAGACTGGCTAAAGAAGAAATGCAAGGATGTCGAAGGTTGTATGGTCCTAGGAAACGTAGATGCTGCAGACAGGAAAATCAAGGAAACCTTTGGTGAAAGGAAATCTAGGTGTATGAATATTAAAAGCTCAGATGGAAAGCCACTTCTATGGAAAGAAGACAAAGCAGAAAGATGGCAGGAACATATCCAACAGTTGTATCAAGGTGAAGATGTAGATAATTTGGTTCTGGAACCAGAAAAGGCTGTCGATGCTGATGAAATGGGAGACCTAATTTTGAGGTCAGAGTTTGACAGAGCTGCGAGTGACCTAAATAGGAACAAGGCACCTGGAATTGATGACATTCCCTCTGAATTACTGACTGGCTTAGGAGAAACCAGCATGGCAAGGTTATTCCATTTAGTGTGTAAGATGTATGAGACAGGAGAAGTCCCATCCGATTTTCGGCAGAATGTTGTTATACCTATTCCCAAGAAAGCTGGTGCTGACAGGTGTGAAAACTATCGCACCATTAGTTTAGTATCTCATGCCTGCAAAATTTTAACACGTATTGTTTACAGAAGAATGGAAAAACAAGTTGAAGCTGAGTTGGGAGAAGATTAGTTTGGCTTCAGAAGAAATGTAGGAACACGTGAAGCAATCCTGACTTTACGCCTGATCTTAGAGGATCGAATCAAGAAGCACAAGCCCACGTACATGGCATTCGTAGATCTAGGAAAGGCATTCGATAATGTTGATTGGACCAAGCTATTTAAGATTCTGAAGGTGATTGGGATCAGATACCGAGAACGAAGTATGATCTACAATCTGTATAAAAATCAGTCTGCAGTGATAAGAATCGAGGGCTTTGAAAAAGAAGCAGCAATCCAGAAAGAAGTGAGGCAAGGCTGTAGTTTGTCCCCCCTCCTTTTCAATGTTTACATAAAACAGGCAGTAAAGGAAATCAAAAAGGAATTTGGAAAGGGAATCACAATCCAAGGAGAGGAAATCAAAACCTTGAGATTTTCTGATGATATTGTTATTTTATCTGAGACTGCAGAAGATCTTGAGAAGCTGCTGAATGGTATGGACAAAGTCTTGGGTAAGGAGTACAAGATGAAAATAAATAAGTCCAAAACAAAAGTAATGGAGTGCAGTCGAACGAAGGCAGGTGATGCAGGAAATATTAAATTAGGAAATGGAGTCTTAAATGAAGTAGATGAATATTGTTACTTGGGTAGTACAATAACTAACGATGGCAGAAGTAAGGAGGACATAAAATGCAGATTAGCACAAGCAAGGAAGTGCTTTCTTAAGAAAAGAAATTTGCTGACTTCAAATAGTGATATAGGAATTAGAAAGATGTTCTTGAAGACTTTCGTGTGGAGCGTGGCATTGTATGGAAGTGAAACATGGACGATAACTAGCTCAGAAAGAAAGAGAATAGAAGCTTTTGAAATGTGGTGTTACAGAAGAATGGTGAAGGTGAGATGGATAGATCAAATCACAAATGAAGAGATACTGAATCGAATTGGCGAGAGGAGATTGATTTGGCTAAATTTGAGGAGAAGAAGAGATAGAATGATAGGACACATCTTAAGACACCCAGGACTTGTTCAGTTGGTTTTTGTAGGAAGTGTAGGTGGTAAGAACGGTAGGGGTAGACCAAGGTATGAATATGACAAGCAGATTAGAGCAGATGTAGGATGCAGTAGTTACGTAGAAATGAAAAAGTTAGCACAGGACAGTTTGGCATGGAGGGCTGCATCAAACCAGTCTATGGACTGATGACTCAAACAACAACGTCTAACCCATCATAATTCTGTATCTGAGTTGATAAATTATGATATTACTTCAGTCAAATGTAGAATCAAGTTAGGAACCAGTAAATGATATTTTCAAATTATGACCCAAAATGACACAGCTACAAAATGTTCCTAACTGTTAACAAAATGCGTTTTGGTTAAAATCCTTTACCTCTTAATACTGTAATTATCAGGGTGGGTTTCCAACTACTGTACTTCAATACATCTGCCACTGTGTCCATTTGAATCACAACAAAGTCTTGTAGCAGACTGTCTACCTTGAGCATTGCATTAAGCGAGGAGGTGGGTGGACACCATGCTTTGGTTATATCGAAACACTATTTCTCTGAATGCATATACGAGCATTGTGAGGATCATTGAATAACATAGAGCATTATTATCTGATTTCAATGGCTGAAAGATCATTAGACCCAACTGCGTAAAGTCAGTCAGACTGTAGATGGATAAGGGTAGAAATTCTTCAGAACAATGAAATGGGGTAGAAATACTTCTAAATAAAAGGTGAATCAACCCATAGGACTGATAGGGAAAAATGACTTCTTTGGAGACATCTGCTAGGCAAGGGCTGGGTTGCTTTGAATTCTCTTAATTATACCTGCACTTCCTATAAACCGTTTACCGAGCTCGATAGCTGCAGTCGCTTAAGTGCGGCTAGTATCCAGTATTCGGGAGATAGTGGGTTCGAACCCCACTGTCGGCAGCCTTGAAGATGGTTTTCCATGGATTCCCATTTTCACACCAGGCAAATACTGGGTCTGTACCTTAATTAAGACCACGGCCGCTTCCTTCCCAGTCTTAGCCCTTTCCTGTCCCGTCGGCGCCATAAGACCTATCTGTGTCGGTGCAACGTAAAACAAATAGCTAAAAAGTATAAACCGTTTACCAGAAACTGGAAGAGCATGGTATTTGGATTTTGATCACAAAAGTGGTTATGTTTCGTACTTTTTCTTCTTAGAATTGTAATATGTTGGTGAAATTGAATATCTGTTCGATCGAGTGAGTTGGCCTTGCGGTTAGGGACGCGCAGCTGAGAGCTTGCATTCAGGAGATAGTGGGTTCGAACCCCACTGTCAGCAGCCCTGAAGATAGTTTTCCATGGTTTCCCATTTTCACACCAGGCAACTGCTCTGGTGTACATAATTTAAGGCCTTGGCCGCTACCTTCCCACTCCTATCCTTTTCCTTTCCCATCGTCGCCGTAAGATCTATCTGTGTTGATGTGACGTAAAGTCATTTGTAAAAAAAAAGTTTATGTCTGTGGAACTCTGTTGTGCTGGGCTGAGTGGCTCAGACGATTGAGGTGCTGGCCTTCTGACCCCAACTTGGTCGGTTCGATCCTGGCTAAGTCCGGTGGTATTTGAAGGTGCTCAAATACATCAGCCTCATGTCCGGTAGATTTACTGGGCACGTAAAAGAATTCCTGTAGGACTACATTCCACCATCTCAGCATCTCTGAAAACTGTAACAGTAGTTAGTGTGACGTAAAGCCAATAACATTATTATTATTATGAACTCTGTTGCTCTAAATAAATGACTACTTTTTTTTTCAGGCTTGTCTATTATAGTACACAAGACAATTCATAGTTACACTGTCCGTAGCAAGCAGGGTAGTGCCCAGAGCAAGAAGGATTCACTAGGAAGGCATCCAAAGAGTGCTGGTGCCAGTTTAAGGAGATACAACGAGGAATCTTTCTCCCAGGTAAGCTAGTTGAAATGAAATAGTGTGTCGTCCATTTCTATCCCCAATGAAATTATTTTTGTCCATAATGTAAATAAATATTTTTTGTGCTCTTTCTGTTGAGTTTATCTTCGTGTATATGTATACATTCATTTATTCTTGTCAGTTGCATAAATTATGACTAGCTGCGCTGAATGGCTCAGATGGTAAGGCACAAGTTTGTGGGCGACCTGGTAAGTCCAGTGGCATATGATGGTGTTCAAATACGTCATACTTGTGTCAGTGGTTTTACCGGAGTGTAAAAGAATTCTTGCAGGACAAAATTCCGGCACCTACACTATACCTCTTTTTAATGGTAGTAGACTTCCTTATGGTTAAAGCAGACTCTATTCCTCATGAATTATGGTAGAATCCCTCAGTTAAAAACATAAGAGTTGAATATACTGTGTCACATAGCACTAACAGGTTTAAATCTGCTGATTTCATATTCTCCATTCATGCTAATGAGTGATAGTGTTCTGGATTGAACTTCCTTTCATTTGCTATAAATAGACTTTGAAGTGCCAAAATTTAACCCTGTTAGGGAGTTCTTTAACATGTCAGTAAGTGTTCTGATATGAATATCACACATTAAGGTCCCGGACATTGAGCTTAACAGATAAGATCCTAACCAGTTTCGCAATGCAATCTGTTGACTGCGGATAGATAACATTGAGACTGAAATTTTACTAGGGAAAATTTAGGCTAAGTTTGGGATGCATTATAATGATCCTACATGGGGCAAAAGCTAGGCAGCTCATTTGAATCCCAGTGATTTCAGTTGGGATTTTACAGGACCAGCACATGCGAGCAGGAAGGCCAAATGGACCTAAACTGACAAAAGTCCAGATTTAGCCTTGGTGCCCTGCAGACACCGTATAACTGTGGAAAGAAGAAAAGAAGCATTCAAGATGTTTTATGGACACACTCTTACATGTACCCAACACCATCCCTTGGGTGGGGCAGATCGGGCAGCTATCCCAGGCCCACGCTTTAGGAGGAAAGGTTAGTCCCTTCAGGAAAAGTAACACATTTACTGTTCTTAATACATTCTTGGGATTGCAAGAATTTGGAGATGATGATCCATCATTTTAAAGGCATTTTTACAACTGTATATTGTTAATATCGTGAAGTGAATTTTGTTGTAAAATTCACTTGGAGCAGATATAAATTTGTATATTTTAAAATCTAAACCTTGGTGTCCTGTATTCAGCAAAATATAAAATTGGAAAGAAATGGATTTCCTCAAGTGAATGCACTGATAATTTATTTTGTTATGACTTGAGCAGTCAGACTGATCATTGTTGTACCTAATACTACTGTGCTGGTTACTGGTAGCCAGCTGTTATCGAAATATGAATACAATTGTTGAAGTTCAGCAATAACACGAATGAGAGAATCTTTACATGAAATAGTCATGCTTTACCAATAGGATTGAATAGTATATTTTGCATTTTCAAGTCAGTAGTGAGTACGTGATGATGCTTTATATCATTGGTGAAACATACACCGAGTGAGTCGGCCGTGCAGTTAGGGGTGCACAGCTATGAGCTTGCATTTTGGAGATAGTGGTTTCGAACCCCACTGTTGGTAGCACTGAAGATGGTTTTCTGTTTTTTCCACTTTCAGACCAGGCAAATGCTGGGGCTGTACCTTAATTAAGACCACAGCTGCTTCCTTCCCACTCCTAGCCCTTTCCTATCCCATCATCGCCATAAGACGTATGTGTTGGTGCAACATAAAGCAGCTTGTTGGTGAAACATACAGTGGTAACGATGATAGTAATAATAATAATAGTAGTAATAATGATGTTATTGGTTTTATGGTCCACCTCTGTGGTGTAGTGGTTAGTGTGATTAGCTGCCACCCCCAGAGGCCCAGGTTCGATTCCCGGCTCTGTCACAAAATTTGAAAAGTTGTACGAGGTCTGGAACGGGGTCACTCAGCCTCGGGAGTTCATCTGAGTAGAGGTGGGTTCGATTCCCACCTCAGCCATCCTTGAAGTGGTTTTCTGTGGTTTCCCACTTCTCATCCAGGCAAATGCCAGGATGGTATGTAACTTAAGGCCACGACCGCTTCCTTCCCTCTTCCTTGTCTATCCCTTCCAATCTTTCCCACCCCTGCAAGACCCCTGTTCAGCATAACAGGTGAGGCCTACTGGGCGAGGTATTGGTCATCCTCCCCAGTTGTATCCCAGACCCAGAGTCTGAAGCTCCAGGACACTGCCCTTGAGGTGGTAGAGGTGGGATCCCTCGCTGAGTCCGAGGGAAAAACCGACCCTGGAGGGTAAACAGATGAAGAAGAAGAAGGTTTTATGTCCCACTAATGCTGAGGTGCCAGAATTTGGTCCTGTGGGGTTTCTTTTACGTGCCAGTAAATATACTGACACTGGGCTGATATATTTGAGCACCTTCAAATACCACCGGACTGAGCCAAGATTGAACCTGCCAATTTGGGATCATAAAGCCAGCACCTTAACCGACTAAGCCACTCAGCCTGGCGATAACATTGAAAAATATTCATGGTGTTTTGATGTGAAGTTCTAACATGATAAGCAGATTTGGGGATAAGGAATGTAAATATGAATCCGACGTAGATAAATTACATAAAAATGACATTGATCATTTGAAAAAACTCAGAGGGACAATTCGAAAGTGTTGTTATTACTGATTTAGAGCAACTTGCTTATAATGCTAGTAATAATCTAACATTAAATAAAGGAAAGCAACTACTCCATTAATGAAAGTACCATTGATTATAAATGCATGCATACTTCCGATTTGCCAGGTGCAACATCTTAACTACCCCCCTCCTCCTCTTCCTCCTCCTCCTCCTCCTTCTAAGGCTTCTAGTTTCTGACTTGAAGTTTGGATGAACACCTTTTATAACAATCAGGCACACTGGTTTTGTTCCAATTGTCCTTACTCAGTACCGTCCATTCCCTATCAGCTTCAATATTGATACAGCCATGGGCCGGGCTGAGTGGCTCAGACGGTTGAGTCGCTGGCCTTCTGACCCCAACTTGGCAGGTTCGATCCTGGCTCAGTTCGGTGGTATTTGAAGGTGCTGAAATACATCAGCCTCGTGTCGGTAGATTTACTGGCACGTAAAAGAACTCCTGCGGGACTAAATTCCGGCACCTCGGTGTCTCCGAAAACCGCAAAATTAGTTAGTGGGACGTAAAGCAAATAACATTATTTATTTGATACAGCCATGGATGAGACTGGGAACTCGGTGAAAGCTACATTTTGCTCTGGACTGTGCTAAGAGACAGATGCAAAAGTACTGCATCAATCAAGAGTCCATGTTTACATGATGATATTTATTATGTCCACTTTATTTCTTATAACATTGTTGTAAGGATATCTGATATCTTCAGGAAGGTCAAATTTTTATGAAGGATGCTTGCCTGAGTACATAATTAAAATTAAAAAGTATGTGTGAAGGATCCCTGACCTGATCATTGACTGGAAAACAGGTTGTAGGTTTTCATTTCATGTGTGAAGGAGGGTCTGAGCCCTCACTACTCTGAGAAGCTTACGTAATTCCACGCAGCTACTTGAAGCGTGCAGCCTTGTGCATTAACTCACTAGGAGATTTAAGTTCTCATTGGAAAGTTTGCTTGTGTGTTAAAGCCTAATTTCCCTGATTTAAGCCTTTATCGAACATACTTAACAGTAGTAATTACATAGCATAACCTATCACATCTGATGTGTACCATTTATGTGCTATAGTTTATACCGTAATATGAAGGGGAGAAAAATAAATTTATTTTTTTCGATTTAGATATGATGAGATTGTACAAAATGGAGGTGAATAGAAATATTTGTAATTGATACTAACCTGTCATGTCTTCTATGAAACCACATCTGCCATTTTCTCTCAAAAGGAAATGACATCTTGAACCAATCAGATATGCATTACTCCAGCGACAGCTATAGGGGTGGCTGTATGAAGGCGCATCAAATATAAATGGGAATTTGAATGTACTGCTGCTGTTAGTAATCATTCTGAGGTGGGGCTTTGCCAGGATGTTGGTGGGTGTGTCTGGAGAAGGGGTTTGCGTGCGCCAATGACGGTGGAGAGCTGGGCTGCTTCAGTACGCCATGAGTTAGCAAGAAGTGCACACATCTGTTGCGCAATGCATCATTATAAAATTTCTCACGAAAGAGGACACCAAAATTTTCGAAATTTTGAGATGGCTCCACGCACAGTTTGGGGGAGAAACACTTTCACAGACTCAAGTGGATCAGTGTGTTAAAAAAATTGTGGCAGGAAGAGAAGCTGTGGAATATGAACCTCTTGAAAGGAGACAGTGGACAATCTTCACTGCAGATAACATTGTTGCCATTCGTGACATTATGGGTGAAGATCGGCGAATAAAAATTTTGCAAGTTGTTTTAGCTGTAGGAATAAGTTACGAAAGTGTTCAAACCATCATTTGAGATGAATTGCATTTCAGAAAATTGTCTGCCAGGTGGGTTCCTCGTCTCCTCAACCAGGAACAAAAACTTCACGCCAGGAAGTTTTACAGAGACTCCTGTGTCGCTGCGAGGAGGAAGGAGAGGATTTCTTGCGTCGTATTGTGACTTATGATGAAACTTGGGTGCATCATTACACCCCAGAGTCAAAGCAAGGAAGCACAGAATGGCGGCGAAGAGACGAAGCAGGTCTGGTCAAGGCCAGAACACGCCCATCCACTGGAAAGGTGCTTGCAACCGTTTTCTGGGCCTCCGCGGGTGTTTTTCTGGTGGATTTTCTTTACAAACAAAGGACGATTAATAAAGCCTATTACTGTCGGGTTTGAATGAAGCAAAAGCTGTGTATCACAACAAGCGACGCCGGCAACCAATCCGAAACATTATTCTTTTCCATGACAATGCAAGGTGGCATAGTGCCACATTAACGCGGGAAAAACTGGAGGAAACTCACTGGACACCTCTGGAACTCCCTCCGTACAGACCAGATTTATTGCCCTGCGTCTACCATTTGTTTGGACCACTCAGACAAGACCTAGGAGGACAGAGGTTCGATGATGATGCAAGTGTAGAAGAGTTCGTGCGCAACTGGCTCCTCACACGTCCCTCTTCTTTCTATCAGGACGGTATCAAATACCAATCCGATGGAGAAAATGTGTGTTGAAGGCAGGACATTATGTAGAAAAGTGATCTCTGTATGTGTATTTTTTTTTTTTTTTTTTTTTTTTGGTTGATGCAATAAATTTTTAAAAATAATTCCCCTTTATATTTGATCCGCCCTCATAGTTTGTACAGAACAGTAACATTTCATAAAAATTATTATAGAAGTGGATTCCACACAGTATGAAATGGTACAGTATTTTTAAAATGGGCCTTACTTACTGCCTCTCGTATAGTTTTTGCATTGTACGGGGAAGCCTATATAAAAGATTTTGTCTAAGACACAACTGAGATTATTTAACTCCTAGGAGGTTGTATGCTCAAGAGAAAATGGAAGCAGGAAAATGGAAAATGGAATGGAATGATTCACCCAGTATAATCAATTACAGTTGCTACAATTCATACTTTAAAGTTTACATTTGTTTATAATACATTGGCATATTGGACTATGCAATTTAAGTTGTTTTACAGGTTCTTCATTATCAGTTTGTGCATTTATGTTGACAGTAATTATTAATTTTCATCGTGCATAAGTGGGCTGTTTCCTTAGTACAGCTGATTATGTACTGATTGCTGAACAGTATTGCTGATACCAGGTGTTTGGTAAATTGGCACTTTCAGAGTTAGAACATTAACCTCATCCGTAATACTGTACTAGGATAACATCTCAGTAACAGAGGTGTGATAGCCGAATGCCATGGTCACTGGCCACAGTTCGAACACTGGCCAAGGTATGCAAGATTTTTTAAAATACAAAGTCTCGCCCCTCTTTCTCTTTTTTCTTTTCTCATTGCCAGTCACAGAAAGTGAAGATTGGCTATATATGCTATTTACTTACTGCAAAACATTGTATTACAGTTCTTGACAGTCACATTTAAAGGATCTTTGCAATTTATTTGAGAGGATTAAGATACAAGTAACTCTGCTTCACAAGTTAAAACCAGATCATTTTGTAGCACAAATGTTAAAGCATGGAGTGAAAACCCAACGTCTGCATGTCAGTGGTGGAGAACTTGGAAGATACACAAGTTCACAGTATGAGGAAGATCATGAATTACACTCTACCTTTGACGACAGTGCTCTGCTGACTTTGGATTTTTGGGGTTGCCCACAAAGTTTTGTGTGTGACTGTTGTATGCTTGAGTGTTCCCTATGCAGTTCTGTTCGGTACACATTGTATTATTATTGTAACCGGTTTCCAGTGGTTACATGATACATAGTAAAGAAAAAGGAAAACTTAAATTACATGGCATTTTAACACCTTTAGCACAAAACCGAACATCAGATGAACTGCATCAAATATAAACAAATGAACATCAGGTACGGCAACATGACGACTATAATAAAGGATGTGGAGAAGGCATGGGAACCTTACCAGGGCCATTGGGATATGTAGGTTGCGGGTTTCTAGAAAAATCAACAGTGATCCCTTGATCTGCGATATTATATTACAAAATAAAATTCATCCATCCAAAATAGGTTATCATATCACATCAACAAAGTTTAATGTAATTTACCAAATACTATTCCTTTGAGTCAGGAGGCTAAGGTACAGAGATACTTTAACATAATACAACTTCCAGAATGCAACGATTCAAGGTAATAAGAACCACATGATATTAAAAATACAACATTAAGTGAAAGTTATCGGCGCTTTAAGATAATTGCGCTACATAATGGAAACAAGAGGGAAATCAGAAATTATGAAACCTGACGCAGAGTTACCGGAGGCAAACCCCGAGGGAAATAAAATTAACCTACTAATTATACTGTTTACAAAACCCAGAGAAAAGGGGAATGCCTCCAAAATCAAACCGGCAGGCCTAGCTGCAAAGCTAAGGCATCTTAATAATTGAGTGGCGAGTCTGGTCGAATAGGGGTAAACTCCTATGTGAAAATGCAAGCAAACATTAAATATAAATTATGATGGAAATGAAACCAACAGCACTTACACCAAGGCATGCCATCCTGGGTGGGAGGATCCCCGAAGTGTATCTGATCACTGGACTGGCGGGAAACAAAAAGACCACGAAATCTTGCCTCACTCTCTTAAGAAGGCAAAGCTGGCCCCGGTGTGATCACCAAGTAACCAATCAGACCACAGAAGCTTCCCTCTCGCCACCCAGATCCACCAGTTGAAACCCCTTACCAAGTCGCGATGTTTTCACAATATTCCAGAACATCATCTAACCCTAACCGCGAACTTTCCATCTTCCAAAAATTAGTAAAAACATGCTTCTAGAATCGACAGGGGCAGACACACCCTGTTCCAAAAGTCCGCGTCACGAAAATTTCCAGAAAATTACAAAATATCACTCGACAATAATAACCCTTTACAATTTAGTAGTTACATTTCCAAATTTAGATAGATAAAAGGAATACAAATAAAATATTCTACAATAATATTTTACACCACATAGCAAATGTTTCTTTGAAAGAGACATATTCCACAGGTCTCATTCTTCCTCCCCCCCCCCGAAAATGATCATAAGATTAACTGGGGGGGGGCGGGTTGATCACACAAGGAAACTTGCACACCATGGCACTGATTTGTTGTAAAACATAACATAATGGCATTCACAAATGATTTTGAAGTATACAGTGCACTGATAGTTCTCAGAAAATTCAACAGTCACTTTACTGACAAGCATGTTTACTTCAAGTTGAACTTCCACTGAAAAAATAAAATAAAAATGTCACTACATCAAAGGCCCCTTCAGTAACTTGAGGTATTTTAAGGGTTACATATAAACACAACATAAATATCAAAAGGTGATAAGCATAAAAAATCTTCCAAAATTGCTTCAACCTTTTAACTCTGTCCACTGAAAAGTATGTATTACTCATTGCTTCCACAATATGTCAGTAATTCATAGCCCATTCATTTTCTTGTAAGAAAGCATCCACTGCCTCCTTCTTAGCAAAGTTTGGAATAAGTTGATCTTGCATCAGTTTTCACATTAGTAATAGGATTGAAGTCGCCCAACTTGACCACTGGTTATTGCTGATGATGTGGCGGCCAACATGGCCGTTTGCCAACAGCCTCCATACATGTTCAGTCCCACCATGGTCATCTGGCAAGTTGCAGCGCAGCCCAACTGTATCTTGAACCAACAGGTAGCAGGCAGAGAAGAGAGATGCAGTCTAACAAGACTGCCGCCATCTGGACATTTGGTCACTGGACTGCGGTGCCGGATAGTAGCGCCCAAGTCATACAGTGTGCCCCTCACCTAGGCACGATAGGTTGCCGTCAGATGGAGTTGGTTATTGCCTCCACTGCAACATAAAACAATACGCAGCAGACAGGGGAATACTTGAGGCAAAGCTATCCTGCCAGACTAGAAGATCTTGGAGACAAGACAGTTTTCAAGCGAGGATTTTTACAGTTTTCTTTCTTTAATTTACTGACTAGCTTAGAGTCACCCAACCAGTGACTCAGCAAATTTCATGTAGAGACCCCCTCCCACACCAGGGACTTAAGGCACCCAGCTCCCGGGGCAAGCACTATTCATACATTTCAGACAAGATAAAAGGTGGGTGAAAGAAAAATAAAACTACAGGAGTTTACCTGGAGCCAGAAATGTTAGGGGGATAAATTCCAATCATTGACCCCAAACTAAAACCTACCTAACTTACTTATCATACTAAACCCATTACACTAAAGGAGACAAGTGCGTAAGGAGGATACCTCATGTATTTATACACAACAATTATAATTTCTATTACTAAATTACTCAAATAACTTATGATTTGGGTACAGAGATAACGAGTACGCACTGGCCAGCATCAAAAATCTTACACATACCTTACAACTAAATCTTCATGGTCACGAAAACGGAATTTACCCGTCCCTATACAACTTACAGTACCTTTACCTGTGAGAGATGTATTCTGCTGATCCTTTTCCTTTCTGGATCACTCACTAATAATGACACCGGGGTAAGGAACTTTAAGATGGTGTAGGGACCTTGAAATCTGGGGGCCAACTTACTGATCACATGGTCCGCAGCACAGCTGATGGGATGCGTTTTAACAAACACTTGGTCACCCATAGACAGATTGTGCGCTCTTTGCTCGTGATTGTAATTACGCTGAACCTTAGCATAATAAACTTTCAAGTTTTTATGCGCACGGTGCCAATTAGCGCAGGTAGTTTCTGGACTGGCATCGTCAGGCAGAAGATCATTAATGGACCACAGATTTGAAAGTGGAGAAATTAGAGTAAAGGCCAGCATTAATGAAGCAGGAGTTCGCTTATGACTCTCATGGATGGCTGTGATGAAAGCAAATAACAACAAATTTAGTGATGAATCCCACTCAGAGTGGTCAGCAGAGTGGAAGGCAATGAAAGCAGATCGAAGATTATGATTTACTCTTTCAGCATAATTTGGTCTCGGATAATACGGGGTAGTAGTTACATGTGAGATGGATATATCAAAACAGAAATTACAGAACTGCACAGAGGTAAAAGCTCTTGCATTATCACTCACCAAAAATTGACAGAGTCTAAATGAAGCAAAGATCTATTTCAAGTAAGTGATGGTAGTGTTCGCATTAGCCATATGAGTTGGGAACAGCCACGTAAAGTGCGAAAATGCGTCGACACACACAAGTATGAAACGATGGCCGGTTTGTGACCTCGGGAAAGGACCAATGAAGTCTATGAACAATCTCTCCATAGGACGAGAAGCTTGCTCGGATGACAACAGACCTAGATGAGTATTAGGAGCAGGTTTACTTATGTTGCAAGTTTTACAAGATTTATCAAGGGTGCGGAGTTCACCATGAAAATACTTGAAGAGAGCCGGAACTAGGTTAGCTGGGATGACAATTTTGGGGTCTCTGCGACCGTGTGCAGGACAACACAAGACACCATTCCTAAGGACATAAGGCTTAACATGTTTACCAGATTTAATCCTGTGAATAATAGCTTTTAATTCAGCATCGTCTTCCTGATGTTTAGTTACATCTTTGAAAAGGAAGGGAGAATCAGTGAGAACTACATTCACAAAGGCTGAAACTTGTTCAGGAGAGGGATCTGCAGGCTCTGATTGAGGATCAGAACTGCCTGGATAGAACATCCTACTGAGGCCATCAGCCACAACGTTTTCAGTGCCATGAATGTGATGAGCTTCAAATTGGAAGGCTGAGATGTGTACTGCCCAACATGCAAGACGACCGGACCTTCTTGGCTTGGCCAGTACCCAGCTCATCACCTGATTATCACTTATCAGGCAGATGTTCAAGGTACATTCTGAACCATTCTAAGGGAAAGACAACACTAAGGCTTCCAATTCATAAATGGAATAGTTTCGTTCATCAGGATTTAGAGCACGAGAAGCATAAGAAATGGGATGATGCCCCTCTTCAAATTCCTGAAGGAGAACCACCAGATATACCTGTGGAAGAGGCATCAGTTTGAAGGATGAAACATTTAGAAAAGTCTGGCATAGCCAGTACAGTAGCGTTACATAAAGCGGATTTCAAGTCCCGAAAGGCTTCACGTTAGGCATCACCCCACGCAAATTTGGCATCCTTTCTTCTCAAGGCATTTAATGGAGCTGTTCTTTCAGCGAAATTAGGGATGAATTTACGGAGGAAAATAACCATGCCAATAAATCTGGCTACTGTTTTGACATCTTTAGGCGTGGGAAAATTTTGGATGGTGGCAGTACGAGACTGATCAGTAGAGACACCGTTCCTCGGCACAGTATGCCCTAAGAAGGACATCTGGGGTTGTGCGAAAGTAACTTTACTAGCCTTAAGGATTACACCTGCTTTATGCAGTCTTTCAAGGACCTCATTGAGATGGACAAGGTGTTCTTCAAATGTTTCACTGAAAATTACCAAATCGTCCAGGTAACTGTACACAAACTGGAATTTAATGTCTGGCAAAACATTATCCAGTTACCGAGTAAGAACAGCCGCGCTTGTACTTAATATGAACGGGATGCCTTCAAATTCATAGAGGTTCCAATCAGTAGCAAAAGCAGTGAGGTGCTTGGATTCCTCAGGAAGAGGTATCTGATAATATGTCTGATTCAAGTCAAAGGTGGTAAAAATTTTGGCATTAGCAAACCAAGAAAAACAAGAGTGCAAATCAGGAATGGGTACAGATTGAAGGACCACTTTCCGGTTCCACATCTGATAGTCAACGACAGGATGATAACCACCCTGCGGTTTAGGGACAAGAAACATGGGAGAAGAATAAGCCAACTTAGAAGGACATATCACTCCGTCAGCGAGCATTTGGTCAATAATAGCCTTAAGGGCTTTCATTTTGGGAGGCAGCAGCTGATACGGAGGAGAGCGTACAGGTATGTTACCAGTGACTTCAATTTTGTACTCCAAAACATTAGTTACACCTAACTTGTCGGTAAAGACATCAGGAAATTTATCGCAGTGATTCCTAAGTTTGTTGGCCTGATCATCAGGCAAATGATCAAAATCAAAAGCTTTGGGTTCACCCGTATCTTCAGGAATAGCATTAACGTGACAAGGCAGAATAGGGGAGCGTTTACACAGTTCAGAAGTTCTTGTGGAAAATTTAAAATGGAATCTGTTGAACTGCAGGTCCAAAATCATGCCAGTTTTGGCAATAAAATTTGCACCCAAAATGAAAGGACAAAATAAATCTTTCGCCACTAGTACGGGCATTTTCCATGTGAAATCACGGACTCTTATCTTGACATCTAGGGATCCTACAATATTCATTGAGTTAGAATTAGCAGTATGACAGGTTAAAGACATGGATTTTAATGGAGGTAACTTGCAAACACTTTTCATTGAGTTTTACCAGTACTCACTCATCAGTGTGATGCTACTTCCTGAATCTACCAATGCACAGACACGTTCATTATTTACCTCTAAGCATAAGTAAGGTAATTTACAAAGAGGGATAGCAGAAATGCCACAATATTGTAGGAAATTGACACTAGGTTCAGACTGGGACCAACCATGAGCCTCATAATTAGGTAAATCATCCTTCAACTTACAGCTGAGACAGACAAAACATGAACACACACTTTGAGGTTTACCATAAAAATTGGCGGTTAGTGATCTAGAATTACCATTACCAGAGCGCCCAGTATGTGAGGAACACCACAGGATAGTGTGAGTCCCTGTGGTTAATCCACTTACATGAGGAACACCATAAGTTTGTGTTGTTTGTAAATAGCGTCACAATGTGCGAAACACCCTAGGTCTGTGTTACATGTGTGCATTACATTACCTGTGAATAGTACCATAATGTGTGGAATACCACGAGTCTATGCCACTTTTGATTAGTACCGCAACATGACAAAGAGCATGGTTCTACTTTCCTAGCGATAAGTACCATTATGAGGGGTGGATGACCTGGATTTTGGACCCATTTCGAGTACAAGTATCATCGATTCAGTATTGTGCTTTAGAAGCAGTCCCTTGGTCAGTAATACTATTGTTTAACGTTAGTTTCTGGGAATGTGGAACATTGCGGTTTGGATCCACTAATTGTTTTAACTTCATATCCATCCATTCATTCTTCGTCCTCACGTTTTAAATTGTCATAACATTTTGTCTCATTTCGTACCATTAGGGGCCGATGACCTAGATGTTAGGCCCCTTTAAACAACAAGCATTATCGTTGTTACCGTGGTTTGGTGGACCAGCAGAGGTGAAAGAAGGTGCCGGGATGAATGGGTCTAACGACAAGGTCAAATTTAAGATTTTAACAAACGTTATATTTTCCAAAAAAAACAACAAAATTTTAACAATTTTTCACTTAGTGAAATAACAATGACATATCAGTTAGAAACAGGACTTAGAAAGATCCAAGATTTCAGAATTTAAACACTCTTGGGCTACAAGCCCTAGTATTATAATTTTGAGCTCCTAGCTCAACTTTTACAGGCGAGCACAAATTGTTCAAAGGGCAGAAAGCCCCTAATCCCTGGAGCACTTGCTCCCAACTTCAAATATCAAGCCTCCCAGAGACACAGTTACCACACTAGAAAAAGAGCTGACATGCTATCAATTTTTCAAGCCTATTTAAGGCAATACCAGAAACTTACAATTATTTGCCATCAAGGCACAACTTACAAAAAAGAAACAGGGGTATCTTGTACCCAACCTACTGGGCCTTAGCAGAAAAGAACAGGTTAAGTAAATGGCCCGGAAACACCAAATTGAATGGAGGCATGTACTTGCACTCCCAAACAAAGGCACTAGGCCGATGAAACAGGGGCTATTACCAAACTATGGGGGTGACTCGTATAAGAATAATTTAATACATTACGGAAAGGAAGAAAACCAGTTACAAAACGTAGTCACCTCAAACCAATATGAAGGGGAGCTCGAGAAGGTAAATCACTCTCTATCCCCGAATTACAGTTACAGATTTTATGAAATTTTCACATTAGCCGGCAGAATTTACATTTTAGAGAAGTTGGTTACATATTAAAGTTTCGGACCTATCCCTCAGGTTAAACTGTGGAGCTGGCAAGAAATAAAGATGTTAAACGGCCATTACCTTGCTGAAGAACTGCTGCCAGCTGAAAGAGGCACCTCCCACCTCCTGCTTCACATACACACACTTAGTTAGACGTTGATCAAATGACCAAGAGACGTGAAAATCCGCAGTTTATAAACCCTTGGGGAAGGTTCGAGACCTTTCATGAATAATCAAGCCACACCCTCTCAATTTTATTGTACCATACAAAATTTACACTCAAAGTTGAAGAAGAAATCCAGGATTGGTCAGAAATTAATTACAAAAGTTAGCGATTGGCTGGATTGAAAGCTGGCGGAAAGAAAAGATAAATATTGCCAACCCACAAATGAATGAACGAAATTTAGTAAAGCAAAAACTTATGAATACAAAATTTCTTCAAAAAAAGTTCTTTCACTTCGCACCAGGGTGCATGATCATAGTTTTTTGTAGTAACATCTGTTGTAGAAAGTCCAAACTTCTTGATAAATGGTAATCAAGACACGTTGAAATTCACACAGTCCTGGAGACTTCACAATCATAAAATTAAGGTCGTGACATCTTCTGAGTAAAAGTTTAAGGAGGTCTAGTTCCAAGTTCACTGTTCCTCCAGTAGAGGAGGTTTTATTGGCGCAAGGTTTAAATGTGCGGCGTAGAGGTGTACATCCCGGTACAATCATCATCATCATCTTCCTAAGATATAATCCTACAATATCTATCACTGCTGGAGATGTTCTTAAAATTAAACACAGATATTCCTTCAAGTGATCTGTAGAGTGTCTTTTCTGTGAATGCAAAGTTTGCTTTCCACTAAGAGGTCGAGGCATAGTGAGGAGAATTTTAAGAACCAGTCATTCTGTAAAGTAAATGGCAATTTATTTGAAATGTTAAAAGACACTAACTAAAATTAAAATGTTGAAAAATATCATTTTGAAAAATCCAATTACTCGTTTAGTCCCCCTTAGTTATGATAGCTACTTAATTTGTCAATGCTAAAATTGTTTTAAAAAATGAAGTAACACCTTTTTCCTTTCCAACTTTGTTATCGTGCCAGTGCCATGTAGAAAAATGAACAGTGATTTCCTTCAAGTAATTGTAATTGTAGCTGAATATAATATTTCTCAGGTGACTGTATGTAATTCAGCCCAGTTACGTTTTTCTTGTACATCTCCCATCACTGCATACATACAGAGTGTATGGTGGAGTATTAGAAATTGAATGAATCAATGAGATGTCATCCACAATTGCATTCTTTAGTGAGTAATTTTGTGATTTTTTCTATGAAGAATATTTCATCTTACTAATATGCTGATCTTATATATTAATTTTAAAATAAAATCTGGTTCTGGCTTCTTACACATTTAACAGTGGTCTCAAATTTTTATTACAATTTCTTCTTCTTTTTTTTTAGAATTATTTGTTTATCTTTAAGTGTATTTTTCATTTTGTCAACAGCATGTCCAAGAACTGCTTCTTTCATGGAAGAACCAATTTGCAGCTTGCAACATTATATTCTATCGAGCTGTTGGACACAACCAAAAACTTCTGTTTGGTGATATATCTCCCATAAAGAAATCGGATCCAAGAGTTCGAAGTATTCCAGTTCCTAGCCGGAAGGCAACTTTCAAAGAAGTTAGACGAATCCATGAGATTTTGTCAGCTGTTGAGGTCTTTGGTAAGTGATTGAGACATTGTGTTCTTCAATGACAGTTTTTGGATTAGTAGAGATAAATGTTCTCCAGAGATAGTAAATGACATAGTGGTAGTGTTGACTCAGCATTATGTCTAGAATCTCTGAATACAAGTTTCATTACTCCACTCATTCAGATAGACCCATGATAAAAAAAGTGATAATTTCCAATGTAAGTAGACAAAAGCATGACTGTGACAAATTCATAACAGATAACAGTTTCCATTAATCACATGAAATCTGTGTTGCACAAAAGTAAGGGGAAAATGTAAAAGCAATGACAATATCTGTTCTGAAATGCTTCGTCTAATTTTGGATGAAATTATTGCTGTAATAACACTATTACTCATTGACAACTTTTACACTTCCATTCCAGTGGAAGCATGCAGCTTTCCATCCCATTCCTGAAGTCATAACTCACATCATGTTCTCAGATTTTCATCAACAAATTCTAAAGGCCAAGCCTTGCCACTGCAGCCATAGGTTTCTGTCCTGAAGCTAGTTTTTTCAGCTCGGAGTAAGATGTACAACTCATCCTAAACAGTAAGTTGCTAAAATA
Source organism: Anabrus simplex (assembly GCF_040414725.1). Classification (NCBI taxonomy): domain Eukaryota; kingdom Metazoa; phylum Arthropoda; class Insecta; order Orthoptera; family Tettigoniidae; genus Anabrus; species Anabrus simplex. Next base: position 1,072,081,186 of record NC_090266.1, on the reverse strand, counting down.
GCTCTCTCTCTCTCTCTCGGTCATCCTCTTTCTTTCTCCCAGCCACTCAACGCTCGGAGATGTTCAGAGGAAGTCGCTGTGCCAAATGATGTTATCTTCCTTCTCTTGATTTCACTAATGAGGCTTATTTTTTCTCCTACTTCTCGTAGTACTTCATTATTGCTTTCCTTTTCTGTCCAGCTTATGTGATTTATTCTCTTCCATAGCAACATTTGTGCTGCTTCTAGCCTTCCTTTTGCTTGTTTGTTCAATTTCCAGCTTTCCCCCATAGAGAAGTACACTCCAAAAAAATTTTTAACTTCTGATATGCTTCTGTCATCTTATGTGATCAGACTTCCAAGTTAGCAAAAGTGGTTTGCATACTTCATTTTTTCTTTGTCTATTCTGATATCTGATACATGTGTTTGACTGGGCGTTGGATTATCAACCAATTAATTTATCATATCAGCTCTCTCCAGAGGTCTTGATTGGACCAACCATGTTCAAGTGTTAGAATTTCTACTCAGGCATAATCTAATTGACCCTGTGCAATTGGGTTTTGTACTCTAACATAATACTTGTACAGCCCTTCTTAAAGTCACAGAAGACATTAGAAGTGCTATAAATTAGAGGAAAGGTAATCCTAATGTCCCCAATCTACTTCACTCAAGCATTTGACAGCATAGGTCATGACATCATCATCACAAAGATCAGAAACCTCAGCATGGCCATTGGCACGGTGCAGGGGTTCAATCCTTATCTTAGAAACGGTTATGAGAGAGTCATTTTGGACCGTTAGTTCATCTTCCTGGGGTGACTGGAGTGAAATCACTTCTGGAGTTGCTCAAGGTTCAGTGCTGGACCCATTTTTTATTTTGATTTGCTAGTTTTTTTTTTTAATCAGTGGTATTTCTAAGTCATTAAAAACCTCTGGATATCATATTTAAGCCAATGATCTTCAGGTTAAAAATTCTCTGACACATGTAACATCTCAGAAAGCACACTACAACTAAATTCTGAACTGTTGTCATTTTGTAATTGGGTTATACAAAATGAGCTTAAAATAAACCCTGAAAAGACCCAGATCATCATAGTAGGACAGCAAAAATCTTGAACTCATACTTTAATCGGGAACCTTCCTGATGTTTTGTGTTGCGTGACATGAAAGTTTTACCGAGCAGAACAATATGAAATATTGGTCTTACGTTTTACGAAGGCCTCTCTTGGGTAGAGTGTGTAAAATATAACTGTTTGAGAGTATCAGTCCCTCCATCCGTTGCAAGGAGCCAGTAAAATTCCTACCTATTGCGACATAAATTAAGAAAAAGCTAGGTAAACAATTGATAGGGAATACACCACCTGAGCAACAGGCCTAAATGCAGATAATTGATGATTGATTGATATGTAGACATAAGTAAAACTCTAATAATGGCCTTATTTCATTACTGTGATTTTGTGTATAGTGACCTCAACTTGCATTTACCCAGTAGACTGAGAAAAGCTTATAATTCCTGTATTTGTGTCATTTTCAGTGTAAGTTTAATGCTTTTCAGTCTGTCGAACACTAATTATAACACCTACATCACTATAACATACCTGTAAAAAGACCACTAGTAAACAAAGAACGACATGTTTCGTTCTTGAAAGAACATCACCAGATTCTATGAAATCACACTATTTTTTATTACAAATTTATGAAAATTGTTTGGAAATTTAGAATCATTTATGTTTAAATTCTGTTTATACCATTTAATACATGAAAATTATAACTTATCTTAGTGAAGTGGTCAGTGGTGTATTCTATCTCCTTGCCCATCTAGCAAGGAGTGTGGTGCAGTGCACCCTCATTGTTGCGAGGCCAGCTGGCTATCTTAATGGTAACTGTCCGTTACCGGTACATAATGCTTCAGTGAAGTCAGCGGCTACTTTGAATTGTATTTTTAGCTTTATTATTCATGTTATTATCTGTCCAACTCATTGGCTGAATGATCAGCGTTGAGGCCTTAGGTTCAGAGGGTCCTGGGTTCGATTCCCGGCCGGGTCGGGGATTTTAATCACGTATGATTAATTCTTCTGGCCCGGGGAGTGGGTGTTTGTTTTTTGTCCCAACACTTTCTTCTTCATATTCAGACAACACACTACACTACCAACCACCACAGAAACACACAGTAGTAATTACATCCCTCCATATAGGGTTGCATCAGGAAGGGCATCCAGCCATAAAACATGGTCAAATCCACATGTGTAATACCTTTCACACCTGCAACCCCACAGATGTGGGAAAAGAAGAGGAGGAGAAGGAAGAAGAAGAAGAAGATTCTTGTTATTATCTATTTTAATTGTTTTGGAAATTGTATAGGGATTGTTTAACGATAATTTAATGAACTGGCTAGTGTACTGGTATTTTCCTTTATGTCATTTTCTGGTGAATTTTTGGTAATGTCAATGCCATTCATGGAAATATATTATTATTATTATTATTATTATTATTATTATTATTATTATTATTATTATTATTATTATTATTATTGTTGTTGTTGTTGTTGTTGTTGTTGTTGTAATTGTGGTTTTTTAATATTATTATTATTATTATTATTATTATTATTATTATTATTATTATTATTATTATTATTATTATCATTATTTTATAGGTTCATTTTTAATTATTTCCTAGTAATTTTAATTGTAGGGTATCAGGGTATGTTGTTTCATGTAATTGTTAACCTTGGGTTAATGTAAGAGAAGGCTTCATAGGAGGACTGAATACGACAATACACAGAGCTATTTCCATACCAATGAGCACAACGGATTTCAATGAAGAGATACAAGTCATTAAACAAATCGCAAAAGCAAACAACCACCCTCCAGGCACAATAGATAAACTATTAAATAAACATAAGAAAAATGCTCAGGAAACCACCACACATGACACATGGTTGTCAAGTACGTTAACAAGAACCCATACAAAGTAGCTAATATTTTCAAAAAAACAAGGCCTGAAAGTAGCCTTTAGAACAAACAGCACACTGCAGAGACACATCAGCAAGTGCAACCTAATCAAAAAAGATCTTTCTCCAAGTTAGGAGTCTATGAACTCAAGTGCCAAGAACCTTACTGAAGTGCCACATATATGGGACAAGCAAAACATGATTTCCACACAAGATACAAAAACACAAAAATGCAGTCAGATATAATCAGCATTCAGCCTTCGGAGAGCACATATATGACAGTTCACATCATTTCACATACATCAACATAGATCTAAAAATTTTACACATCAAAAATAAAAGTAAATTTTTGAATATTAAGGAAGCAATCAAAATTTACATTGCAAAAAAAAAAAAAAAGAAGCTAATGAAACCATCCTAAATGACCATACACATTAAAAAATTTGCTCTTCGCTCTACTTATATAATATCTGGTTAACACTTACTCTTTAAATTGGTGCTTGATGGCCTTTAGAGTATGATTTATCATAAAAATTAATGTCTAATGGATAGTCTGTATTTCAATTTTATACTTTATTTAACCTAAAATCATGAACTTGCATTTTCATTCATTTTCACATAAAATACATTATAACATGATGACCTCCTTTCCACTCTCCAGTAGATGAAGGAAGGTTCCACAACGCTCTCCTCGCTCCACCCCTACTGCCCCATCCCCTCTTCACGGTAGAGTATGCTAGATTATAACATCCAATAGGAAGGATCCACAACGTTCCACTCGCTCCTCCCCTGCTTCCCCTCCCCTCTCCACGGAACAGTATGCTATATCACAAATACTATGATAATATTTATAGATCTATAAATATTATTGTAATATTTGTGATATACGTCATCTTCATTACGGAACCAAAATGAGAATAGTTACTTGTAACAGTATGCTATACCCGAAACTTTCCACTAACTTCTCCATGGTCTCAGTCCTGAAATAGGGTTTGGAGACAACAGACTAAGCTTTGGTAGTCTAGAGAAGTACAGAAGTTCATCATTAAGTTAATACTTATAAAATCATTATTTGTTAATACTTGTCCGTATTATCACCTAACTCTCTATCATCGACAAGTTTATGCAACGTAAACAATACTGTACATATATACGCATGACTTAAGTGATTTGATAGAATCTGAGGATGTTCCTGTAGAACGAAACATGTCATTCTATGTATGATAGTGTGTATTTTTTACAGGTATGTTTATAGTGTTATAGTTTATATCAAAATTTTTGTGTGTTTGACAGATTGGAAAGTTTTTATGTTACATTTTACTAAGTCGACACTAGAAAGTATGGCTCCTTTCTTAACAAGTAGCATAATCCAACATATCAAACAGTCTTGGAGTAGATTCTCAGTTGTAGTGGTATGACTAAAGGAGGGTGTCTTCTCTGATCTACACATACACTGATGAGCAATTGAATCAGTGATACCTGGCTGGTAGCATGCGGTGGTGCAGGATGGCAAGGGCTTGAAAAGACACTGGAAACGTTGGGAAACCATCCTGATCAATGACCCGTGAACAGCCTCTCATAATGCACAGAGTATTATTGGAACAATAACCAAGGTGCGCACATCCCTTTCGACACCATCCCAGATGTGCTCAATAGGATTGAGGTTGGATGTCTATGGGTGCTAAGCAAGCAGCCTTATGCCCATGGCGGTGTTAACTCACTAATGCCCACCAAATGATGTATCACACGCAAAACATGCTTTCCAAATTGCGTTATATCCCTGTCATCGTAAGTGCTTTGTAATTGTTAAAGCCACCATATAGCACATCAGTGTCACCAGTCAGTGATGGGAAAAGTACAAAATAAAAGTAACTGGACTGAATTGCATTTACCTGAGAAATATGTTACTCAGTTACAATTACTTCACAGAATGGTAATAAAGTTTGTAGGGGAAAAGACATTACTCCATTTTGTGTTTTTTAGCATAGAGACATTAGGTGGTTATCATCACTAAGCGAGACTAAATCAACATTCTAAATTATCGCTCGTAGGCAAAGTTTGCATGTCAAAATCATGTTTTCATTATTTCATTATTTTCAGGACCAAGTAATTCAAAATCTTCCTTCAATTAGGGGAATGGAAATGCCTTAACCCCTTCGCCATCACATGTTTATTCTGGCTCCCTTCTTGTCCATGTAGTACAGGATTATCTAACCCTGAAAAAGTGACCACAAGAAGTTGCGAGTGAAGACATACATGTCATGTCCTTGGCTTTATACCCTTGGTGCGACTCCTTGCGCAGTGACAAGGAACAAATTTGAACAAAATTAAAGAAATTTTTCATTTAAATGATAACTTGCAGATCGCATTTACAAGATAAGGTCACTCATTGAACATTTGAACAATGACATCATCATAAGGGACTTTGTGCTTCACTCGCGAGTATTCACCCTTGCCCCACTTCAGAGGGTTATGTATTATTTAACCCTCTCAGTGCCAGGCCCAGGTATGTACAATGGTATCGTAATATACAATTGTCATGTTCAACCTGGAACGTGGGTTGTAGTCAGGATAACCAGATGGTGATAGATTATCATTATTCACAAGATGAAAGAATCTCAAGATCAGTTGGAATCTGTTTCTTGAGAACATATTTCCAAACCATGGAATATAATGGGAGTTTTTGAACCAATAAGAAAATATGCTCGGCCTTCTAGTTATACCCATTTCCAACAAAACAGCAATGAAAGCCTTCATTTCAGTCAATGTAACTGGGCGCCACTGGCATGTGGTGAAAAGACATGATTTTTCATATCTGTTTGTCTCTGTAGTTATGAGGTTCCATAACTGAGCCGTGAAAAATAAAATAAAAATACGCTATAGGTTAGCGTCTGACAAAGGAGCGGGTCTCGGGCCAGGAATATCATAATAATCAGGTGAGGGTTGGTATTTTGCATCTTGACCTAATTGAATTGCACGGTAAACAGGAAATTCTTGCTGTTGGATATTGTTAGAGCCGTCATCATCATCAGTACTGTCACTCAGACGGTCATTACCACTTTCAACGTTTACACTCGGACAATTAGCATGTGGTTGAGTGTTTACAGAAAACTCGCTGTTATCACTCCCAATAACACTTTCACTTTCCCATTCCTCACTACTTGGAGGAATGAATTCCTCATCCGAGTCTTCATCATCCTATTCTTCACTAAAAATTATTAAGATATACAGCCAGTTCGTCATCGTTAACAAAATAACTTCTCCCACTAGTCGCCATTTTATTCACGCGGCATGGAGAGCATATGTCGTAGAAAAACACGGACTTTAAAAATTCAATGCGTGATAATGAATTAATTTAAGCACCATCTAGCGGCATAGTTAAAATCTAATGACAATTCTCTATGGACTTGACACATAAGATGTTGCAATCTTACGGCCCAAGTTGTACAAACTCGCATAGAACTATGCGCTATCCAAACAACGATATATCGTGGTTGGCATTTTACGCGTATATATGAAACAACGATATATCATTGTCTGGCTCTCTACGGGTTAAAGCCTATCTATAAGAACATGGTCTCATTGAATCATATTTTGTTCCATGTAAATCATAAATGTGTTTTTTCAGAGTATATCATACTCTAAAAAAGGTTTACTTAAACTGGACAGATTCAACAATTTTTTATATCCTTGCTTGAAGGATTGGTTATAGATGCAATGTTTAAAATATTACAACATATTACAACATTTTTTAAAATCTGTGCTTTAATGGGTATTAATCCAAGGAATCAGCCATAATTCGGTGTGATATGCGAGGGAATAAACCTTCTATAGGTGTAGGTCTCCTTCAGGGTGCTGAAGGTGAAAAAATGGGTGAATATGATCCGACAGCAGGTTCCTGTATTGTTCGTCAGTGTGGGGCATACATATTGTTCGTCAGTGTGGGGCATACATACGAATTCTGAGAACCTTAAAATTATGCATCATTTTAAAGAACTTGAATTTACTGGGTCTAGGCAAACTGGAAACAAGAAGTGCTATTGAGAATATAGTTAAATGAAAATAATTTTACTGATTGAGTGGCTGTGTGGTTTGGGTCACATAGCTGTCAGCATGCATTTGGGAGATGGTGGGTTCGAGCCCCACTGTCAGCAGGTTTCCCATTGTCACACCAGGCAAACGCTGGATCTCTATTCTAATTAAGGCCAAGGTTACTTCCTTACCGCTCCTAGCCCTTTCCTATTCTATCGCCGCCATAAGATCTATTTATGTTAATGCGAGGTAAAGCAAATTGTGCAAAAAAAAAAAAAAAAAAAAATAATAATAATAATAATAATAATAATAGAGCTGGTAAATCACCCTGGATTTCAGTGTGGCATAGGGGACTTGGTATCCATCAAATAACTGTCTAAAAATGTAGAGGTTAGGTATGGTACTTCATCATGACTAAAGCTGCAATGTGGAATAAATTTCCTCAAACTGACTCAAAATTTGATGTTACAAAACAAGAGCAGCAGATAAAGTATAAATTTTCAGTAGCAATAGTTGCTTTTGACTGCATATTAGTGTGGTGAGTAAATAAATAAGAAAGCCAATGAAAGTATTTTCCTTCTGAACCTTCATGGTCACCCGGAATGCTGGACAGATGTTTTGTTTCGAAACAAGTTTTTTCACTATCATATTTATCTACCGAATGAGTTCCAAAAACTGTGTTTGTTGGCTACCAGGTTCTAAAAATTGCATAGAGGAATGCTGTCAACCAGTAAGATTAACCCGATGAGTGCTACGCCCGCCTGTAGACGGGCTGACGCGGCCTGTCCACCAGTGCTACACCCGTCTATAGATGGTGCGCGAGAATTTTTTTTTTTTTTTTTTTTTTGAGTTTCCCGGTTCACTTTCGAGTGCAAATTTGATCTCTGACATGTTCTGCTATCTGTTGGGCATTATGTAGAACTAACTGATCAGAGATTATAGCTTCGTGAAGTAACTTACAGAGCTTTTTGTAGACGTCTGTGGAGTTCATCTGTGATGTAAACAAACATGGCGGAACAACAATTTATTTGCTCTTGCAGCGATGTTATTTCGGATCACAGAATCTTACAGTTATTAACCACAGCGGAAAGTGATGAAGGAGATCTTCATTTTAAAAAATTTTTAAGCGATTTTGAATGTGAGATTGATAGAGAGAGTGCCAAAAATATTGTATGTGAGAGAGAAACCGAGCCTCCTTCTAAACGAAAGAAGAAAAAAACGGTGAGTACAACAGCTATTTTATCGCTAATTTTGTGGCGGATGGATTACTTTTCTTCACCAGAGTTTCAGGTAACTGTGACAGGCTCCGAGGGCCAAGAAGTGTTTGATGACAACTCGAAAATCATTGATTTTTTTATAAACTTTTGTGCCAGTGGAGTTGGTGCAGATAGTTGAACAAATCGGCATCACAAACAACCAGTAGAAAACATTTAACTATCACCACATTCCAGGTTTGGAAAGTATTTTAAAATATTAACTTATATACCGGTACTTCTAAGAAGTTACATGTATTAGTGGCCTACAGATTTTAGGAAATATTATTATTTTGGGCTCTTTACTTTGTATAAAGATAATGCATGCATGGGCACGTAAGTGTAATTTTGTTTTCTCTCAAAATAATATTGAACATAAGTGTAGGATTTTTTCCATTTGCATTTATAAACAAACAACATTTATAAACATTTTAAGCTAATCACCCCACTGATAAGTTAAAAATTGAGGCTTCTACAGTTTTTTTTACATACGAATGAAGAAACTCAGCACTGAGGTACCAAACAGTCAACTGGTAACTCGGCACATACAAGGTTAAGGCACTGGGAACTGCTATGTTTAACAATGGTTCATATTAGAAGACAAGATTACTCGCCATGGACAGACAGCAAGTATTAGAAGTTGAAATTCATATCCCAGAGCCACGTAATGATGCCAGGGTCAAGAAAATTAGTAGAAAGAAGAAAAAGAAGACTAGGCAAGTAAAGATTATGATGAATATGGAGCTGAGAAATTTTAAAACTGTGAAGGGTGAGTTTTAATATCATGAAAAGTTTGTGTTTTGCCAAAAATGACATTTTTCAGTTTTTAGGTAATATTTCCTCTGGAACCATAAGAGACTCAGCACACACCTTCAAATATGTAATAGCTACAATAAAGAATTCCAAAAAATATAATTTTCACAAAAATATTAATTGCATGGCATGAACCACAACCAATTCCTTGAGGGGAAAAAGTATTTTTTTCTTAAGAACACATTTTAGTAAGGTACAATAAATATCTCAATACCAATTTAAGTCTTCATTTCAGGTAATAATGTTATTAACTTGCATAAAAAGAATAAAAGTAATATGTTATTTGGGAATTGTACGTAACGTTGATGAAGAAATTTAAAATGATCCACATCGTGGTTCGCTTCAGTATCTACTGCATCGAACGAGAACCTTCTTATTCTTACCAAATGGAGTACATATTACTTCAGCTGAGAACATACTCCTCATAAGAGCTCATGCCCTTGAGCATAAACTTTGAGTAAGAACTCTATTTTTCATGACCCCCCTTTCAAGGTGCTACAGCCTTGTAGGATCTTTGTCTACCAAGTGACTACTGCTCAGCCTCAAGGCCTGCAGATTATGAGGTGGCACATAGTCAGCGCAAAGACTCTCGGCCATTATTCATGACCCTCTAGACTGGGGCCAGTATCTCACCATTCGATGGCTCCTCAGGTTAAAATCCCTGAACTGCTCGGGAATTGAACCCAGATACTCCTGATAAGAGCCAGGCTCACTAAACCTAGACCAAAGTAGCAGCAAAAAATTGCTATGTTTAGCAAAAAGGTGGCATTTCCCTATCATTGTCAAATGTAAATTTGTATATGAGAAAGGACAGGGCAGTAAAAAATGTATTACTTCCCAGCAAAGTTAGAATACCTTCAGTCTCATGGAATGGCCCTTACAATGGTACAGCTAACTCCTCCACTTCTTCTGGTCTTCCTCCTCTGATTTCCTCCTCTGATTCACTGCTTCCATGAGTAACGACAAGTTTTTCCACTTTAGTACCACCTCTCACCTCATTATTGTAGAACTTCACAATTTTCTCCTCGGCATGTTTCACTTAATTTCTCCATATCTCTTCTGTAACCTGTAAGATATATTATTATTATTATTATTATTATTATTATTATTATTATTATTATTATTATTATTATTATTATTAAATTATATTTGCCTTTATTTGTAGTGGCGAAGTTAGGACTCGTGGTCCTCTCTTACACTTAACCACACTTCATTAACATTGTACATCTGAGAGCAATATTCATAATCTTATCTTAAAACTATCATTACAAACTATGAAACAAAATAACATAAACTCTATAAATATTCTTAGTCATGTCTTAAAACTATCGTTACAAATTAAAAGTTGAATGACACCAAAATACCATAAGCACAGTAAACGTACATTGATACACACATTCACTCTACCAGATTCATTCAGCCTGGCGGCACACATCGAGGAGATGCTCACGGCAAGACAACTTGAAGGAATTTAAGGATTTTTATGGCTCTAATGTTGTGGGGGAGAGAATTCCATATTCTAGCTCCATTTTCAATGAAGGAACGGCTAAATGCTGCTGACCTGCTGAGAGGGATAGCAAGTGTACTGCCGGAGCGTGTGTTATGCTGGTGGAAACAGGATAGGAAATTGAGTTGTGAAGATAAGTAGTATGGGATATTCTCTTTTAATACTCGAAAGATTAATACTGCCACGTGGAGGTTTCTACATTGTTCAAATTTTAGAAGGGAAAGTTGTCGATAATAAGGGGTAACATGAACATCATAGCGTAAGGAAAAGATAAATCTAATACATGAGTTCATAGCACGTTGTAATCAGTTTAGTTGTTCACTTGTGGCATCAATTAGTACTACGTCATAGTAGGAAAATATAGGGAGTATAAGAGTATTTATAAGCCTAATTCTCATGTTTAGTGGCAGCATATTTTGATGATATTTTAGTGGGTGAAGGGTCGCATACACTTTTCTACAGATATTTGTAATGTGCTCTCCCCAGTTAAGATTCTCGTTTATAATTACACCAAGATTTATTACCGAGTTTTCGTACGGAATAATTTTACCAGATAAAGTTAGTAGAGGAATGGTTTTTTTTTTTTTTTTTGCCGCACTGATTTGTTTCGTCTGCCCAACAATAATAGCTTTAGATTTTGATGGATTAATTAAAATACAGTTTTCATGAGCGCATGCACAGATATTATTTAAGTCAGAGTTCATATAACTTATTGCTTGATTAATGTCTGAAATTTTGGAATGATAATAGATCTGTAGATCATCAGCATACAAGTGGTATTTACAGTGTCTTAGCCGTATCGATATATCGTTAATATAGATAACAAGGAGAAGTGGTCCAAGTACAGAGCCTTGTGGTACTCCTGAATATTTCATTACCCATTCGGATGACCTATTCTGAAGAATTACATGTTTTCGTTCTGTAAGATATGAGAAAAAGAATTCTAGAGCTGTCTGTCCAAGGTGAAGCGATTTCAATTTAGCAACCAGTACGTCTATATTTACTTTGTCAAAAGCGCTGCTAAAATCAAGAAGTTTAAGTAACGTCACCTGCCTTTCGTCCATAACTTTCAGCAGGGCAGTGGCCGTACTGTGTCCCTTTTTGAAACCCTATTGTAACGTGTCAAGTAGTTTGTATTTATTTGAATAGTCGGTTAATTGCATGTGTACTATGCGTTCAAGAGGCTTGGAGAGAGATTAAAGTATGCAAACAGGTCGATAATCTGTTATAAGTACAGGTGAGGAAGTTTTGGGAACAGGATTTATAATGGCATTTTTCCACATTTTTGGAAAGGGGCCACTTGTGAGGCACGTGTTGTATATGTGAGTAATGGCGGGAAGAATAATGTCAATGATGTGTTGTATTATGACTATGGGTATTTCATCAGGTCCTACAGCAGATGATGTGACTGATAATACCTCGCGTTTCACGTCAATCTCTGTGACTTCGCGAAATTCAAAGAATGGCCTATTTGGTGGTGGCTGGTTCAGAAGATTTTATAGTCTGTGATATTGTGTGTATTTCCGGTTTAATTTTTATTTCAGAAAAATGATCATTCAATCTCTCCAGAGAGATGTCTGGATTACATGGCTGGGGCAAAGCTTTCCCAATTCCAATGGAACGAAGTTGTTTCCAAGTGTTTGACACATTTAAATTTCCAGCCAGGTGATTGTAAAAAGAAAATTTCTTATTTCGAATTATTACTTTAATTCTATTCCGAAGTGTCCGATACTGTTCAAGCGCACTGGAAGAATGTGTGCGTCTGTAGAGCCGGTGTAACGCGTCACGGTGAGACATCATTTGTTTAATGTCATCAGTCAGCCATGGAGAAGGAGGTCGGGAGACTTTGGCCGTACGCTTAGGGGCATGTTTATCAAGGAGACCAAGTATAAGTGAACTTAAAGTTTCAACTTTCTTATCGATACCATTCATATTCTTTACGTCATTCCAAGGACTATTCAAGGCGTCAACTCTCAGATGATCTAAGTTTATATGTTTAATGTCCCTGATTGTGATGTATCTGGACTTATACTTCGGTACTTTGAGCGAGTAAGACAAGTATATTAAGTCATGTGTTGATATGCTAGGGGTAGGAATTTGTCCATGTGATACTATTTTCTGTGGGTTGTTAGTGACCATTAAGTCAATTAGTGTATGTGAAGATGAGGTATGATTTGTCAGTTTTAGTGGAAGTATTGTCATGTCACACGTCTGGAAAATACTTAAGAGTTGCTTTGTATCTCCAGCCTGTTCCAGTAAATTAGTATTGAAGTCTCCAAATATTAAAATATGTTCATAAGCAGGTGATAGTCTCTGCAGGATGTCTTCTATGTCTGAGAAGTGACCTACCCGTGGTGGCCGATAAACAGCTTCTATTAGGGCTTTAACTGTTGTCCCAGTGATCTCGGCAAAAATGAATTCAGGTCTCGGGTGAGCACAGTGGGCAGAAGTGCATACGATTTTACATTTAATATCATCTCTACAGTACAAGGCTACTCCTCCACCTCATTTATCTATTCGGTCATGCCTGTAAATATTATAGCCCGTTATGTGTACCGTACTACTAGGGATAGTTGCATGTAACCAACTCTCACTGATACAAGCTACGTGTACATTGCTGTTTTCAAGGAGAGCTGTTAGCTCCTCATGGTGAGCAGGCAGGGATTGAGAATTTAAATGAATGTAGTTCAATGAATGTGCGTTGGCCTGAAATACTTTCACTAATGAGCTCTGACAGCGGGGTGTCTGTTCTCGGATAGGAGAGGTTAGGGGTAGGGGGACAGTCAGGTCCACAGCTGGCAGTGGTTATAACAGTACTCATCACACAAAGCAGAATACCAAGAAGAATACGTGCTTCTTACCAGCGTATTTCCTCTGATATCGCGCCGGCTTTTCATGCACTCAATCACATTCACAGTCAATAATAAAACACTATAATACAAACTTAAACTAATCCACATTGTCGTTACTTCGCACTGTTTCACCCCCTAGCTGCTTGAATAACATTGTTAAAGTCAGCTCGTGTGGTCACTTGAATTTTCTTCCCATCAGAGCTTAGAATAATGATACGTCCATCCTTAGTCCATACAGATTTCTGACCGAAGTGGTCATGCACGGCGTTTAGTATGTCCTTTCTCGTTGCTGTTAGCGGTTCGTTATCAGCATACCCAATCCCTTCAACGATTTCTTTGCACGCCAGATACGGTCACGTTCGTGATATCGCTTGAACTTTATTATGATGGGCCTTTTCCCTCCGTCACTACCTCAGCTGTAGTTCTCCTTGGTTTCCCAATCCTGTGACGGCGATCTAAATTGTCCAGTGTCAAGTCTATCCCTAGGTGGGATTTCACAACACCGAACACCTTATCATAGACGTCCTCGTTCGGAGCTTCTGCCACCCCATGGAGTAATAGGCAGTTTCTCTTGCTGTACTGCTCTGCTTCGCCGATTAGGTTGTCCTGTTTGGAGATCTGGTTATGCATTTCGGTAAGTTCAGACTTCACCTCCTTGAGCTCCTCGGTGACAGCAGCTCTGAAAGACTGGAACTCAAGGGCAAGTGCGTCTAGGGAAACATTGCCGGGGTTGGTATCACTGTTGTTGGCGGCACGCGTTGCCTTCTCAAAGCGAGCTTGGATGTCATTTAGCTTTTCTTCGAATGAAGAAATCCGCTTGTTCAATGACTTTAGAGACATTGTGAATGAATCTTATGTAATCACTGAGTGTTATTTTGTTATGTAACTTGATCTAGTACACACGAATTGTAGTTAAACTTGCTGATTTGCTAGGTGGTTTACGGAGCTCTCTCACTTGCACTTCTTCACTGCCGCCATCTGACAAGTATATTATCAAGTCCACTTGCTTATATCCAAAAAATAACATTTCCACTTGGCCTTCCTTTTTTTTTTTTTGCTAGGGGTTTTACGTCGCACCGACACAGATAGGTCTTATGGCGACGATGGGATAGGAATGGCCTAGGAGTTGGAAGGAAGCGGCCGTGGCCTTAATTAAGGTACAGCCCCAGCATTTGCCTGGTGTGAAAATGGGAAACCACGGAAAATCATCTTCAAGGCTGCCGATAGTAGGATTCGAACCTACTATCTCCCGGATGCAAGCTCACAGCCGCGCGCCTCTACGCGCACGGCCAATACTTGGCCTTCCTGATCACGAGGTTCTTTCCATACAGTTGGAGCTCTGTCCATTCCATAGCCTGGTCTTGACACCACTGGTTTGTTATAATACTGCTTTGCTACAGACCATACTAATTCGACAGCACTGAAAAATGAGTGATATGGAAGAAATCGTAGAACAGTATGGCCTTCAGTGCACATCTCATCAATATACCTGGTTTTAAAAAAATAAAGGAATGTTATTATGCATACATGTAAGTAAACAACATTAGCTAAACTCATGTTTATATGCTACTATACCTCTTTAAGTGACTTTGATTCACATGACACAAGATTTGAAGCTCATCTTCTGTTGTATTTTCTAGTGGGCACACTCTTTTCTGCCTCAACCATGACTATAAATTACAGGAAAAATTAAATTCTTTAACATCATTCAGTAGAAGAAAATATTTCATCTAGTATGATTACCAGTAATTGATCCTTCCTCCATTTTGTTGTCATGTTCCACAAGCTTACAGTGATATGCTGCATTAGCCATCCATCACAATGGCACAGGGTCCTGTATTTCTTAATCGTGTCTTCATATACATCTGAAATTTGTCACTGTTAATAGCAGCATTTTAGTCATGGTTTTTCTTCAAATTAGTGGTAAATATTAAATCAGCACCTGCAAGAATTTTTAGGTTTAGCATTATGTTATTTGTTCTAAAAATGTATTCCCTAAATATATGAGATCACCTTCTTCAGGAATATTTTGTAACACCACAATGTGTGTCCTGTTTGTACATAATCATCCTAGACACTGATGCTCTCTTGTTTTCTAAAATTTATGTAAATTTTAAATTGTATCTGACAGCCAGCAATCATACACTGACTCAGGTGAAGATTGTCGAGTACAAAACAAACCTAATAAATAGACTTATGTTTACAAGTAATTTTCTGATACCAATAAACAGTAATATTACATAAAAATACACTGGAGAAGTTTTAAGTGAAGCCCTCACCTTCTTTGTTGTTCTGTCAGTTTCCATCATGAGAGTGCCTTGAACCCTGAAGAATAATATTCATCCTTTTATAATGATTTGACCATCACTTTATTGTTACTGTTACTGAGAAGTCTTGAGTTCTAATAAGTAGCTAATTTCATTCTGATTTTTATAACCTTTACAAATGTTTCAATGGGTAACTGTGTTATGTCCACCTTAAAAAAAAGTTTAAATAGGGCCGATGACCTTAGATGTTGGGCCCCTTTAAACAACAAGCATCATCATCATCATCATCAAAAAGTTTAAATTGTGATTTTAGTATAAATGCAGTTTTATTTTGAAAACCAGTCATTGCTGATGATTGTGGATGTTTATTTCAAGTGTATTTTCAAGATTTATTTTATTTCTGTTTTTTCCCAATTAGATTCTCGGGAAGTCTATCAAAGGATGACTAAAAGGGAACCACCGAGCCCTAGAGTTCCAAAACCAAGAAGTTACATCGACCGTGCAAAACCTCGGAAGTCTCCAATACGCCCGCTACCATATTTGGCCATTTCTGAAAGCTCACTGGACGACGATGATGATGATGCTGAAATCATTATTACATCAGAAGCTGCTAGCTTATCTGTAAGAGATGAATTACAAGAATTCATGGATACTCTTCCAGCTAAAAATAAAAGAAAGCAGGCAAGAAGATCAAAGACACGAAAAGGTACCATTTATTTCATCCCATTCATTCCAACTTTCAGTTCCTAAAAAAAACCTTCCCTTCCCCCTCTGTTATGTGGGAGCTGTATTCTCCCAGCAATAATGATACTTCTCCACCCCCCTCCGCACCAAGCAAGTTGGTCGTGTATGTAGAATCATGTGGCGGTGAGCTTGCATTGGTGAGATGGTTGGTTCGAATCGCAACATTGGTAGCGCTAAAGATGGTTTTTTGTGGTTTCCTATTTTCACACCAGGAAAATGCTGGAACTGCACGTTAATTAAGGCCATGGCCGCTTCCTTCCCAATCCTAGCCCTTCCCCATCCTTGCATCGCTGAACTTTCAGGTGTGTTAGTATGACGTCGAACCACTAGCAAAAAAAAAAAAAAATTAAATTCTTCTCCCACCATTAAATACTCTTAATATTAATTATTGTAGCTTTGATGTTTCAAGCAGACCAATTTATATCTGACTTATGATAAACTGTATTTATGTCCAGTTTTAATTTTTGTGACATACGTATTTGAAGATCATTTTAAAATGAAATATTATAAGAAAACTCCTACAAATATGAAGAGACTGGAAGCAATAAAGAGCCCTTTGCCAACCAAGAGCCTCACAGTTCAGACTTATCTGCTGGCTGACACCAACTTCTTTATCAGGGAGATGATGAAGAACGTCATACAAGGCTTAATTTTTAATTCTTGACCGATGACAGAGCGCTTTCCTTTCCCACTGCCAGGCACATAATAGCACTGGTCTGTAGCCTGCGATGGCAAATGCTCAATTATGGAATGCTTATTCTTAGGTCGAAGCCCTGGATTGTTCAATTGCAACGATGCTTTTGTTACAGCAGCACATCTTCATGTGTAAAACGTATTTTAAAAACAAATCGGCTCATCGGGTGCGAGTTGCATTTGTTTGAAACTTTCCTGGTGACATGCCACTTTCTAGAAAAGCAGTTCACAATATTTTAAATGAATTTGACAGTACTGTCTCGGTGGAAAACAAGAAATGTAAGCGCAAATGAACAGTTTTAACAGACGAAATTTGTGCAAATCTTGAACAATCGCTGGATAAATCTCTCCCGAGGCATCTCCGAAAACCGTAAAAGAGTAGTTAGTGGGACATAAAGCAAATAACATTATTATCAATCTCTCCCGAAATTATCTCAACAAGTCAGGGTTTCAGTTTTTTCTGCACGCAAAGCAACAAAGCTGCTACGACTCAAACCATACAGATTTACACAGGTCCATTGTTTAAAACCTAGTGATCCAGCAGCAAGAGTGCATTATGTGAGTGGTATCTTTCATCAGTCCATGATGGTTTAATCAACCCACAGCTCGTCCTTCCTTTTTTTTTTTTTTTTTTTTTTCAGATGAGGCCTGGTTTCATCTTACTGGCTGAGCAAACAGTCATAACTCTTGCTATTGGATTGGAGAAAACCCTCATGGTTTTTTATGCAATTCCTCATTATGATAGGAAGGTCGGTGTTCAGTGTGCCTTTAATGCAAGGAGGAGAATTGTGCCTATCTTTTACGAGATGACAGTAAATGCGCGGAGGTACCAAAATAACATTTTGATGCCATTCTTTGATCAGTTGACGGAAGTAAAAAAAAAATTGCTTCAATAGTTTCAACCAGATTCAGCCTCAGCACATACAGCGGAAGAATCCCTTCTTACAATCTCACAGACAAAGTGTGATCAGTGTTGGTCTCGTTTCCCCTCACTCCCCAGATCTGACAGTGTGTGATTTTTATCTGTGGGGTAGACTGAAGGAAAAGGTTTATCAGACAAATCCTCATACATTGGAGGAACCAAAAGAAAACATTACGAATGAGATCAGATATATTACAGTGGAAAAACTCCATTGCTTCAGTTAGAATGTCATTTCTGGATACAATGTCTGTATAACACCAGTAAGGACGACGCTTCCAGCATCTGTTATAATGTAAGATTGTATTGTATTGTATACTTAGTATTTGAAGCAGGGAGTCCAAGAGTGCGCGCTGCATGCTCGCTTGTTGGCAGAAATGCGAACGTGTCAGTCAATTGTTATAAATAAAGCCCTGTAGAAAACACAGCAGCATGTGAAGCTCACAGCGGGGAAAGGGAACAAATGGCACAGACCATAAATCCAGACTTTTATCTAACACCTGCCCTGAATACAAGCAAATGAAAGGAGCTGCATATTACACTGAAGCCCACATTTGCAAGGACTGCAATCTGTGGCTTCCATTATAGAATCTGCAGTCAAAGGGGACACCACCAGACATTGGCTCATTGCTTTTGTACTCTCTGTAGATGGTATTGCCAGTAGTACCATATACTTGTCTGCCAAGCAAGGATGAAATCTCTAACTTTTTATGCAAACAATAAGAACTTGATGTGACCATGTAGGCCGATCACCTAGATGTTAGGCCCCTTTAAACAACAAGCATCGTAATTATTTATGAACTTCATTTCCGTATTGATAGATTACACATATATGGAAAAGAAAGGATTCCACCTGATCAATACAATTTATTATACTTGCGCAAGTCTGGCACCCAGGTGTACAACTTGTGCAAGTATAATAAATTGTATTGATCAGGTGGAATCCTTTCTTTTCCATATATGAACATGCATCATGGTTGACTGTCAAGGTGTCACCTGTGTGGGACTAGGTCCTGAATTACAACTCTGGATGTGATCCATTGAGGTGATAATCAGGCCGCTCCTCTGGAGTACAGACGTCTTGTGCAGCCGCCCCTAATCTGCAGAACAGACGCTGCATAATGTATTCTAGTGACATTTCCTCCACTGTGTGGACCATCACCCCACCTAAAGGGGCTCATTCGCCCGAAGCCGATGGTCCCCTTAGGGTGTCAGAGGTTATTTCCCGCCGCCCAATACTCGGCATTGGCAGTTTTACAGCTGGGTGCCAGACCAGCAAACCCTCCTCCTTTCTCATTCCGGACTTGGGACCGAACAATGGTGGAGTCCTCCGAGGAATAGACACAGGTTCAAATCACTACGTAGTTAAAATTGAAATTAAACTCACTCCCCAGAGGAGACAGCAAAAGCAAGCCCTTAAAACTAAAAGAAAAATAGATCCTACCCAGCTAATCAACAACAAAAATTACCAGAAAGCAACTGAAAAAATAAAAATCACAGATAAACTTGAAGACTTAGTACACAACCTTAAACAAATTGCAGAAGACCTAACTCCAATTAAACCACGTAAAAAACACCAATGGTGGAACAGTGAATGTGATGAAACAGTGGAGAAAAGACATCAGACATTACGTCAGTCCCAAAAAACAGAAATATCCTATCAAAATCTAGTAAAACAGAGAAGAGAAACTACCCAAGTCTTAAGAAGAATAAAAAGACAACATCTTAAGGACACACTGCAGTTAACTGAAGAACAATTCAATAAAACTCAATCAAGGGACTACTACAAAACCTTCAGAAAGCAGCTCAAAAAATATTAACCATTGACCCTGCTGATGAAGGATGAAAATGGTAAGCGGGCTCATAACAATAAAGACAATGCAGAAATTCTGGCTAGATATTTCAACAAGCTTTTAAATTGTGAGGAATCTGCAGAACTCCTTCATTTGGACACCAACACCCCAATAAAAACACCACCAGAGAACATCAATCCCCCCACAATAAAGGAAGTCTACCAAGCTCCGAATAAATTAAAAAAACTACAAAGTGCCAGAAGATCAGACCTTTGCGGAAATCTGGAAATATGCGGGAACATCAGCAAAAGTTGCCCTCCATCAACAACTTGTTTTTATCTGGATTAAAGAAGAACTATCGGAACACTGGACAACAGCCCTCATTCACCCACTGCACAAAAAAGGAGACAAAACCAACCCTAATAACTACAGGAGAATCTCGCTCCTAGACATAACATACAAAATATTTTCAATAATCATCCTTAACCCATATGCACCCACCCACCCTTTGCTCCGACATTGCTAGGAATCCGCCAACCTTTTAGTATGCAACCTTGGTGTTACAAGCTTTCGTTTAAAACAGTATAGTGGGTGATTGACTGCGCGTATTATCACGGGACTTATTTGATATTATTGAGAAATTCCATGCTATTGCTCATGACACAAAAAACAGAACACTACAGAAATATAACACATAAAAAATCCCTTTGAAAACTTAAATTTTTCATTAACTTATCTTACCTTGGAAGTTCTTTAGTGTGGTATGCCCTTCATTGTACGACACGGGCCTAACATTTGCATGATTTTGGAAGAAGGAAATAATGGGAAACCAATACAACATGAGCCTAACATTTGCCTGATTAGGAAATAAGAAAATAATGGGAAACCAATCACGAGGCAGCGAATGGTGAGATTCAAACCAATCTCCCAAATACAAACTTACAGCCGTATGTCTCACTCGGTGTATTATTATCATTGTCATTATTATTATTAAGATTCAGTCTGAGGATCACTGGTAAAGTGTTTGCATCCAGGTACCAAGATCGTAGGTTCAAATTCGGCAGTCGTAATCGGATCTTGAGGGGCGGGAGAAAGTCGATTCAGCATTCCATGTCGTACAATATTACAACGTGATATTACAACATTTCGTGATCATTCATGCACAGGATTACTAATAACTTTTTCCTTACTATCACTGCTGAAATCAGAGCCTAAAACATCAAGTATACTTTGAATTTTCCTATTACTGAGCATATCTCGCTAGCAAGCAATTTTCTTCTCAGCTATCTTGTCAACAACAGAATACAGATTTCTCGATCAATATTTTAATCAATTCTCTTTGCCAAAGAAGCATACCAAGAGCACTCTGGTGACATTTTGAGACACCAAGAACAGATTTCTAGTGGAAATGTTTCCCAAAAAAGCCAATAAATGTCACAAACGTCTCCAATATGTGACCTTGCACCCCGGCGTATCAGGCTGCTTGTGGAGTCCTGGCCCAGTTGCTCGAGTGAGTATGAGTCCGCTTACGGGTGCATAGGTGTTAATAGGATAAGTTTACAACTTGAGAAAGAACTAGGAGAATATCAAGGAGGTTTCAGACCCTGGAGGAGCTGTACTGATCAGATCATGAGTCTTAAGTTGATAATGGACTATAACAGGAGAAGAAACAGAGATATGCTGAAAACATTTGTAGATTTCAAGAAAGCTAATGATTGTATCCATAGAGAATCTCTGTTTAAAATTTTAAGACGCCTTGGACTACACCCCAAATTAATAAACATGATAAAATTGACTCTCACTAACACCAAATCAAAAGTGAAGTTTAGGGGTGAAACATCAGAGATATTTGAAATCAAAACTGGACTACAGCAGGGAGATGGGCTCTCACCACTATTATTTAATTGTGCTCTAGAAATGGTAATGAGGGAATGGTTTAGGAAATGCCCCCCCAAAGTAGAGATTGGCCGAAAAACCAAAATAAATAGCCTGGGTTTCGCTGACGATTTAGCATTACTAGCAGTGGACATAAAAGAAGCAAAACCCCAGATATCAGAACTTCAAAACATTGCAGATAAAATTGGCCTCAAAATATCCTTAACTATGTTTCAGTCCAGGTCTCTTCTAATTATACTATTCTTGATCGTTTTTA
Source organism: Anabrus simplex (assembly GCF_040414725.1). Taxonomy (NCBI): domain Eukaryota; kingdom Metazoa; phylum Arthropoda; class Insecta; order Orthoptera; family Tettigoniidae; genus Anabrus; species Anabrus simplex. The sequence goes on along the minus strand of NC_090266.1, from coordinate 1,072,059,234 downwards.
ACCACCATAGTCTGGGTCTCCCTCTTGCCCTTCCCCATCTTTCTGTCTGGGTTTCCATCATTCGCTTCAGTATCATTCCCTCTTCCATCCTCTTAACATGTCCAAACCATCTAAGTTTATCCCTCTCCATTCTGTCGAAAATTTTTTCCACTCTGATTTCCTTCATGATGTCCTCAATTTTTACTGTATCCTTTCTTGTCTTTTCTATTATACTACTTAAAAATGTAATTTCATTGACCTGGATTTTATACTCCTGCCCTTTCGTCAGTGTCCAGGTCTCTGTGGCATATGTCGGTATTGGACAGTAGTACATATTATACATCGCCTCTGTTCACTTCATAGTTACTTCATTCCTCCACACCAGGTTTCTCACACACTGATAGAATGCAGTTCCCTGTTGAATCCTTTTACTGATCTCCATGTCCAGCCCTGCATCCTGTATTAGTTTGCTTTCCAAGTACTTGAAGCTCTCCACAATTTCAATGTTTTGTCCATTTATTTTTATAATTCCTTCCCCTTACCTTTCTCCTCTAGTCAAGACCTTTGTTGTACTCTTTTCCGTAATGATTTTCACTCCATAATTTTCAGTAATCTCACTCAACATGTTAAGTTGTCCTTGTACTTCCTCTCTCTGTTTACTCCCCACATCACCGGGCGAGTTAGCCGTGCAGTTAGGGCCGCTCAGCTGTGAGCTTGCGTCCGGGAAATAGTGGGTTCGAGCTCCACTGTTGGCAGCCCTGAAGATGGTTTTCCATGGTTTCCCATTTTAACACCAGGCAAATGCTGGTGCTGTACCTTAATTAAGGCTACGGCCGCTTCCTTCCAACTCCAAGCCCTTTCCTATCCCATCGTCGCCATAAGACCTATCTGTGTCAGTGCAATGTTAAGCCAGTTGTAAAAAAAAAACCTTCCCACGTCACAATATCATCTGCAAACATCATTACTCTCTGTCCCCATATTTTACCTTTGTCTCCTTCACAATTTCGTCCATAACCATTATGAATAACATTGGTGACAGCACACTCCCTTGTTGTAGTCCAGTTTCATTCCAAAACCACTCAGTTCTCCCCACATGTTTCTGGACACTCCTGCAACAATCTTTGTATATTGCTTACACATATACCGAGTTTGATAGCTGCAGTCGCTTAAGTGCGGCCAGTATCCAGTAATCGGGAGATAGTTGGTTCTAGCCCCACTCTCGGCAGCCCTGAAGATGGTTTTTCGTGGTTTCCCATTTTCACACCAGGCAAATGCCGGGGCTGTACCTTAAATAAGGTCACGGCCGCTTCCTTCCACTTCCTAGGCTTCTCCTATCCCATTGTCGCCATAAGACCTATCTGTGTCAGTGTGACGTAAAGCAAATAGCAAAAGCTTGCATATATTCTATCATTTGTTTTCCAAACCCTTTCTGTTGCATTACTTTCCATATGTTTGCTCTGGGTAATTAACCAATAATTGATAATAATGAACTCTCTTATTCATTTCTGTATGACTTTATTTGTTTATGTATTTCAGGGAGTGATAAAGGTGCAGCCAAAAATGCAGTTGTTAAAGAAGAACTTGAATCAAATCCAGGCGTCAGTGAAGTAGCATCACAAAGGTATTTCATCATGTCCATTGAGTTACTTTATTGTTAATTAAGTTCTTAGTTTTATTTATTTTTCCCAGTATCTAGTATTCGGGAGATAGCAGGTTCGAACCCCACTGTCGGCAGCCCTGAAGATGGTTTTCCGTGGTTTCCCATTCTCACACCAGACAAATGCTGGGGCTGTACCTTAATTATGGCCACGGCCTCTTCCTTCCCAGTCCTAGCCCTTTCCTCTCCCATCGTCGCCGTAAGACCTATCTGTGTCGGTGTGACGTAAAACCAATAGAAAAATATATATATATATATTTATGTTTCCTGATGCATCCTATGTTAATTGTAGTAGAATTTATTAAATTATTCGAGGGCTGCCATACTTGTTCATTTTTGCAAACTTGTCCTAATTTTGAATGTAAGAATTACCATGCACAAACAGTTGGAAAATGACAGGTCTGCTCATAATTTTTTAACTGAGCAACTAAATATTTTGAAGGGACTGGTAAAGTTAATGTTATTGTCCTTTAAACTGAAACATAAATGATTAATCAGGCATCAACATAAAATATATATTTTGTTTGAAACATAAAAATGATTGTCGGTTTCTTAGTTTGTTCCAAATAACAATTCTGGTTCTTATGTTTCCAGCTGTGTACCATTGTTGGTTAGGCACCTGTCTTCTGTGAGGCCCTATTTGAACAACATAAACTTGGAAATAACTAGGTTCGAAACCATACAGAATTATCAGTCAGTGAATAGCGTGAGAAAATAAAAGTGACTGCTAATGTGTGCACTGTTCAATCTATTCTTGGCAGGTCCCAGAACGGAAACCTCTGTCAGCATTGCCAAAGAGAGATAGGAACCCTTCCTCATGTTTTGGGATCTTGACCTCACGGAATGCCAGCATGACAAGATTTGGTCCTTAATAGTAAATTCCTTCAGAAAGAATATAGGGTCACAAAGAAGTATTTGACTTGCCAATAATGGTAGCAGTAGGAGAATTGACATCAAAGCCTACAAGGAATCAAACAGTTTGGAAGGTATAATAGACCCCACAGTTTGTTTTGTAATCTCCTCAGGCCAGCCAGAAGACATTGGTAGGGAAAAGAAGCTGGTTTATGAACTGACCATGTATGTATGTATGTAATGTAATGTATGTATGTATGTATGTATGTATGTATGTATGTATGTATGTATGTATGTATGTTAGGTATTCAGCCTGAAGGCTGGTTTGATCCTCTACAGCTCCACAATCAGCTGTCATAGATAGCCTAGGTGTCACTGAAGAGACATACTAGGGAAATGAGGAGTGAGATAGTTTCCTGTTGCTTTCCTCACTGAGCCAGAAGCTGCTATTACATATCAGTCTGCCAAGCCCACTGAAATACATGCATCAACTGACCCTACGAGCAATATTTTTACACCATTCATAATGGAGTGGCTGAATAAGGAACGACATTACTAGAATCACTCATACCTCGGTCACTTTAATATTGTGAAAGCCAAGGGTGAGACTGAGACAGGTCAGTGAAAGTAACAAATTTATTCTAGCCCATACCAGAAGACACAGTGCACTGCAAACACTACATCCTGCCAGCAAAGGCATACCTTATTATAAAGATAATGTGGGTTGAACATTAAAGTGATAGGATTAATGGTAGGAGCTTGAGAGACTACTCCTTGATTCATAGTAAATTTTTGGAAATGGTTTAGTTTAGAATTTCTAGATTTGTTAGCTGTATCATTGTTAGGTTTATGACATTCAGTTTCACTGCTTTAACAACATTATAAAAATGTAATACAATCAACAAAATTATCATTCTATGCCAAAATTACACATTTTATTGTCTGGTTATGCTTTTTCATAGTGGTAACCTTCAACAGAGGGAAGTTTTTGTAGGCAAAAAAATTGTCAAAGAATTGAATTCTGGTGCAGTCAGTAAGAGTGCTTAACCCAATCGCATCATTTGACAACCCTAGCTCGCAAAAGTTATTTGTGGCATATGAATCCAATGACGAGCTCAGCTCGCGGCGATGCACTGCTGTATATCAATACATGTAGTTCAGTTACTAACTCACAGGTGCCACTTGCATGCATTCTGAGCTGAAGTTTAGACATGTGGTGTCGGTTATTTCCTGCGCTCCAGGTTATTACACACTCCTGGAACAAGAGATAAAAGAATCTTTGTTCATATTGTATTTCGCTCACGTCAGTTGCAATCATTGCGTCAAGCAGATGTGTTGGTGTTGATGAAGATGGAATACAAAAGCTAATAGATAGTGTTTTAGAGAGTGATTATGAAGACAGTGATGTTTGTGACGACGAAGTACACCCTGAAGGTCTTAGTTCGAGTTCGAGTGATGCGTATAGTAATGCTGATGACTCGGAAAGTGATACAGGTGACGCCGGTGGGCAAGTCTATGGCGAGACCACGTGACCGCCTGAGAGGCCGTAGTTTTGTGTAGGCTGGGGGTATGTCGTTGAAGATCTACGCGCTTTTAACTCCTAAAGGGGTAAAACCCCTCAATGTGTTTTTGTGGTGCCGACTTCACTGTGGTCCACATCCTCACAATGTGTGCCGTAGTGCAGGATTTTAATGGGTTTTCTCAGTGAACTGCTACGGTATTTAAACAGAATGCGAGTGAGTTAAGCACAAGAGGTTAATATTGATGGCTGTGAGGATAAAATTTTGACACTTAGGTGTATCTTATGGGAACTGGGAAGTGTTCCTCTTGGATCTAACATCATTTCCGTAAAAGTTTCTAGTAATTTCATTCCAGTAACTTATCAAAGCCTGGTCTTTGTTTCCCCACAGTTTCATTACTGTAGCTCAAAATATTTGTAAGTTAAAGAAATATTATTAACATTTTCACTGCCAAGTTTTGATGACCAGGCGAACCATCTGGGCCAGGTTTTTTAAGAAAAAAGCACTTTACAGATAATTTTTACTGATACTATTAATGGAATGCATATCGTCCCCTTAGTCCCGCAGCCCAATATGGGTTCGGGGATGAAGTGAGATTATATTTAGAGCATGTTTTTACAGCAGGGTGCCATTCTTGATGCCATCCTCAGTTGACAAGATGATGGTGAATGAAACTGGGTAAGGAAGTGGAAGGAATCAGCTGTGGTTTATTGTTAGGAACTGTCCTGGCATTTACTTGGGAGTGCAAAAGGGAAACTAGAAACGAAAAAAAACTTTCTCGCCTGCCAAATGCAGAGCTTGGCTCCATAGTCGTAACATGTTAACACGCAAGGCCACTCCGCTCAGTGGAAATCTATATATATAAAATAACATGTCCTGACCGACCGACCGACCGACCGACCGACGAGCCAAAACTACAGGACTTACGGAAATGAAATTTTGGAAATACATTTATATTAGGGTGTAGGTGCTCACTAAGGAAGGATTTTTGGATATTCCTTCGCTAAGGGGACGAAAAGGGGGATGAATATTTTAAATGAGGATATCTGTGTCTCAAAAACTTAAAAGTTTACAGGCGTAAAAATTGGTATTTTTAATCTCCTTTAAAAATAAAGAAACACATATATTTTGTTTTTTGGAAAATCCTATTAAGGGGGTGAAGAAAGGGGAAAGAGGGTTGAATAGCTTTTATGAGAATATATCTCAAAAACTGAACATGTTACAGGCATGAACATTGGTATTTGGAATCTCCTTTGAAAATAAAGACACAAGTGTTTTTGTGTTTTTGGAAAATCCAATATATAGGGGGTGAACAGGAGTGACAAGTGGGGTGGATTTTTAAAAAGACTATATCTGCAAATTATCTCACACATGTAACATATTACAGTCTTGAAAACTGGTATTTGAAGTCTCCTGTAAAAGTAAAGAAATATATTTTTTTTGTTCCCGGAAAAACCACTTGGGATGGGGTGAAGGAATTGAGAAATGAGTTGAATTCTTTGTATGAGAATACTTATATCTAAAAAAAACTGAAGATGTTACAAACTTGAAAATTGGTATTTGGAATCTCCTTTGAAGATAATGAAACACGCAGTTCTGGGGAGAAGTCAACTTGGTGGGAGTGGGCGGATGAAAACGGACTTGAATTCTTTTTATGAGGATACATATATCTCAAAAACTTAAGATGTTACAGTCATGATAATTGGTAATTGGAAGCACCTTTATAAATAAACACATATTTTTTGTTTTTGGAAAATTCACTTAAGGGGGGAGTGTGAAAGGGAGTGAATATTATTGAATTCTTTTTATGAAGAAACTTATATATCCAAAACTGAATGTTACAGTCTTAAAACTTGGTATTTGCAATCTCCTTGAAAAATAAATAAACAAACATGTATTTTTGGGGGAAATTTACTTGGAAGGGGGAGGGGTAAAAAGGTGGTTCTTTTTATGAGGTTACATATACCTCAGAACTGAAGATGTTACAGTCATGATAATTGGTATTTGGAAGCTTCTTGATAAATAAAGAACCATGTACTTTTTCGAAAAATTCACTTGAGGGGGGGGGGGGGGGGAGAGAAAGGATGTGAAAAAATTGAATTCCTTTTATGGACAAACTTATAGCTCAAAAACTGAAAGTTACAGTTGCAAAAATTTGTATTTGGAATATCCTTTAAAAATAAAGAAATAAACATTTTTGGAGGGGAGAGGAATCAACTTAGCGGGCGGGAGTGGGGTGAAAATGGAGTGGAATTCTTTTTTATGAGGATACTTATAATCAAAAGCTGAAGATGTTACAGGCATGAAGATTTGTATTAGGAATCCTTTTTCAAAGCAAAGAAACATGTATTCTTTTGTTTTCGGAAAACCGACTTGGGGTGGGGGTTGAAAACAAGTAAAGCAGGAGTTGAATTATGTTTATGAAGATACTTATTTCTTAAAACTGAAGCTGTTACAGATGTGAAAGTTGATAATTTGAAATTCCTTTAAACATCAAGAAACACACATTTTTTTGTTTTCTGAAAGTCCACTTAAGGGGAGAGAGGGGTGGAAAGAAGTGATAAAGAAGTTGAATTCTTTTTACGACGGTACATAGATTTCAAGAACTGAAGGTGTTACAGACGTACAGAAATGTAAACTGGTATTTGGAATCTCCTTTAGAAATAATGGAACACGTACATATGTAAGTTTTCAAAAATCCATGTAAGGGGCTGAAAAGAATTGAAAAAGCGGGTGAATTTTTAAAATGAGTACCGGTATATCTAGATTGTATATCAAAAACTTAACATGTTACAGAAAAGAAACTTGGTATTTGGAAAGTCCTTTAAAAGTACAGGAGCATGTACATTTTTGTTTTTGGAAAAGGCACTTAACATGTTGAAAAGAAGTGAAAAATGAGTTGAATGCTTTTTTATGAGGATACTTATATCTCAAAAACTGAAGATGTTACAGACGTGAAAATTGGTCTTTTGAATCTCCTTTAAAAATAAAGTAACACATAGTTTTTGTTTTTGGAAAATCTACTTAGATGGGGGTGTGGGTGGGGAAGGACTGATAAAGGGGTTGAATTCCTTTTATGGGGATACTTATATCTCAAAAACTGAAGATGTTACAGATGTGGAAATAGGTATTTGGAATCTCCTTTAAAAGTAAAGAAACACGTATTTACTTTTATTTTTGACTTGATAGAAGACTGTTACTCACATGTACAGTTCTTTGTTGCATGGTCATCTTACCCCGAAAAGGGAACACCACAAACGTGGTTTACAAAGTGTTTCTGGGATTAATGAAACTCAGTTCTTCGGTGAGTTTTTATACTTTAGGGATTTTCAGATAATGTCTTAGTACAATTCCGAGATATGATTACTTTTATCAAATTATGAAATCCATGCGAGTGAAGCCGCAGGTAACTGCTAGTATAATATAAAATCGTTGATCCAAGAACTGGTATTAAAATAAGTCATTAACATTTGGGGAAAAAAGATTTTATCTGAGGAGGGGGTAACAATTTTGCATGAGATTCATAATTTCTATTTTGTCTCGCACTTTCTTGAAGATCAATATCACCCCTTGTATATTCTCCATCTTCATCATCAAAGTATAGCTCCCCAGAATTGTATTTATGAGGAAACATTCAATTTTTTCGTCAACAAGAGTTGAATGTATACTTCAAGACACCATGATGGCTACATGTTATCGGGAAAGATATTCCACTCAAACAAAGCTGAAATAACATCAGATCATTTTCGAAACAAACGAAATGGAGTGGTATATCTGCTGTACAGAATTTTCTTGAGCATTTTCTGGAATTTCAAAGCATGGCACTATATCCCATTCATAAATGAGATCGGTGAAGTACAGACTGCACCAAAACGTATATATACAGGTTTGTATAGACAAGAAAAGGTTCCACCTTATCAATACAATTTTTATTATTGTAAGAATTAACTTACAGGACCGGTTTTGACTTTTAAATAGTCATCATCAGCTGTACATGAATACCTTTACATTTGTGTCAAGCATTAGTTACTATGTCCTTTCTTAAAGGGAGAAGCCATAAGGAAGCATTATGTCTAAGTGTCCAGATTGGGCATGTTGAATGTGAGGTGGTTATATATTATGATTCAGGTACTTAGGTATAGAGCTATCTCTTTAGGACTAGAATTTGTTTGTAAAACCTAACTTAAGCTTAAATCTAAATTACGAATACATTAAAGACATTAAAATACACAGTACATGTTAAAGTCCTTTAAAATAATGAATATAAAACATTTCATAGAAATGAATGCATGTGTCTTGCGTGTATCTGTGTTCTCGCTCAAGTCCAATGTTATAAATAATTCAGTGCTTGCGTTCATAGGCAATGCTGTAGCTCTCTTGGGAAGTCTTATTGTATATTTAAATGTCTCCACTTGTGTGTGTGTGGTGAAAAGCTTTTATTGTTGACAAAATCCAGTATATAGACGGAGGTAAGTATGTGCAGCTGTGAGTGGAATATTATCTTTAAATATTGGAGGAAGTTGTGGGTTAGGTTGTACATAAGTATTTCTTGATGCAGAGTGGTGGCTCCTTCCTCATCTATAACTATATGCTGATGTATGTTATCTGTGGAAGACGAAAATAAAGTATGAGTAGGGTTATAAGCTGAAGGAATGCCTATATGTGTGTTAAGTGAATGTGTACTTACTATTGCTGTCGTGGTTGGGTTGCGTTGGATTTGAGTGCTTGGTGTGTACTGTATTGCGTTCTTGTTAGGTTTGTGTCTGTTGCTGCGAGGGGAATGGATAGAGGGGTAGGGAGAGTAGCTGTTGCGGGGGCAGGGGCGGTGCTGGGCGTGTCGTTCGTCAGTAGTATGGCGCGTGTTATGTTCTCTTTGTTGATTATTTTGAGATAGTCATTTTTTAAAGTGGGGATGGCTTTATTGAAAATGGTATTGTTTTTTTCTGTAATTTCATTTATATTGTAGTAGGGATTGGCGTATTGGTCTAACAATATGTAAAACTCTTCTGTTATATTGAGCAAGGGGCCTTTAGGAATTATATTTAATATTTTCATGTCATTTGCGATGTTCGTGAAGCTGTGTTTATAATCTTCGATGTGCTGGCCTATTGCGGAAAAATGATTATGTTTTACGGTATTTAAGTGTTCATTATATCAGATTTTGAAGTTTCTACCGGTACGTCCAACATAGCTTATTTCACAATTGTTACATCTGATACGGTATACTCCTGATTGATTGTACTTGTTGTTACTGTTGATTATCTTGGTATTGTGTAAGATGTTAGTGCTATTGTGCGTGGTCTTGAATGCTATTTTTAAGTTATGTTTTTTGAAGATGTTAGTTATGGGATAAATGTGTGCGTTGTTAAAAGTAAATAATACGTAATCCTTTTTAGGTTTGTCTGTTTTTGTCAATCTGGTTTTAGGTTGAGATTTGATTTTATGAATAATTGTATTGACCATTTCTTTCTTGTATCCATTATTTTTAGCTATTTCATGGATTAGTTGGTATTTCCTCTTTTAAGTCATCTTCTGTTAACGGTATATTAAAAGCTCTATAGATCATGCTGTAATAAGCTGCTTTTTTATGAGTATTGGGATGGATGGAATCTGTTTTGATCGTGTTTGATGTATGTGTGGGTTTTCGGTATATTTTGTATGATAAGTGGTTTTTGTGTCTAGTTATTGATATATCCAGATAGTTCAAGGTGTGATTGTTTTCAGTTTCTTTGGTAAATTTTATGCAGGGGTCTATTGTGTTAAGTCTATCCAATATGTTATTTTCGTCAGTGACTCTATTATCAATGATGACGAAAATATCGTCAACAAATCTATCCAATATGATATTTTCGTCAGTGAATCTATTATCAATGATGACAAAAATATTGTCAACAAATCTGCACCAAAAGAATATATTGTTTATTTTGCTGATAGATGTGTATTCTAAGTAGTTTATGTAAATTTCGGCCAGTATGCCAGAAGCAGGAGACCCCATTGGTAGGCCCTGTTGTTGGTAGATTGTGTCGTAAAATCTAAAATAGTTGTTATTAATGGCAAATTCAAGTAGCTTCATAAATTCTTCAATTTCTTAGATTAGATTCAATTATTTCTATAGTTTACTTGGTGGGAATATTTTGATACATGTTAGTTATATCGAATGATGTGATGGTATGATACTGCTCTATTTTCAGTTCTTTGGTTTTGTTGCAAAAATCTATTGAATTTCCATATAATTTTGTTTGCTAGGAATGAGTAATGTTTCTTAAGGAATTTTTGGTTGAATTGTGAGAGTTTGTATGTTGGGCTTGCTTTGTAGTTAATGATAGGTCTCATTGGTATATTTTCTTTATGTATTTTAAGATAGGCTTTTGCAGTCAGTAGTTGGGGGTTCATTACTATAAGAATTGTAGATTCTGTTTCAGTAAGTAAAAAATGTAAGGTTTTCAGATTTCTTTGTATGTTGTTAGTTGGGTCTTTACGTATGATTAGAAAGGTGTTGTCTTGAAAGCATTCTTTAGTTTTTGTTATGTATTCATCCTTATCGATGATAACAGTGGTGTTGCCTTTGTCGGCTTTCGTTATGAGTAGGTTATTCTGTTTTATTTTAAGTTTATTTATGTGTACTTTATTTGCAGTGTTATTGTTAGGATTATTGTTTCGAATTTCGTTGATGTATTGTGGTAGCCTTTTTATGATTTTGTGTCTGACTTCTTCGCGTAAATCATGTGGAATCTTTTGTATGGCGTTTTCGGTTTCTGTAACGGTGGTTATAATGTTTTGGAAAGCTGACATGTTGCCCCAGTTATGTTTGGGTCCCTTGCTCAGTATATCAGTTTCTGTTTCGTTGAATGTGGTTTTTGTGAGATTTTTTACTGGTGGGTGAAATCTGTGGTCAGTGACTTTATAGGGGTCAACAATAAAAGCTTTTCACCACACACACAAGTGGAGACATTTAAATATACAATAAGACTTCCCAAGAAAGCTACAGCATTGCCTATGAACGCAAGCACTGAATTATTTATAACATTGGACTCAAACGAGAACGTAGATACACGCAAGATGCATACATTCATTTCTATGAAATGTTTTATATTCATTATTTTAAAGGATTTTAACATGTACTGTGTATTTTAATGTCTTTAATGTATTCTTAATTTAGATTTAAGCTTAAGTTAGGTTTTACAAACAAGTTCTAGTCCTAAAGAGATAGCTCTATACCTATACATTCAACATGCCCAATTTGGACACTTAGACATAATGCTTCCTTATGGCTTCTCCCTTTAAGAAAGGACATAGTAACTAATGCTTGACACAAATGTAAAGGTATTCATGTACAGCTGATGATGACTATTTAAAAGTCAAAACCGGTCCTGTAAGTTATTTCTTACAATAATAAAAATTGTATTGATAAGGTGGAACCTTTTCTTGTCTATACATACGTGAACTATCAATACGGAAATGAAACAAGTAAATCAAGATATTATATACAGGTTTGACGGATGGGGCCCGGCGTTCAGTAACGTATATATACAGGTTTGGCGTTGAATAGGTTAAACATGCTAAGATTCCTTTTTTTTTTTTTTTTTTTTTAAATTTTCAGTAAATTTCTGAGTAAATATTTAAAATATAGGCCGAAGGTTTTTACAAACTTTTACCATATTTACTTCACCTTGATAAGTAAAATCACTTTTCTGACAAATAGATGCAAGTAGAGAAAATAATTATCTCATGCCTCAAAATTCCTAATAGTTTAAAAAAAAAAGAAATTATATAATTGAAACTAAGCATGTTGTTTTACTTATCAGCACTTAGTAGTACCTCTAAAATAGGTGGTTCAAATTTCAGCTTTCTTTATGCTAGAGTTAATAAAAAAAAAAGTACACCTACAGTATATTTATGGCAATATATTATCAAGAAACATTTATTTCAAGACCAAACCTGGCATTACAACTTAGCAACTTGCCGTCCTTTTAAGTAGATTTTGAGTAATTAAATAAGAATGTAACACTGTAAGACCCTTTTATTCAGAAAACTTAGGTCAATTTATTGCATTGAAAAACAGTAAATGTATTTCTTTTATCTCTTCACACTTCAGGTTTCCTAAAATGCTGTATATTGACTGTCCCTACATATACAACCAAAACTGTAAATTAATTACCTTACAGGAGAATGCTGTGAAGCTACTTTTGAGTATGTGATTTTATATGTAAGTTATATATTTTGATACTTTATGTTGCTTGATTTTGCTAATTAATGTGTTTTACATTTCTTTCCACATACGGATAAAATACAAATAGAAGTCGTTTGCACTGTGAAACACAATTTCTTTTATTTTCAGTTTACATAGGGTCAATTGATATAACAATTGAAGAGATGTTAAACAAATTATTATTATTATTATTATTATTATTATTATTATTATTATTATTATTATTATTATTATTATTATTATTAAAACTGGTTTACTTAAAACCACCCTCTGCTTTGTTAACTGTTGATTAAGCCATAATTATTTTCATTATTCATGCAATAAACCCAACAATATGACTTAATTATATATTTAAAGTACACTTTTTGCTGACCTGAATAATATGTGAGTTGGTATAGACAGATTTAAGTCATATTGCCAAACTCTTATCATTAGAGGTATCTCCATTTCAACTGATCAAAATAAGGCACCCTTAAATGATTCATTCATTCTGTCATGTCCTTAAATATTTATCATTTATAGGTTTATTCATTCACATTTATTTTTCTTCATAAACTTTAATCTGTATGTCTTTAATCTGTAATTCTTCATATGCTTAGCTGAAATTGATATACGTATAATTTTAGGGCTTTTGTCTCATGTTTCTTGTGAATGCAGTGAACTACCTTCAGTGGGAAGTCCTGGCTGCAGCCTTCCATCTGTACTGACAACACATCTCCACAAAGAAAGGGGTATGGGTACTGTTGAGCCTGCCAGTTCAAAGGTACTGCACAATAGTAAAGTGTTACATAGTTTGCATATGTTTAACATACTTCATTCCAGTATATATTTAAATATCATATTTACGCATGTAATTTATCCTAACTACAACAATTAAGGGCATATTGTTGACAATAAGTTGGATACATGATGTGAGTCAACAACACTGTTGGCAGCCTGGAAGATGTCTTTCCATTTTCACACCTGGCAAATGCTGGCCGCTATCTTTTCGGTTCTAACTTTTTCCTATGGTTAGCTAAATCCTTCATGTGTCAATGCAACATTAACCACAATCAAAAAAATAATTTTGACAGTGGATAACATTTTTAAAAATCCTACTAATTAAATAATATTGAATTCTAACTGGGTTTATACCGAGCAAGTTGGTGGTGCGGTAAGGGCCCTGTTGATTTAAAGCTTGCATTCAGTAGATAGTGATTTCGAACCCCACTGTCAACAGTGCTGCAAATGGTTTTCCATTGTTTTCACATTAGGCTGTATGTTACCTAAGACCATGGGCGCTTCCTCCTCATTCCTAGCCCTTTCCTATCCCATCACCACCAAAATCGTGACAGTATTAGTGCGATGTTAAACCCTAGCAAAAAAAAAAAAAGTTACTGCTACATATGTATATCATTTAAATAATTATGAACAACATTCCTACCAAGCTCGATAGCTGCAGTCGCTTAAGTGTGCCCAGTATCCAGTATGATATATGATATGATGTAGATTCCCATACGGAACCTGAAATATTTGTTCCGAATGAGTATTTGGGAGATAGTGGGTTTGACCCCACTCTCTGCAGTCCTGAAGATGGTTTTCCATTGTTTCCCATTTTCACACCAGGCAAATGCTAGGGCTGTACCTTAATGAAAGCCACAGCCACTTTCTTCCTACTCCTAGCCCTTTCCTGTCCCATCGTCGCCATAAGACCTATTGTGTCGGTGTGACGTAAAGCAACTTGTAGAAACAGCATCCAGGATTACCTTGCATTCCCATATCTCTTTTTCAGTCTGGCAATTTGACCTTGGCTGCCTTTGAACACAGTCCTACTAACGTGAATATGAAGATTTTTAAAGGTGGCGGGGGGGGGGGGGGGGCAAATAAGTTTAAAAATTTGAGGCCTATAATGATTTTCTCTATTAAAAGTAGAATCATAGAACATGTTCTAGACAAGAAGCTTCATAATTACAGTACATGAGTTTTTCATCCTGTCAGAGAGGATTTGTTCTATCTCCCAGTACCCACATCAATGGCTATCTTAAAGAAGCTAAGTCTATGAAAATGAACTACTGCATTGTTTTTCTAGATGCCACTAAAGCCTTTGAAACTGTCAACCATGATAATATACGCCGACCTATAGCTTCTTGCAAAAGGCCTGAAAATTTAAGGACTTCAGTCGTAAATCTGTTAGTTAAGAACTGAATTCAAATTGAAGTAGGCCTCAATAAGTCAAAAACCATCCAGCTATTAAGAGGAGTTAGTCCCTAGTCCTATATCCCCTTATCTGTTTATTCTGGCTATTGATAATATATTAAAAGAGCGTTCTGAGCACGATGTTTCTGATATTCACAGTTTTTCAATAGTTAACGGATTATAAAAAATGTCTTGTTTAGTTTTTGCTGATAGCAAAAGACGAATCCAGTATCAGCAGCCTTTTCTTCCAAGCAGAAAACTTTCTAGCATCAATTGCCCTAAGAATCATTCCAGTTAAAAACAAATGAATTTGTATCAGAAGAGGAATACTTTCTCCTGCTGAAATCCTCACTATAGACGGGTCCATTATACGTTCATTGACATCTAATGAAGAACGATTAAGTACCTCAGAGATAATTTCAGCGATGAGATTATATTTGATGAGGCAACTGTAATTGCAGACTTAACATCAAACATTACAAAGTTATGCACCTCTCCTTTGCTGAAACCGGATCAAAAGATATCCGTCATCAATCAGTATATATGGCCCAGTCTGATATACCCTTTTCAATGCGCTCCACTAAATCAAATCAAAAATAGCTTTCTAGAAGATGTTGATATCTGTTAAAAGGTGTAGTCAGAGAAATTATTGGTCTCCCTCATGACTGTCCAGACGGAATGATCTATGCTCCAAACCATTTATGAGGCTTAGGTCTTATGCGAGCCAAGTGGGAAGCTCCTATACAAAACTCCAATAACTGCAGCTTCGTGTTATGGTCAGACTTACAGTCAGAAAGGAAGTCACCGGGCAAGTTGGTTGTGCGGTTAGGGTCGCGCGCTGCTGTGAGCTTGTATCCGGGAGATAATGGGCTCGAACCCCACTGTCGGCAGCCCTGAAGATGGTTTTCCGTGGTTTCCTATTTTCGCACCAGGCAGATGTTGGGGCTGTACCTTAATTAAGGCCACAGCCGCTTCCTTCCCACTCCTAGGCCCTTCCTATCCCATCATCACCTTAGACCTATCTGTCGGTGCGACATAAAACAAATTGTAAAAATAATTTTTAAAAAGGAAAGGAAGTCAGTATCGGAGAAGTTAGACATTGATAATACTAATAATCCTTTTTTTTTTTTTTTTGCTAGTTGCTTTACGTCGCACCGACACAGATAGGTCTTCGCGATAAGTAACCTGAAAGGACTGTCAAACTCCGAATGGGTAAATGCTTCTATGCAGTTATCTTCATATTGGTCCGTATTGATACAATTACATATTTATGTATTGATTAGGTGGAATCCTTACGACTATCTATTGTAATTTGGCGAATTCTCTCAAAATGTCTTGCAACATCTTGGCGGTTCGAGCAGTTCCTGGTAGATGTCTTGACACAATCTGCTGCCGCCATGCAGACTGTGACGAGAATGAAACCCTTGGTCGTATGTTAGTATACTGCCACCCCAAGCTCGATAGCTACAGGTGCTTAAGTGCGGCCAGTATCCGGTATTTGGGAAATAGTGAGTTCGAACCCCACTGTTGGCAGCCCTGAAGATGGTTTTCTGTGGTTTCCCGTTTTCACACCAGGCAAATGCTGCGGATGTACCATGGTCGCTTCCTTCCCAATCCTAGCCTTTTCCTGTCCTATCGTTGCCATAAACCTATCTGTGTCGGTGCAATATAAAGCAACTTCTTAAAAAAAAAAAAAAAAATACTGCCACAGAGGAGAATTGCTAAGGAACACCTATCATTGCAGAGTGAGAGTAACCTTAGCTTCTGCACTGAGACATTTTAAGTCAACAGTTTATGAAAAAGTACACGGCGTCCAACACAAGAGCAGATATTGTTGCTATCCACTAGCAGACTTGAACAACTATTCTCCCTAATCCACCCATCCGATTTGAAAGAGACTTATTCCATGGCAAGGCAGTTGACCAGGAAAAGTAGAGCATTCATGAAGAAGCATGCATCCTGTATCTGAGTGAGAGACATAGGATTCTTCCAGAAAACTGGTCTGTGATGGGTCTGGTATTTGGAAGGAGAGGCAGTCTACCCAAGCGTACGTGAGAAATCCTGAAAAAGCTCAGAATCCAGCACACGATTCTGGAAAAAAAATTATAGTGGATATTTTAAAAGATATAGTGACTGTTTTAAATCATCCCTTATACTTGTTTTAAGTCATCCGTTATACTTCTCGTAAATGATAAATAGTCGAGTGTTTTCCTTCTTTACAATATTTTTCATATTTTCGGTTATCATTGTCTAAATTGTAAAAATTCAGGATCCTTGTGGTCATTCTCAGTGTGTGAACTGATGTGTTTCGAAAATACAACCACTCTACACATAATATATTTGAATGATCACAATATGCTAACAAATGAAATGCACTTGTATGTTCATTCTTCATTGCTATCATCGTTGGTTAAATACATGTAATCGACCATCAATTTTTTCTGTGAGAATATTTCCCTCACTTCAGACCAAGAAACGATTGACACATGAACTTTCTTCCTTTTATCTTTCTTTCTGGACACACTAATATCAAATTAACTTTGATTTTACATTTTTTTAAATAATTTTTTTTTTTTTTTTTTAGTTCCCATGGGGCGAAGCTGCACCATCTCACTCTATTGCTTGTGATCCCTTTCACTTCTCTTCAACTCTTACCCTGTTGTTGACCTTCTTCCTTGACGGACGGAACATCTCCACAAATGTGCAGACCTTCCCCTTCATCGAGCACCCTGGGTATTCCGATCAAGTACTTGTTTTTCAATGGTACTTACTGCTTTCCTGAGTGTGTCCTAACCCCTTCCATTTTCTTCTTTTTATTTAATTTTTGATATTTTCTTCCGATCCTTATGTCCATAGTTCTTTATTTGTAATTACCTTCTGTATCCTTCTGAGACACCTATATTTAAAAACCTGTAGTCTGTTTGTGATTTTCCATGGTTCTGATCCATATAACAAAATTGGCTTGACATTGCTTCTGTAAACTTTTCAGCTTAGTTTTTGTGATTATTATTTTTCTCTTCCAGATGGGATACAGCTGAACATTGGCCCTATTTGCTTTCTGGATATTGTCCCTGGAAAGGCAAAGTATCATAAGCGACATTCTTCTAAATTGAGGTTACGATATTAATGCGTCAATCGGACTCCACTGCACGTGGTGGCAAAGTATCTTAATCCTCAAATGAATCTAGAGGGTAAAAACAACGTTAAATATAAAGAAATTATCATAAGCACCATTACATCTTAAGCGCCTGAGTTAGAATCTTGTAATTTGCATACAGATTATTGCAAGTGACAAGTTTTAATTCTGGAGGGAACGTGAGATGTGTTAGTTTCATTGTTCATGACTCTTACTGGTCATTGCTGTAGTACAGGTTTTATAACTGCCTCAAATCAATTTGGCACCTGCAACATAAGGCATAGCCTGCTGGCGGACCTATCGCATGTTGATGATAGCTAGTATACTAGTGGAATGCGGAAGAGGGGTGGGAAGGGAAGAGAAGGGGCTGCTTCTTGTGACAGACTTGACTGAGCAAGTACGACCAGTAGCTAAACAAATTGGTGAATTATGTCGCTGAAAATTCTAAACTGAAGTTTGCGACAACAAGAGGACAGACACGAGAGATTGTTCAGGGTTCTTAGTTTTGTGAATAAGGAAGCTGAGGGCAGAAAGAATAAAATACAAGAACAGTATAGAAGGGAATTGTTGAAAGTACAACAAAAAATAGCAGATGCAACAGAAGTATTGTGGAGGATGGTCAAGAGAATTTTAACCGAGCAAGTTGGCCATGCGGTTTTAGGTGTGCAACTGTGAGCTTGCATTCGAGAGGTGGTGGGTTTGAATCCCACCATCGGCAACCCTGAAGATGGTTTTCCATGGTTTCCCATTTTCACAACCAAGCAGATGCTGGGGTTGTACATTAATTAAGGCTACAGTCGCTATCTTCCCAATCCCTTTTCCCATCCCTTCGTGGCAAAAATCCTTCAATGTGTTAGTGTGACGTTAAGCAAGTAGCAAAAAAAAAAAAAAAAAGTAGAACAGAAACGGCACGAGACTGAAGAAACTTCATTTACCAAGAAAAAAACGCGGAAGGGGAAAAAACGTGTAACAGATTTTTAAGATTTCGATGCACAATCCATGAATTTTACATTCTTTAGAAAACAACTCCATCATTTTCTAAATTAGGACCTGTGTCAGGAGAGAGGATTGGTTTCCAAGGAGGTTGTATCAGTTTGAGAAGTATTGTAAACGAGTTAGGCTTCAACTGGAAGAAGATTAGAAATAATAGAAAGGTTTTAATCGAACAAGTTGGCCGTGCGGTTATGGGCGTGCAGGTGTGAGCTTACGTATGAGAGGTGGTGGGTTTGAATCCCACCATCGGCAACCCTGAAGATGGTTTTCCGTGGTTTCCCATTTTCACACCTAGCAAATGCTGAGGTTTTACATTAACTAAGGCCACAGTCGTTACCTTCCCAATCCCCTTTCCCATCCCTCCGTGGCCGAAAACCTTCAATGGCATCAACTCGAAAGGCCTGCACTTGGCCTCTCTGGAGGCCATGGCATGACTAGTTGTCTTGAGAATAAATTTGTGAGTGAGTTGCTACGGAGTACTTCTGACAACTGATGGGTGATATCCAACAAGCAGATTAGCAGGCGATACAAGACAGGGTGCTGAGTAAATATTGTACTGTAATCAGTGTAATTTCCACTTTGATTCTCTTACTATAAGTCAATTCTCTTATTATAAGTCAATTTTCCTATTGATTTTTATCTACATTTCTTAACACAATCATTTAAGAAAATCCTTTATTACTCTCATGTGTTACATTCCTTTAAACCAGTCCCTCCAAAATATTATAAGCACTACAAAAGCTATCGTAAGAGGACCCCTTTGTTAAACAATGCACTCGACAACGACCAGCTAACAATTGTAGCAGCATTCATAACTTTAAAATAAGTTCCTCATCTCTGAGATTGAATAAATACGTAACCTAATATGACAGTAAGGTGAAAAATTCATTTCTGGAGTAGAATAAAAACCGAAACTGCCTAAACTCTACAGTACATATTCGACTCACTAATCATTTTTATAATCTCCTGTAAAGTTCACATTTTGTAACTTAGGATACTTTGCCTTTCCAGGGACGACATGTTGTTTTACATCCTCTTCTGCCCCTCCATTCTTTGCAGTGGTTCCTAAGTAGGATAAAAGTTTGCACATCGTTTAGGGCTTCATTTTCCAGCTACCGGGCAAGTTGGCCGTGCGGTTAGGGGCGTACAGTTGTGAGCTTGCATCTGGGAGATAGTGGGTTCGAACCCCACTGTCAGCAGCCCTGAAGATGGTTTTCCGTGGTTTCCCATTTTCACACCGGGCAAATGCTGGGGCTGTACCTTAATTAAGGCCACGGCCGCTTCCTTCCCATTTCTAGGCCTTTCCTATCCCTTCTTCGCCATAAGACCTATTTGTGTCGGTGCGACGTAAAGCAAATAGCATTTTCCAGCGGGATAGGGTCTTGTATTCTGGCATTTTAACCTCATTGTTTTAGATTTTGGTCTATTGAGCATT
Source organism: Anabrus simplex (assembly GCF_040414725.1). Taxonomy (NCBI): domain Eukaryota; kingdom Metazoa; phylum Arthropoda; class Insecta; order Orthoptera; family Tettigoniidae; genus Anabrus; species Anabrus simplex. The sequence continues at coordinate 1,072,039,278 of NC_090266.1, read as the reverse complement.
AGAGCAAAATTTTCTGCTTCTACCTCCAGATCTTCTAATTTAATTTTGGCATCTTTACGATTCTGTCAATAAGCACACATCATCAGCAAATTCGCAGGTCACCTACAGGCGTCAAATCAAAAGACCTGCACCTGGCGTGCCGAACATGTCCTCGGACACTCCAGGCACTAAAAGCCATATGCCATTTCATTTCATCAGCAAAGTCCAGATCTTGTAATCTGTCTGTGAAGCCCACGGTATCCCTCTTCTTCTCCTGCACTGGTTTTCTTCTTTGTAGGGAAAATGCTCCACCCATGGTTAGATAATTTTCTGCACAAAAGTCGAAACATCTGACCATTTTCATTTGTTTGTCCTAAGCCTGTAATGTGTTCCAATCCTTCATTTAATGATCCAGCTTTAGGTCTCCCATCAGAATTCAGATATCTTTTTTTTATTTTGTAAGAGTATCCAGCCTTAGGCCTCCCATCAAAATGCAGATATCTGTTTTATTTTGTAAGAGTATTTGGTACAATCTGAAATAAAATTCCATCTTTTCTGCAGTCTCCAAAACTTCTATTGGGGCATAACATTGTACAATTGTTTGTACAATTGTGGTACTCCTAATCTTTGTTTTGAATCTTGCACTTATGATCCTCTCAGAAACAGGGCTCCATTCCAGTAAGCTTTTCTTTGCCAATTTACTCATTAAGATTTCTATTTCATGTGGAAACCTTACAACAGATTACTTCCATGGAAAGGAGAATGTTTCATTATGAAAAGAAAGGTTTCTGGTACTTTTAAGGTAACAGGGGTAAACAATGTAAGGAAAATGAATTTGTGATAATACCTCCTAAACCTCTTGGAAAGGGAGGAATTATGTGAGAAAATAGAGTGAATCTAATTGAAATTGTTGTTGGATAAATTGTTAAGAATATTCTTTAGTATTCCTTAAAATATAACAATCTGAATTAAATGTTAGATCATCTGGTTGAATATGAGATTTTACTTGCAGGTTCAGAGTTACCCACCTTCAAGTATTCCAGCTCATCCTGTAGGCTTAGACGAGGATGCTATCACCACACCCCTTGATCCTCTACCTGAGACGGGGGAAATGGAAACATGTAGAAGAGACAGCGAAGTTCAGAAAAGAAAAAAGAAGAGATTGAGAAAAAAAATGGCAAAAGTGGATAAGGTAAAAAATTAAATTTACCCTTTTTTAATTATTAAAGTCTTTCTAGATTTTATTTTCGTTGGACCATGACCACTAGGCACACTGTTAGTTCTGCACTGTGAACATAATAGATGCAACGCATTTCAGGTGGATATCTTGTGCAGGCACAGAAGATAGCTGAGTTTCAAATTGAATGGATTGGGAGCTCAACTGGAAAAGTTATGTAACAATTCATTCTGATGTCTTGTGTGAGTGTTAGGAATTTATCAGCACTCTGCTATTCAGCCCCAATGCCCTTAAACTTAAGATCCATGTTATCTAAGTAGAGCTTCAACAAGTAATTGGGCAACTTTCTTAAATGGTGTTTGAAAATAAGTTTCCTTAAGATACTTAGTATGTATTTTAATTTTTGACATCTGTTTATATGTCCTTGGTTTTACGCCCAACTGAATGTGTATCCTAGAAGCATGTTGCTTTCTATGCTGTTTTGCTGCTGCTGTCCTTACATTGGCCTAAAACATTAAACTCTTTTTTGTGATTATATATGACTAGCTGATGTACCCGTGCTTCGCTACGGAATTCTACATTGTATACAGAATTCTAGGCTAGGTAGTGTACACATTGTGAGCAAGATTGTATTAAATTGCATAGCTCTTAATGTTACCCTAGAAACGCGACGGGGAAGTCACCAAATGTCTTTTCTCATATGAAGACTGTGTTAGGGAATTTTCATTGTAATGATAGGCCCGCTTGCCTACCATCAGTCACCACCAGGTTGGGGAGTATTCATTTTAATGGCAGACTCTCACTCTCCACCAGCCATTTTACATCCTCAGAAAGACTGTCTTAGTGGTTTTTCCAACTGAAATGAACATAGGTCATTGCAATGACATCAGTAGGAATGGCGTGATTAAAAGCAATACTTTCATATGAAATACTCCATCAAATGAAAGACCATACACTTTCTCACTTTTAACAAACAGTACTATGCTGGAATTCCAGAGCTGGAATGACCAAGTCGCAGACAGTTCTGATCCGTGAACACTCTTTGTCATTTTTTTGCGGTGCGGGGGGAGGGGGGGAAGGCGAAAGTGGAGAGTACCAGTGCAAAAACTATGCCTTTTTACTAATCTGTTTCTGAGGACTACCCAATGAGTCGGAAAATCTCAATTTACTACAATGGCAACGGGAAAACCTATCTGATTTGGAGGCAATTTTTTTCCTCCAAACCAGAGGAGAAGCCCCCTCTTCACTGCTAATTTGGAATTAAATGAATGTAGAATTTAATAAAAGTGAAGAGGAAGAAGCTTTTCTTAAGAAACGGCTCTTTTCGGGTTTGACTTTTGAGTTATTTAGTGAATTGTGGTGCTATAATTTGAAATAGGCTTAAATAGTAATTCTTGACCAGGTCATACTACTACTACTACTACTACTACTACTACTACTACTACTACTACTACTACTACTACTACTGAATGAGCCTCTGCCGTAAGTGTGCATACAGCTCATTCAAAACAGCGCATCAGAGTAGGGATCGAATAACTGGAATACTATGATGAACCAGTGTGTTACGTACCTGCAGTATCAGAAAATGTATGAAACAGAGGAAAATGAAAATGAAAACCTACAACCTGTTTTCCAGTCATTGACCGGATAAGGGATGTAATAAATGAAGCATATATATAGGCTTTTAGTACGATGGGGTCGCCACTCCCAGTGATATATTAATGACTGATAGATGCTATGAAATGAGAATGGAGAGTGTTGCTGGAATGAAAGATGACAGGGAAAACTGGAGTACCCGGAGAAAAACATGTCCCGCCTCCGCTTTGTCCAGCACAAATCTCACACGGAGTGACCGGGATTTGAACGACAGTTACCAGCGGTGAGAGGCCGACGCGCTACCGTCTGACCCATGGAGGCTACATGAATCAGAGGAATGTCATGCTAAAGAAGAAAATTTTCCAACTCCCCAGCTATTTCCCGCCATGTTCAGTCGGGCTGTTATACTCGGTACGCAGTAGTAATCCCATCTATCAGAGTTGAGCGGGACCATAAGAAACGAAGAACATCACAACAAACAATGATCAATGTAAAGTTATTGTTGATCAGTAACAATCAATGGTCAATGTAAAGTTATTGTTGATCAGTGTTATGCGCTTTTGATATTGTAGGCCTTCTGAAATACCACTCTTATCGTAGTCGGTACAGTAAAACTGAATGAAACATAAATGATCAGAAATTGTATTGTCTGTAACTTTTGTTATGTAGTACATTTCGATAGCACCAATAACATAGGTACCGGGAATTTAAAAAATAAAATTTTAGGTGCCTTCCCCTAAATTACCATTTCTTCTCGAGCGAATAAAATTATTTACAGCCTAGACTGTAGTTTCTTATTCCCCGACTCTATATAACGGTTTTCATTAAATTCTGTTAACCCATTTTCTCGTGGCTAGGCGTTGATATGGACTTAGCAACAAAACTACAAATTCATTAATATCTGTGTTATCAGAGGCGGTACGGTAAAAATGTATAAGACATAATTGATTGGATATTTAATTCTATATAACTTTAGTTATATAGTATTTATCAATAGGACCACTAATAATATAAATATTCGAGAATTAAATTTAAGGCCTTCCCCTAAACTACCATTTCACTTGGTGTGAATAAAATTATTTATAGCCTAGATTGTAGCAGCTCATCCCCCAACTTTACATACTGATTTTCATTAAATTATCTTCAGCTGTTTTCTCGTGATGCGTGTACATACAGACAGACATTACGGAAAAGTAAAAAGTATATTTTCTTGTTACTATGGACATAACCGATACAGAAATACCATTCTTTTCAAATTCTGAGCAATGTACAGACAAAACTCTTATTTTATATTTATAGATGGATTCTTCTAGTTTTGATTTGTCTAGGTTCTTTAGTTAAAATGGATGGTATAATAGGTAGTCCTGATAGTCGTAATACCAGTTACTGTACAATAGGAGTGAGCACATATGAGATACTGTAGTTTGAGTCATGGCTCTCTTTCTATTATGATAACTGGGATTATTCAATCCACTGGTGTTACCTGAGTTGTTAAAAAATTATTGGAACTTGAAGTAAACCTAAATTCCTGGTAGATTTTCACCAAAGCCCACTGACCAAACTCAGGCCTATAGGGTACACTTTTATTTGAGTTGCCAGAGATTCCTCAGAAATAAACTGGTGTTTAATAGGACACCATCTATATGAATTTAAGGAACTATGAATGAAGGAAAGAAAGAAAGAAAGAAAGAAAGAAAGAAAGAAAGAAAGAAAGAAAGAAAGAAATACAGAAGTGTATGGAATTTTGGGTAGATCATTAGTTGCAGATGTGCTCTTCAAGACTCAGGCATTTCACCCATAAAGATGTGAGGGAAGTACATGAGATCAAAAACTGACTACAGTATATCATAACTAGAGCCCGGATTCATATGCACTAAAAACTCCAGAAATATGCATGCACATATGCACTAAAAATGTTGGAAATATGCTTGAAAATTTGCACTAAAATTATAACAAAGTACACTTACAAACGCATTATTTAATTTTAACTCAGTGCTAAACTGACAGTTAAATTACTTGCAAAATGGTGTATGCCAGTAGGTTATCAACTGTTTTCCAATATTTTCAGGGGTCAGTGAATTTCTGTTGTCGGACAGAATTAATTTATACATTGAAAATGATCATTCTACGTCGACGGACGTAACTGGGCATCACTGACTGGTCGGAAAATTATTCTGGCAAAGACTGTCTGATTCCACTTATGTAGTTGCTTAACTTCTTCAGTCCAACACCGCACTGAGTTTCCTTTTAACTTTTTCTCCAATTTCACCAGGGACACAATTTAAAGAACTAATGATGTTTTGATTTAACTAAAGGGATTAGTGTAGGGGTGCGCCACGAGTTTTTAGGTCCTTAATCACCATCTAAAGTGATGATGAATAATGCACATAGATGAAACTCATATCTTTATATACAGTTTCCAATTCAAATGCGCACGTTGCTTCACAAACGCACGCAGTATGACTATCATCAATACCGGGCGAGTTGGCCGTGCGCGTAGAGGCGCGCGGCTGTGAGCTTGCATCCGGGAGATAGTAGGTTCGAATCCCACTATCGGCAGCCTTGAAAATGGTTTTCCGTGGTTTCCCATTTTCACACCAGGCAAATGCTGGGGCTGTACCTTAATTAAGGCCACGGCCGCTTCCTTCCAACTCTTAAGCCCGTCCTATCCCATCGTCGCCATAAGACCTATCTGTGTCGGTGCGACGTAAAGCCCCTAGCAAAAAAAACAAAACTATCAATACTTTTAAGTACATCTTTTACTTGATATAAGTTCTCCTGGTAGAATGATACTGCAGATAACCAAGTTCCCCATCTTGTGAGAATAGGTTCCTGTGGAAATAGCTGTTGTGAAAAGGGTCTTTATCCGTCTACCTGCTTGTATTGCGACACTGAAAGCACTTTCCTTGAACGGGAAAGGTTTCTCGTGTTGCCAGTGGATGTACAACATATAGAGTTCATTAGATTTTTCATTTCGTTCAGAAATATTGGATAATCTATCACAACATAAGAGAAAAATTTTAAATATGCACTAACCTTCAAAATATGCATGTGCATATGTGCATATTTTGAAGGTTACTCTGGGTACTCTGGTTTTCCCTGTCATATTTCATTCCAGTAACACTCGCCAATATCCTTTCATTTCATCTGTCATTCATTAATCATTGCCCCAGAGGAGTGCGACAGGCTTTGGCAGTCAGCACATTTCCTATCCTTGCTGCTAGATGGGGCTTCATTAATTCCATTCCTGATCTGGTCGAATGACTGAAAACAGGCTGTGGATTACCATTCAATCACATAAATGGTATTGTAAATAAAGGGTACAGATCTCTGCACATAGTTATGAGGGTGTTTAGGGATTGTAGTAAAGATGTAAAGGAGAGGGCATACAAGTCTCTGGTAAGTCCCCAAATAGAGTATGGTTCTAGTGTATGGGACCCTCACCATGATTACATGATTCAAGAACTGGAAAAAATCCAAAGAAAAGCAGCTCAGTTTGTTCTGGGTGATTTCCGACAAAAAAGTAGCGTTACAAAAATGTTGCTAAGTTTGGGCTGGGAAGACTTAGAAGAAAGAAGACGAGCTGCTCGACTAATTGATATATTACCGTATTTACGCGAGTAATCCCCGCATATTTTTTCAAAAATTTTGAGGCACGAAATTGGGGTGGGGTTTTTATTTGCGTCAAGGTTGCCAACACGCTCCTGGCTCACCTAGTTTTTGATGCTGAGTGTACAGTTATGCTTTGTGCAACCGTAGATGGAAGAAAACTGTCCCCATATGTCATATTCAAACAGAAAACAATTCAAACTTTTAATTCTAAATTGAGTTTACATTTTTTTTAATAGTACCGTATTTTACGGAGTAATTTAAATTCAGAGTTTCTCCGCGTCACGATGGAATGCGTCTTCCGGAATGTGCAGGGGTAGCTTTCCGCACTTTCACTCACTTCGGTGTTTCTATAGTGTGTTTCATAGTTGAAAATAGAGTGAAATCGTAATTCTTTTGTATTCAGCGTTTTAAGGAACGCCACAATATCACGAAGCAGGCAGTACGCGGAAAAGCAGAATCCGCGAAAACTGGCGAGGGTTGGCATTTCTGAATTACAAGATGGCTGTTAATTCAAAATCACGTAATTGGAAGTCCGATTTCTGTATTACAAAGACTTCGAATTAACAAGGTTTTACTGTATCGCAAAACTAACATCAGATTTTGCCGGTGTGTGTATTTCAAGTGTTTACATTGCACGAAAAGAATTATCCACCACCGGTCGTATTACTGTCCAGTAAAAAGAGACAAATTGTGAGAAGTGTTTTAGGCCCATATGCACCAACATCAGTTACTTTTGCTGTTATCTTAGATTTTCAAAACTCTGATAATGCTCACTTCCGTATTCACTACAGAATTTATTATCTCGGTTTACCAAAACTAAGTTTTCGCTACAATCTAAGTTTGAATCGCAAATTTTTCATACTAACGCACGCCTGCACGGAAAACAAATGACTATGTGCTGCCAATACTATCGAAATGTAAACCAAGATTATGATTCCATTCGGGGTTTGCAAATAATTTGCATAAATTATGTTGGCTATTGAGCAGAAACGAAGAAAGAAGCCTAATATGACTTTCCGAGAGAGTGATTGTTATTAAATCTGGTGGCTGAAAGCATTAACAAAGAAATAAATTATGGCGTACCCATTGTATATTTCACTCAAATTATAAGGCAGTATTTCTTCGTTCTTTATTTAAAAGTCACCCAGTTGCGTACCGTACAAGATATAATCGAGACTTCATTTTAGGCTTATCTGTGTTGGGAATTCCAGCTTATATTCGATCATACTGACAGTTAATATAAATGTTGATTCCCATTCGGGAATCTGAAATATTTGTTCCGAATGAGTAAATTTATAATACCAATATAAATGGTCCGTTACTGGACATTATAAATTTTCCAGCTAACTCATTCCGGATTGCCAGTGTTTCGCCCCCGTGTGCTAGGCTGGGCTCATCAGTTGGTACCTAGCACACCTACCAAGACGCTGGCTAGTGCATACCATGGAGGCCACTGCGTAGGCTAATTGTAGCCACCGGCAGTGCCAATGCACTATGAGAGACTTTGTCTCATTATCAAAAATTGATGCCTGCTTGGCCATCAGATGATATAGATGTTGATTCCCATTGGGGAATCTGAAATATTTGTTCTGAATGAGTAAATTTATAATACCAATATAAATGGTCCATTATTTTCAGGTAACTCATTCCTGGTTGCCAGTGTTTTGCCCCCGTGTGCTAGGCTGGGCTCATCAGTTGGTACCTTTGCAAGTAGCACAACCGCAAATAATAAGTCCTCCTCGGAACTGGAACTCATATTTCTGTGTGAGCTGCACTTCCCCAACTGGAGAGACGCGGCACGGTGAGGTGTGCTGTATGGGCAAATTATCGGAAAATGGCCCGTGGAATCTTCCACAAGCTTGTTCTACGCGGCGCGGTGCGGTTCCCTGCAGTGGGCGATTACTTTTAGATTTCCCATTTTACCAGCCAAACAATCTCCAGTCAAATTTTAAACTGAGATAATACTCGTTATCCGAGATAATGTTGTTGGTGAATACAAACTTAACTGTTATCTCGGATTACGTAACATTGAACTAAGATAAAAGCCAACTCCACGAACTTGTAAGTCATTTAGGAGAGGATTCTAGTGATGCAAGAGACAATGAATCTTTCCATCTACAGGGAATCGAGCCTATTGCAAGTTCAGATTAATGAAATACCTGTCATGCAAGTAGGCCTACTTGCTCATTTTCATTAAAAATATATTTCATAGCAATGATATTTGCGTAAAGACCACGTGGACCCTGCTGAGTGATACGAAATATTTGTTATTGCCTACGTTACTCTTTGGATGGAAGGAATTTCAGTCCATTTCATTTTTTTCAAAATGAGCCTTCTTAAAATGAGGGTGCGGGTATTATTCGATGGTGGGGATTATTCGGGTAAATACGGGATTTACTTGAAACTTGTTATTTGAAATAAACACCTTTTCAATACAACATAGTTTTTATTCCACATTAATAAACTTTACATTTTTATTGTTTTATTATGAGGCATGTTTGGCCCATATTTTGGGCATCATCAGCCACGTTTCTTAATTCAATGAGTTAAAATATCCATGATCCTGGTTTTTTTTATCCTTATAAAATCTTTAAAATTAATGCTATCTTGGAAGTTGTTTAAAAAATATGCTTTTGTATCACTATATGAGTAATATAGACATAGTTTCATTCAATTCTGTTCATCCATTTTCTCGTGATGCATGTACATACTGTCCGTCAAAATTGTGCTTTCTGTGTAAATTATGTTTTTTCCAACAGCCGGTGTCATTCCTACATTGTGTGCTATTTTGAAGATATTAGTGGGAACAGATTCTGAATTATATTCATTCAGGTGTTGTGGCGAGCTCAAGTCGTCGTCATCATGCATTGTTTTTATTCCAACCCCATGCAGTAAAAGCATGTGCAAGGTCACGTGATATGCTTGTTACCGCTCAAGGCTAAATTTGTGTCTACCGAGTATGCGTGATGTTGGAGCATTTTCTGAAGCAAAGTGAACCAATTATGTGAAGCAAGTATGTAGTAAAAACGCCAATCATAATGTTTCTATGAGCCACGCCTTCAAACCTCATGATATTTAACCCTGGTGAAACCATCAAAATCTTCCGTATATTCCAGATATTCTTAAACTAATGATCGCAGAGTGATCCAAGTTAAGTTTCGCTTGAGATGTGAAATATTTATTCTGGTCTGGCACGAACTTGTCGTAATTCTTGTTTGTCAGTTTCAGCTTACACTGCAAACATCTGGAAGAGGATGACAGACCAAGGATTGAATGAATGTACCAGCCTTAAGAATGTAATCTTTAATTCCAAGAGGACCACTTCAATCAGCGTGGGATTCATCGCCAACTGCAAACATTTTACACTAAACGTGTAAGCACCACCCACATCAAAGGGAAGAACATGAAGGTGCAAGGAACTCAGCAGATCGCAGACGAGAATCGAGTTTCATCCTTAAATATGAGTACACCTTCCTGAATATTATCTGTCCGTCTATTTAGAAAATTTAATGATCTTCTTCAGCAGAATTGTAGTTCTATTAATTATAGTAGTTTTGAAACACTTTCTTACTTCCTTCTTACCCAGGTACAGGTAGATTTGAAAGTGAATGTATGTGTCTTGGGTTGCATTAGACTAGAAGTATGATAGTTTGTCTTCTGAAATGTTACCATCCCAGTGTAATCTATAAAAATAACAGTTTAATAATTTATTGCCCTCCTGGATAAATGAGAATTTAAAGGATCATTTAAGAATTTCATGAAACATTGTGGGATAAATTCTAGAATGGAGTAGTAGTTGTGCTTCATTCGCTGCACTGTCACGCGATACTGCAAATTGTGCCATCTTCTAGTAATGTGTATTTCAGACATCTATGGTAGATTTGAAAATCAAGAATAATAATAAAAGTAATTGAAGATCGGGTTAAACGGAGACAAAGGTCGTGAGTGATAAATGAAAGTAGATTTGCTCATGTGGAATAAAATGAAGCTTTGCTCAGATGTAGAAATATTTACCTGGAAAATGGTATGCCTGCAGGTAATTGTATAATTTAGGGAAGCATAAGTAATATCGTAATGTGATACAATGCATTCCAATGAAGGTGGAGCATGCATTGAAAAGTTTTACAGCATTTGAAGAATATTAATAAAAATTTTCTGGACACTCAATGACCACGTGTTAGAGTAGTCAATTTTAATCCAGGTATTGTGCATATTAAATATAGTAAATTTTACTATTTCTACCCATTCTTCTGAATGATAAAATGATTTTGGAATATATCGTCACGGTAACGTGAGAGGTAGATTCAATTAAGTGACAGTTCATGTTTAATCACAAGTCCTATGTCAGTTGTTGGAAGTACAGAATTTAATAGGTCATCTGTCTATGCAATCCAACCTTCTTTTCCCCATAAAATTTAGGACTAAAAATAAAGCCTAGGATTCGAATATAACCTTATAAATAAATTTCAAGTATCTTTTTTTTTTCTATTTGCTTAACATCACACCAACACAGATAGGTCTTATGGCGATGATGGGACAAGAAAGGCCTAGGAATGGGAAGGAAGCAGCCATGGCTTTACTTAAGGTACAGCCCCAGCACTTGCCTGGTGTGAAAATGGGAAACTACGGAAAACCATCTTCAGGGCTGCCAACAGTGGGGTTCGAACCCACTATCTCCCGGATGCGAGCTCACAGCTGCACGCCCCTAACCGCACGGCCAACTCGCCCGGTAAATTTCAAGTATCCTGAGTGCAAGGAATGAATATGGTTGTAGTTAGAAATATTTTTCAGTGACATTTATTTGAAATGTGGTTAGTAATCTGACCTCGTGTTCATCATGGAGTGCCAGATTATTTGGGCATTGTCAGTGCTTTTGTTTTTTTACTGATAACTGTTTGTTTATTTCTTAAGGCAAAGATTAGTGACAGGATCAATCCATTTATTAAGTGAATTACTTTGAACTGAATAAAATAAATTCTAAAAATGAGCAAGACCAGTAAAGGAAAAATATTATAATGTAAATTTTCTCAAATGTCTTGTAAGGCATATTGAAAGTCATAGTCACTTCAAATATTCAGATATTAAGGACGTTTATGACTCAAATATTAATTCAGGTTTGTTAATCAGAAACCTGAGTCAGCTGAGAGACTATATTCATTTAAAGAACATATATTATGATGCTTAGATGATGTAAAATGTGCGTTTCTCTGTAATATAGTGTACGAAAAATGTTTATGGATAGCATGGTTACCAACCACGTGTACATAGTTTGACAGTTCATTCTTCTGCGAAATAATGCAGCTGGTATTATGTTTAAGGACGTTGAAGTGACTATTTACAGGATAATTTGTTAGGATAGCTCCATTATCCAAGGACAGGAAGGAGGTTCTTCCATTCATTTATTTTTGCAAAGCCACAATATATGGCTAATTTTATTATTTTACTTTTTCTTGCAGAATATTCCAAATATGCCATCATCATTAAAAATCCAGTAATTTAATTTTGTAAAAACATATAATTATTTGAACTTGTAAATTCGTGAGTCATTCAGGTAACGTCTAGCAAGAGACGATTTTTGTTAAATCAAGATTTTTGTTTTGTGCATATTGTAAAATAAATGTCAAGCCAGTTATAAATTGTTTTCTTTTGTGTTGTCGTCAACCCTTGTCCTTTAAATGCCTGTAGAATTGGGGCAGCTAGCAAACGGGATGGGATCTCTTGTAAGCTCGCTGAGTTAGACTGGGTAAATGGGGGCAGTACAGTCATACAAGACATGGCATAAATTTAAAAATTGCATTCTCTTCCTATTCTGGATATGACTGACACAGAGATACCAATTTTTAACATTTTTGACCAAATTACAGACAAAACTCTCATTTTATTTGTATAGATGCAACTATGACTATGTTATTCCATCAGGATTTCCCATCACTATAAACTGGTGTATGAAGGTAAACCCTTCACACTTCCGGAGTACATCCCTGTAAGCCACCTATTCCATTTAAAGCTCTTAGTCCTCCTTACTGTAAATTCATTGGAACTTTCAACGAGACACTTCAGCTCAACCGTTTTAAACTAAAACTTACCCACCCTTACCCGCTTCCAAACACATTTCTCTTTCTGTACCTCAGGTTCAGCAATGCAAGGTTCACAAGAGATCAGATAGTGGCCAGTATCATTTAAAAACCACCAGAACAAGAATACATGAATATTCAATCAATCACAACTCATCTGCCTTAGGGCAGTCTCCCAGGTGGCAGATTCCCTCCCTGTTGTTTCCCTAGCCCTTTCTTGAATGATTTCAAAGAAATTGGAAATTTATTGAACATCTCCCTTGGTAAGTTATTCCAATCCCTAACTCCTTTTCCTATAAAAGAATATTTGCCCCAGTTTGTCCTCTTGAATTCCAACTTTATCTTCATATTGTGATCTTTTCTACTTTTTTTTTCTTCTTGCTATTGGCTTCACGTCACACCGACACAGATAGGTCTTATGGTATTGATGGGACAGGAAAGGGATAGGACTGGGAAGGAAGCGGCCGTGGCGTTATTTCAGGTACAGCCCCAGCATTTGCCTGGTGTGAAAATGGGAAACCACAGAAAACCATCTTCAGGGCTGCCGACAGTGGGGTTCGAACCCACTATCTCCTGAATACTGGATACTGGCCACACTTAAGCGACTGCCGCTATCGAGCTCGGTCTTTCCTACTTTTAAAGACACCACTCAAACTTATCTGTCTAGTAAAGCCATTCCATGCCATCTCTCCACTGACAGCTCGGAACATACCATTTACGGTATTACAAGTTATGAATCTCATTACTGGTCGGTATTGTGCGATAACATATTATTTACTTAAAACTTATTATTTGAATTAACCGCCTTTTCAATACAACATAGTTTTTATTCCACATTTAAAAACTTTACATTGTTATTGTTTTATTATGGGATATGTTCCGCCCATATTTTGGGCATCATCAGCCATGTTTCTTAACTCAATGAATCAAAATATCCAAGATCCTGGTTATTTTTATCCTTATAAAATCTTTAAAATTAATGCTACCTTGGAAGTTGTTTAAAATATATGTTTTTATATAACTATATGATTAATGTAGACATCTGACTAGTTTTTTGACGGCTGGTGCAGTGTGCAAAACAATGATAATAAGTACACTTATTCTACTAAAAGTAAGCATTGGTTAAAACTAAATATCTATGTTTATTATTTGTTGAAAGACTTTGGCAGGTTTAATTGCTCAGTCTCTACTATCCACTGGTGTGATTTTTCTTGGTTATTTAAATACGCAATCTTGAAATCACAATTTTTATGTTCGCATTGGAATATTGTCGGACTGGGGTGTCACAATGAACAATGCCTAATTATTCAGTTAAAAACGTAAGTTTACAGTCGATAAACATGAAATAAAACCAATTGTTATGTTTATATCTTATTGAAAGACATCGACTAGTTTAATTCTGCAGTCTTTAATGTTCAAAGGGTGTATTATTTCAAAGCATATTGAATACGAATTCTTGAAATGTCACTATTTTTTGTGCTCCCATTAGCAATGTTGTCAAATATGGGTGTCACCTTCTGAACTTAACTTAGCAAGCATATTAGTAAAATATTGTCGAGTCTATTGAGTTGCTTGTGTTGCTGAAATTGTGGTGTAGCATGCCACTTGTCAATGCAGAGGTTCAAACAGGGGACTTCTCAATCTGTTAATGATAAAGTTGGAATCCTGTAGCTTCAATATGAAGATTGAAGTTAGTCGAGCGAGCGTCCCCTCGCCTCTCTTGCGGCTGGTTTGCCTTGGTGACACTATTGTTTCGACTGGTTTTATTTAATGTTGGTTTAATATTGGTTTTATTTAATGTTTATCAAGTGTAAATTTACATTTTTAATAGAATTATTAGGCATTATTCATTGTGACACCCCAGTTCAACAATATTCCAATGGGAGCATAAAAATTGTGATTTCAAGATTACGTATTGAATTAACCAAGAAAAATCACACCAGTGGATAGCAGAGACTGAGCAATACAATCTGCCAAAGTCTTTCAACAAATTATAAACATAGCTATTTAGTTTTAACCAATGCTTACTTTTAGTAGACTAAGTGTACTTATTATCATTGTTTTGCACACTGCACCAGCCGTCAAAAAACTAGTCAGATGTCTACATTAATCATATAGTTATATAAAAACATATATTTTAAACAACTTCCAAGGTAGCATTAATTTTAAAGATTTTATAAGGATAAAAATAACCAGGATCTCGGATATTTTGATTCATTGAGTTAAGAAACATGGCTGATGATGCCCAAAATATGGGCGGAACATATCCCATAATAAAACAATAACAATGTAAAGTTTTTAAATGTGGAATAAAAACTATGTTGTATTGAAAAGGCGGTTAATTCAAATAATAAGTTTTAAGTAAATAATATGTTATCGCTCAATACCGACCAGTAATGAGATTCATAACTTGTAATACCGTAAGTGGTATGTTCCGAGCTGTCAGTGGAGAGATGGCATGGAATGGCTTTACTAGGCAGATAAGTTTGAGTGGTGTCTTTAAAAGTAGGAAAGACCGAGCTCGATAGCGGCAGTCGCTTAAGTGTGGCCAGTATCCAGTATTCAGGAGATAGTGGGTTCGAACCCCACTGTCGGCAGCCCTGAAGATGGTTTTCTGTGGTTTCCCATTTTCACACCAGGCAAATGCTGGGGCTGTACCTGAAATAATGCCACGGTCGCTTCCTTCCCAGTCCTATCCCTTTCCTGTCCCATCAATACCATAAGACCTATCTGTGTCGGTGTGACGTGAAGCCAATAGCAAGAAGAAAAAAAAAGTAGAAAAGATCACAATATGAAGATAAAGTTGGAATTCAAGAGGACAAACTGGGCCAAATATTCTTTTATAGGAAAAGGAGTTAGGGATTGGAATAACTTACCAAGGGAGATGTTCAATAAATTTCCAATTTCTTTGAAATCATTCAAGAAAGGGCTAGGGAAACAACAGGGAGGGAATCTGCCACCTGGGAGACTGCCCTAAGGCAGATGAGTTGTGATTGATTGAATATTCATGTATTCTTGTTCTGGTGGTTTTTAAATGATACTGGCCACTATCTGATCTCTTGTGAACCTTGCATTGCTGAACCTGAGGTACAGAAAGAGAAATGTGTTTGGAAGCGGGTAAGGGTGGGTAAGTTTTAGTTTAAAACGGTTGAGCTGAAGTGTCTCGTTGAAAGTTCCAATGAATTTACAGTAAGGAGGACTAAGAGCTTTAAATGGAATAGGTGGCTTACAGGGATGTACTCCGGAAGTGTGAAGGGTTTACCTTCATACACCAGTTTATAGTGATGGGAAATCCTGATGGAATAACATAGTCATAGTTGCATCTATACAAATAAAATGAGAGTTTTGTCTGTAATTTGGTCAAAAATGTTAAAAATTGGTATCTCTGTGTCAGTCATATCCAGAATAGGAAGAGAATGCAATTTTTAAATTTATGCCATGTCTTGTATGACTGTACTGCCCCCATTTACCCAGTCTAACTCAGCGAGCTTACAAGAGATCCCATCCCGTTTGCTAGCTGCCCCAATTCTACAGGCATTTAAAGGACAAGGGTTGACGACAACACAAAAGAAAACAATTTATAACTGGCTTGACATTTATTTTACAATATGCACAAAACAAAAATCTTGATTTAACAAAAATCGTCTCTTGCTAGACGTTACCTGAATGACTCACGAATTTACAAGTTCAAATAATTATATGTTTTTACAAAATTAAATTACTGGATTTTTAATGATGATGGCATATTTGGAATATTCTGCAAGAGAAAGTAAAATAATAAAATTAGCCATATATTGTGGCTTTGCAAAAATAAATGAATGGAAGAACCTCCTTCCTGTCCTTGGATAATGTAGCTATCCTAATAAATTATCCTGTAAATAGTCACTTCAACGTCCTTAAACATAATACCAGCTGCATTATTTCGCAGAAGAATGAACTGTCAAACTATGTACACGTGGTTGGTAACCATGCTATCCATAAACATTTTTCGTACACTATATTACAGAGAAACGCACATTTTACATCATCTAAGTATCATAATATATGTTCTTTAACACGTTCCCTGCGGCAGTGAATTTCGATGACTTAATGTTACGTCGTATCGGCCCACCGGTGACCCGATGCTGCCTTTAGTTATTATCGGTTCTGGTCACCGGTGGCCTGACGAATTTGACATTGTTTACTCCCTAGTATGTAATCCTAAACAATGCAAGTGCACTTGTTGTGTGCGTTATTGTTGAGCAGACATTCCAGCGTATTTACCTGAGCGACAGTGTTCCGATTCAACAATTGCGTGAAACAGAAATGACCCAGGAAATAATTGGGTCACTGGTGGGCCGATCAAAACTAGCAGTATGCCTCGATCCTTTACTTCAATTGGAACACTATGTTGCCATTAGTTAACGGAAAATCGTAACTAGGACGTAGTTACTTACTTCGCAATTCTGGGAAGTTCGAACCGACGGATAAGAGTAACATGTTTCGGGGCACATGGTGACCCGAACCGCACGGAACATGATATAGGCCCACCCCAGTGCTGTCCTAAACCCTCTTTCTTTTCCGTGCCACCGGGGTGTCAGAATGTGAAAGCTCCATACCTAAAAAAGGACGTGAAATTGCTTGTAAATATTATATACAGAATATAGTAAATATGTCAATAACTATAACTCCAATAACCTCTATTGGCTTTCCTAAGAGCAATGCAGAAAGCAGATATCAGAAGGGTGGTACTCCTTAAACAACAATCTACGATCTGCGGGCATCAACATTCTAGGCTTCATTCACCGTAACCGCGCTAAGCGATTCCCGCGTAAAAATATAGGTCAGACAACAATCGGGACTCAGGGTGACCCGAAGCGATATGAATGGAAGATGAAAAAAACTTCCTTCGGGTCACCGGTGGGCCGATCAAAACTAGCAGTATGCCTCGATCCTTTGCTTCAATTGGAACACTATGTTGCCATTAGTTAACGGAAAATCGTAACTAGGACGTAGTTACTTACTTCGCAATTCTGGGAAGTTCGCACCGACGGATAAGAGTAACATGTTTCGGGGCACATGGTGACCCGAACCGCACGGAACGTGTTAAATGAATATAGTCTCTCAGCTGACTCAGGTTTCTGATTAACAAACTTGAATTAATATTTGAGTCATAAACGTCCTTAATATCTGAATATTTGAAGTGACTATGACTTTCAATATGCCTTACAAGACATTTGTGAAAATTTACATTATAATAATTTTCCTTTACTGGTCTTGCTCATTTTTAGAATTTATTTTATTCAGTTCAAAGTAATTCACTTAATAAATGGATTGATCCTGTCACTAATCTTTGCCTTAAGAAATAAACAAACAGTCATCAGTAAAAGAACAAAAGCACTGACAATGCCCAAATAATCTGGCACTCCATGATGAACACGAGGTCAGATTACTAACCACATTTCAAATAAATGTCACTGAAAAATATTTCTAACTACAACCATATTCATTCCTTGCACTCAGGATACTTGAAATTTACCGGGCGAGTTGGCCGTGCGGTTAGGGGCGTGCAGCTGTGAGCTCGCATCCGGGAGATAGTGGGTTCGAACCCCACTGTTGGCAGCCCTGAAGATAGTTTTCCGTAGTTTCCCATTTTCACACCAGGCAAATGCTGGGGCTGTACCTTAAGTAAAGCCATGGCTGCTTCCTTCCCATTCCTAGGCCTTTCTTGTCCCATCATCGCCATAAGACCTATCTGTGTTGGTGTGATGTTAAGCAAATAGAAAAAAAAAAAGATACTTGAAATTTATTTATAAGGTTATATTCGAATCCTAGGCTTTATTTTTAGTCCTAAATTTTATGGGGAAAAGAAGGTTGGATTGCATAGACAGATGACCTATTAAATTCTGTACTTCCAACAACTGACATAGGACTTGTGATTAAACATGAACTGTCACTTAATTGAATCTACCTCTCACGTTACCGTGACGATATATTCCAAAATCATTTTATCATTCAGAAGAATGGGTAGAAATAGTAAAATTTACTATATTTAATATGCACAATACCTGGATTAAAATTGACTACTCTAACACGTGGTCATTGAGTGTCCAGAAAATTTTTATTAATATTCTTCAAATGCTGTAAAACTTTTCAATGCATGCTCCACCTTCATCGGAATGCATTGTATCACGTTACGATATTACTTATGCTTCCCTAAATTATACAATTACCTGCAGGCATACCATTTTCCAGGTAAATATTTCTACATCTGAGCAAAGCTTCATTTTATTCCACATGAGCAAATCTACTTTCATTTATCACTCACGACCTTTGTCTCCGTTTAACCCGATCTTCAATTACTTTTATTATTATTCTTGATTTTCAAATCTACCATAGATGTCTGAAATACACATTACTAGAAGATGGCACAATTTGCAGTATCGCGTGACAGTGCAGCGAATGAAGCACAACTACTACTCCATTCTAGAATTTATCCCACAATGTTTCATGAAATTCTTAAATGATCCTTTAAATTCTCATTTATCCAGGAGGGCAATAAATTATTAAACTGTTATTTTTATAGATTACACTGGGATGGTAACATTTCAGAAGACAAACTATCATACTTCTAGTCTAATGCAACCCAAGACACATACATTCACTTTCAAATCTACCTGTACCTGGGTAAGAAGGAAGTAAGAAAGTGTTTCAAAACTACTATAATTAATAGAACTACAATTCTGCTGAAGAAGATCATTAAATTTTCTAAATAGACGGACAGATAATATTCAGGAAGGTGTACTCATATTTAAGGATGAAACTCGATTCTCGTCTGCGATCTGCTGAGTTCCTTGCACCTTCATGTTCTTCCCTTTGATGTGGGTGGTGCTTACACGTTTAGTGTAAAATGTTTGCAGTTGGCGATGAATCCCACGCTGATTGAAGTGGTCCTCTTGGAATTAAAGATTACATTCTTAAGGCTGGTACATTCATTCAATCCTTGGTCTGTCATCCTCTTCCAGATGTTTGCAGTGTAAGCTGAAACTGACAAACAAGAATTACGACAAGTTCGTGCCAGACCAGAATAAATATTTCACATCTCAAGCGAAACTTAACTTGGATCTCTCTGCGATCATTAGTTTAAGAATATCTGGAATATACGGAAGATTTTGATGGTTTCACCAGGGTTAAATATCATGAGGTTTGAAGGCGTGGCTCATAGAAACATTATGATTGGCGTTTTTACTACATACTTGCTTCACATAATTGGTTCACTTTGCTTCAGAAAATGCTCCAACATCACGCACACTCGGTAGACACAAATTTAGCCTTGAGCGGTAACAAGCATATCACGTGACCTTGCACATGCTTTTACTGCATGGGGTTGGAATAAAAACAATGCATGATGACGACGACTTGAGCTCGCCACAACACCTGAATGAATATAATTCAGAATCTGTTCCCACTAATATCTTCAAAATAGCACACAATGTAGGAATGACACCGGCTGTTGGAAAAAACATAATTTACACAGAAAGCACAATTTTGACGGACAGTATGTACATGCATCACGAGAAAATGGATGAACAGAATTGAATGAAACTCAGTATTTAAGGTCAGATGAGAAGGCCCTACAAACTAGACTATAAATAACTTAATTCATGCTGGGTAAAATACTGTAGTAGTTTAGGGGAAGGTAAAAAAAAATACATTTTAGAATATCGTCATTAATACTAAACACTTCCTATCAGTAAGTGTTATGTAACAGAAGTTGTAGAAAATAATATTTCTGACCTTATGCACTGTAAACATTTATTTTACGATAAATAATAACGGAAATTTTTAGATTTTAAATTTTTTTTATTTATTTCCTGCATCCTACCATTTTTTATGTTAATCTTACCAAAGAATCCATTGTATTCAAAAGAGGAGAAATAGCAAATTCTGATCCTTCATGCCTCACACGTTTTTATTGTAGTAAAAAGGTTACCTATCCCAGAGTAGGCTATGAGCGGACGTGTACATGACGCACCATCTACCTTGTCACCTGGAACAACTTCTGTCTGGTGAACTGCTGAACCCATGACTCTTTTCCAGCTGCTACCATAGAACCCAAAACAGAAAACAAGCAGAGAAATTTTCACTCACTGGAAGCACAGGGGAGTTAGGGCTGAGTACCACGACCAAAGCCGGCATATTTAACAACTTGGCTTCCATTAAGATTTGCCCAAAACACAAAACAAGTAGAGAAATTCATGCTCACTGGAAGCACAGGGGAGATAAAGTTAGGGCTGAGTACCATGACCAAAGCTGGCATATGTAACAACATTAAGAGACGCCCACATTAAAACATTTTGAAACAGGCGAAAAGGTCTTGGTAGCCAATGAAAGCAGCAGTACACACAATGACCTCCATCTTGCTGGCTGACTCAATTCCCCTTCACCAACACGGAATATGCCAAAAGGCGCCGTGGAAAGAGAAAAACCAGTTCATCGCAGGATAGGGCAACTTTTGCTGTCTGTCGGATGATAAGTTAAAAATAGTGGGCACGGCAGAGCTGTCAAACCACGGACAAGCCGTGGCCACTTTTAGGCCAAAGCCTACTCTGCAACCGCTAACCAAGTTTCCAAAATTGCTGGCTTGTTATATTTAGTGAAAGAATGTCTATTGGTATCACTTAGGAGTTGGACATTTTGTTAGAACATGTTATGAACATCTACTCGTGAAATATCATGGATATAAATGTTGGTAATGATTCCTTCATTAATGCTTTCTGTAATAAACCTGTTTTCTCATTAGTCCACAAAGCATTTAAGATGGAAATCACTCTTTCTGTAGTAGCATTGATGTGTGGTAAAGCTAACACAAATATGATAATGAGCTGAAGGTTTTTGGAAGTAATGTCTTGGAACAACAGGAGATTGAAAATAACTGACCACTTTATATACACATTTTTCACTTCTTAAGAGTGCCGTTATTGAGCGAGTTGACCATTCAGTTCAGGTCTTGTGGCTGTGAGTTTGCATTCAGGAGATAATTGGCTTGAATCCCACAGTCGGTATCCTTGATGATTTTTTGTGGTTTCCCACTATTATTATTATTTGTATATTTACATTGATTTTGGGAGAACGGCCAAACCGATTGACATCGTAAAGCATTCTGACGAAAGCTTAGCGAAGTGTCCTTAAAAGCATAAACATTTCTTGCCGTATATTTTTAAATTATTAAAGAAAACTAGCATTCTCATAGGTCAGTATGCTCGTCACTACTTCCAGGCTGCATGAACAATGAGAGTGCTGAGGAGGTGGCGCAATAGGGGAGGGGGATAGGGGAAGGCACACATGTGCAGTCAGACATCTTTGGGTACGAACATGCCGGGTGGATTACTCCTCAATAAGCACTCATAGCAGTGCTCTTCACTCATCATTCAAAGACGCACATACCAGGTAGAGAACCCTCGCTCTTTCTTCATTAACGAGGAAATGTTTTCCATCCAGTTATGATTGTGCAGCATTCATGAGAAGATCGTGTTGAGTTCTTTAAATTTAATTTAGTCTTTATGTAAATGTTCATAGTTATCTGTTTACATAATGGTTAAGTAGAGTAGCAGTAGTGATGATGAATTTACGGTAGCAAGCAAACTGTACTTGATTTCAAGTTCTGACAGAAGGTACAGCGCACATCCAATTAATAGTAGAAGGCAGAAATTCAGTAAATTCCACCATTTATACCAGGAAGTGAAGAAAGACCCTTAGAAATTCCACGACTATTTAAAAATGTTAATGCAGACATTTCATTGTCCGACTCCTTGGCTGAATGGCCAGCGTTGAGGCCTTCGGTTCAGAGGGTCCCGGGTTCGATTCCTGTCCGGGTTGGGGATTTTAATTGCACGTGATTGATTCTTCTGGCTCGCAGACTGGTTGTTTGTTTTTATCCCAACACTCTCTTCTTCACATTCAGAGAACACACCACACTACCAACCACCTCAGAAACACGCAGTAGTGAATACATCTCTCCACAGAGGGTTGGCGTCAGGAAGGACATCAAGCCATAAAACAGGGTCAAATCCACTTGTGTGACACAGTTCACACCCGCGACCCCATAGATGTGGGAAAAAGCTGTAGAATAAGAATAGGAATAAGAATGCAGACATGTCAGTATTTGCTAAATGAAACTGAAAGCAATATGGAACCATGGAAGTACAGCAACTAACATGTCATCCCTCTTTCCATTGAAGGACAACTGGTCATTACAGTAACGTACACAGTAGTAATGTAATATTATATTTCATTTCAATAAAGTAATCCATACTTTATTGAAAGATTACATTTGTACAGTATAAAGATAATACTAATTTAAAATTGATATTTTACCTTCAGTGCACATAGGCCGATAATATTATGAATAGGCATCCTTGGCTTTGAGCCAGCCAATCAAAGAACAGCACTCAAGAAGCACATCACTCCAAAATCAAACCGATTTGAATCAGCATGGGACGACTTTCACTACCTAGCTACCCTGTGCTGCAGGAGGAGTATTGCACCAAGCATGGCATAAATGACAAGCGGTTCAATACATTTTACCAAAATGGTCAGAATGTTATTAGTGCATAAACACACAAAAAGCATAATTTACTGGAATTATCTAAGGTCAGTGAAGTGGAGGAATCTTCTGAGCTTTCAAATGGGCCCGAAAAATGGCTGAACCATACATAGAAGTAGCTAGTACCCGGATTTTTTTCAGAAATAATGTCTCAGTACAGGTTTCTGTAGTATGATCATTAACATACACAGTGCAAAAACTACATACATTTCCTCCACAGTAACAGGTACACATTCATTTACCCTCAATCAGAACAGAAATATCATAGCGTGTGACCGTACGCGATGTTGAGCATAAATATCTGCCTATACTACTATCATCTTTACGAACTTGACAGTAGAAAACAACTGATAATTTTTCACACAGGACATAAGCAGTTATTTGAAGCATTCTGAGACCCATAATTTGTCGTAAACATTTCCCTTTGCCCTCTGTAATTATCCATGTCTTCTCACACAAACCCACCATCAATAACATTACGGCCAATATTTTCCCGTGTATCAAAATCAACATCAATGTCACGATCACTACTTTTACACTCAAATTCTATATCCTAGTCCTTGCTTAATGAAATGAAACTTTCCGTATCATCATTCGTTAGTTTTCGAATTCGCGATTACAAGAAAACGTTTAGCAGCCATGATGTCAACAACAGAACTTGTTGGTTTTTCAGACGCGATATTATACGTAATCGATAAAAAACTTGATAGATACACACATCAAATGAAAGATCGATGCTTTGTCTACAGATATATCTTACTACATTTGTAATAGTTCAAGAAATATTCGCTATACTGTAGCGTGCCCAGGGGTAAATACCCTCTATGACGATGCCTCCATTCCTATATAAACATCCGACTAACTCAGGGTTGGGCAGAGAGTGGGTTGGTCGTCGATGGGTCAGGCTAAAAGTCGAAGTTCCGCACTTAAATATAAGTAAATAACAGGAAAATGGAGGTATAACTCGAATGAGAAACGATAATATGGGTTAGGATGAGTTTATTCACAAATATCCCCGAATCATGCTAATAAAAAAAATGAAGTAAATCAAAGAACAAAAATTACATTACAAAATCCCAAAATTAAAGAAAGAACTGGACATTAGAAACGTTAATTGATCAGAATTAAATGTGAAATGAAGTATCAAACACAACATTGAATACTTGAAAACTTTTAGGAATAATCTTCTTCTGATAGTCCATTCATTGTTCATGTCACATAATAATATACGTACGCATATACTGATACGTATTTATTTCGGATGGAGTAACACACTATAAGTTATCACATTGATACGGGTTTGTAATTTAATTTGAGTCGTTGCAAGATTAAACGTTAAAGGAAAATTACAATAAAAGAAAATTACGATGAAAGGAAAATTAAGATAAAAGTAAAATTAAGACGCAATGCAACATGTTATGAATTATGAAAAATACTAGTGGCATTTCCCTACGCTATATTTACAATAAACAAAAATAAGCAAAGTATCACATCTATTTACATCGGATAAAGAGAAGGAAATCTTACATACTACACTGATTCGACACGTGAATCGCGGTTCACCAAAAGAATCTAGTGAGAACTAGATTGACCATCAATATTACTCAGCACTTGGGCTGTTCCCCATTAAACAACAAGACAACATATCGAACAACATGAAACATCACAAAACACCATCCTGTAAGAGAAAAACATATAATTATCTTCATAAAACATGTGGAAAGCAATGGGCAACATTGCCTTCTTCTGCTGCATTTGCGCACTCAAAAGCGCGATCATCCGTCATGTATTTCTTGCTATGCTGTGAGCTGAAAGGAAATGTTGGAACTCAACACTGTACTAAGGCTTGGTTTCTTTCCGCCAAGATTGTATCATGGAAATACCATCTCATTCATGCTGTCTAAGTAAACACGGCCAATAAATAAGCTTGTGAGGCAATATTATCTTTCTTTAGCTATACGGAAACTCACGTACAATCGTACTCTTTCCTAGCATGCTTCGACAATTATAACACTCATCAGACTCATTGGTCTGGAATCAATCCCGTCAATTCTGATAATTAATATTCTCTCAGAAGACAATAGCAGGTACATATCCACTGCACATCATTCTTTCACTTATCAGGCATTCAATCGGCCTGCATAATCACTTTATAACTCCGCATGCATTATAACCTCTTATATCTCTTACAATTCTCATCAGCCTTTTACATTATGAGATCAGGTTCGTTTCCTGTACCAATCATTGGGCAAAACAGTTTCCAACCTAAGTCATAAGATCCTATTCTTTCAACATCGTTATGCAGCTCCTTACTGTTCAGCTCCTGAAATACCATGCGTCATGCAATTTAACTGTTAATAACTCTCTAAATGACCAAAATTTAATTGAATTTACACTCAACGTAGCAAGTGTTTAACTTAGATAATTGGATGGACTTGTCAGTCTAATCCTCCTAACCCTAATATACACGGAAAAATCGGAATAATACTAAGCTAAATTAGCATGCATAAATTAACAACAAATAATCCTAACAACTCCCTCATTATCCCATCTAACTATTCATAAATAAAAATAAAAATATAGAGAACATGCATTTCTCTCTTATCCGTATATACAACAATATAAAGGTGAAATAAACACATGCCGTCAGGCTTACTTTACGTTAAAGAAAATCCCTACACTAAACTGCACTAGTATTTTAACATAACCCATATAACATTCCATAATTAAAACATGCGCCTTATCTTGGACGACTCTCCAGACACATGGCAGCGGCTCACATCCCTGCTTCGTTAGGTGTTTACTCCATGTTGATCACTGCTTTAACACATAGAAATACTCTTTCTTCTTCCATGGGCGATGCCATCTTCTTGCTGAAGGTTATTGAACACTGCAACACAGAAGGCTTTGGATGAGTATCTCTTCACCGCTCAATTCTGCACGTGCCGAACAACCCTTTCTTGGCTATAAACTCAGCGAATACACTGACACACAAATATACTTGAAATTTAACACATTAGGGTATATATACCCAGTTATTGAGAGCGGTTCGCGGTACGGATTGAGAGTTCCTCGTGAAACGCGACCAACATGAAAATATGAGACAGCGGAACGTCTCTCCTTCACTTTCCAAACGGTGGCTAATTATCACCGTCTATTTACTGGTAGTAAACTTTATGCTATAAAATGATCTGCAATTAACTCTGCACCAGTTAATTTATTCAACTGCACGACTGAAACACTGTTTAATAATACAGATGTTGATTCCCATAGGGAATTTGTAATATTTGTTCCGAATGAGTAAATTTATAATACCAATATAAATGGTCCGTTATTGGACATTATAAATTTTCCAGCTAACTCATTCCTGGTTGCCAGCGTATCGCCCTCGTGTGCTAGGCTGGGCTCATCAGTTGGTACCTAGCACACCTACCAAGACGCATGGCTAGTGCATACCGTGGAGGCCACTGCGTAGGCCAATTGTAGCCACCGGCAGTGCCAATGCACTATGAAACACTCTGTCTCACTACTAAAAATTGATGCCTGCTTGGCCATCAGATAATACAGATGTTGATTCCCATAGGGAATCTGTAATATTTGTTCCGAATGAGTAAATTTATAATACCAATATAAATGGTCCGTTATTGGACATTATAAATTTTCCAGCTAACTCATTCCTGGTTGCCAGCATTTCGCCCTCGTGTGCTAGGCTGGGCTCATCAGTTGGTACCTAGCACACGCAGTGGCCTCCACGGTATGCACTAGCCATGCGTCTTGGCAGGTGTGCTAGGTACCAACTGATGAGCCCAGCCTAGCACACGAGGGCGAAATGCTGGCAACCAGGAATGAGTTAGCTGGAAAATTTATAATGTCCAATAACGGACCATTTATATTGGTGTTATAAATTTACTCATTCGGAACAAATATTACAGATTCCCTATGGGAATCAACATCTGTATTATCTGATGGCCAAGCAGGCATCAATTTTTAGTAGTGAGACAGAGTGTCTCATAGTGCATTGGCACTGCTGGTGGCTACAATTGGCCTACGCAGTGGCCTCCACGGTATGCACTAGCCATGCATCTTGGCAGGTGTGCTAGGTACCAACTGATGAGCCCAGCCTAGCACACGAGGGCAAAACGCTGGCAACCAGGAATGAGTTAGCTGGAAAATTTATAATGTCCAATAACGGACCATTTATATTGGTATTATGAAACACTGTTTAGCGGTCTTAAAAACCATATACTGTTACTGATATATTCACGTGGCAACTTTCACGTACAATTCTTCTCAGAGCACAGCGACCAACGTTCACATCACGTCAGTATCCACGATCAAAGTGACACTCTCCATAGCTTGAGGTGCTTAGGAAGCGTGGCTAACGCCGTTCTCACTATGGTATTCCCGCATGTCTAGACAAACCACCAATCAGAATGCTTGCCATTCATAATGACACAATATTAATTATAACATACCAATAAAACACAGTTCAAATAATATCAAATCTCTTCCTATAATTTTTATATTGTACTCCTGATCATATTTCACTTGTAGACCTGTGGAAATCCGTCAAACAACAGAATTGATTTCAAGCAACTGTCCATGTTGGTCAACCGGGGATTATGACTTTGCGCGATGTAGACTCCATATTTGCCACATCCACGCGTTCTCATTGGCTGAATATTTCTCATGGTCAACACCTTGTACACGTGCCAAGATGTGCCAACTCCTAGTGATGCTAAGCCTTTCTCACAGTCCCGAGGAAGTGTTGGGCAATATCCAGCGACTTGATGTCTCCATAGACTTCCGGTCTCAGCTATCCTGCGATTCATTACTTTACCATATATGACTAAAATTTGTATCAATACAATGTATATATTATGTCAAATAATGATCTGAGTATCTCTTATGTGCCGGCAGGA
This sequence comes from Anabrus simplex, assembly GCF_040414725.1. NCBI lineage: Eukaryota > Metazoa > Arthropoda > Insecta > Orthoptera > Tettigoniidae > Anabrus > Anabrus simplex. Next base: position 1,072,011,333 of record NC_090266.1, on the reverse strand, counting down.
TACGGCTCAATATAGAAGCACAAATCAGAAGCTGCTATTTGCGTGCAATGTACGTCACTCCGCTACAGAGAGCGTTTGGGAGCATGGGTGCAGTGTACGGCAGTCCACGTTGAGTGGGTAAGAGAGGAGCAGAGTGAAGAGGGATAAGAGGTGCCGGCATGAAAGCCACAATTGAAATATATGTGTTTGTTTAGCATCTCTCAGCTTCATGTGTGAAGAGAAAAGAGTGATGAGTGCTGAGTGAAGAGTAATTCACCTCGCATGTTCGTACCCTTACTGGTCAGCTGTACTTCCTGGATGGGAAAAGTCGCTGTTTTGCTCCCCAGTAGAGCCATTACATTACATTCAATATTCCTCTAAATTTAAATGAGAATTCAGTGTCTGGATTAAAATTAAATTACAAAGCAGCTGACGATATTCGATAAGCATGGCTCAATATGGGATAAAGACCCAATGGCAAATAGTAATTCATTAATGTGTGTGAATCATCATCTAAAATATATCATAGGTAACTACATTCCTTCTGGTGCAAAAATGATTGTTCTTGGGGGGAGATTTCATAAAGGTTTATGCCTGTTTTGCCACATGCATATCGCCAAACAATTATTTAGTTGTAATTGTATGAAATAGTCTTCTCTTAACCCTTCTTCAAAACATGCCACTTACATAAAAATATGCATTCAAAACCTCATAAAAATAAATTTGTTGTGTTTTTTTTTTTTTTTTTTGCCCGAAATTGGTAAGGGCGAATACCCCTCTTTAGATGGTGATGGATCAAATGTTATTGAACTACAAGCCAGAATTTTAGTACATGATAATATTGTGATTGAACTTTATAGCAAAAAATTCACTTCTGGGAGAGATGACATCATTTCCTCAAAGGTTGCAGTTCTTAATTAATTTTAAATTCATTGGGCTTATACCCGGTAGTTCAAAACCATATACTAGCGTCAACAGATTAATACTGAAGATGAAAGCTAACTACTTCATTTTCCTGCATAATTCTTGAATTCCTGCAAATTAATTGTTTGCCTCCACATATTCTTATTCTAAAAATTGGAGCCACAGTTATGCTCCTTAGAAATTAGAACGTTTCCCAACGGCTCCAAAATGAAACTAGATTAGGCCTAATTCTAAGAAGTATGTATGAAAATTTTTTTAGATTTGGAAATAATAAGTGGAGATAAAGATGGATAGAGAGTTCTAATCCCTTGAATTGACTTAACGACTCCAATAAAACACTTTAATTTTCTTTCAAGAGGCATCAATTTCCAATTCGCTTGACATAAAACTCAAGGGACGTAAAAGTCTCTATTTACCTCAGTCAGTTTTCAACCATGGCCAGTTAAATGTAATGTCAAGAGAGTGCCAAAAGGTAATTGTGCAAGGAATGCACCGAGCAAGTTGCTGCTTGGTATGGGTCGCGTAGCTATCAGCTTGCATTCGGGAGTTAGTGAGTTTGAACCCCACTGTCGGCAGCTCTGAAGATGGTTTTCCGTGGTTTCCCATTTTCACACCAGGCAAATGCTGGGGCTGTAGCTTTATTAAGACCATGGTCGCTTCCTTCCCACTTCTAGCCATTTCATATCCCATTGTCGCCGTAAGACCTACTGTATCTATGTCGGTGCGACGCAAAGAAAATAGTAAAAAAAAAAAATACAAGGAATGTCGTATATGAGGAAATCATTCAATAAATATTTACCCCATTGACCGTTATGTCTTGATGGGTTTCAGCTAGTTGTTGTTTTTGTTGTTGTTGTTGTTATTATTATTATTATTATTATTATTATTATTATTATTATTATTATTATTATTATTATTATTATTATTATTATTATTATTGGTTTAATGTCACACTAACACATCAAATATTTTTCGGCTGCACAAGGAATGGGAAGGTAGTGGCCATGGCCTTAATTAAGTTTGAGAGTGAAAATCTTATATCACAGAAAACCATCTTCATGGCTGCCAACGGTAGGATTGGAACCCACTATCTCCTGAATGCGAGCTCAACTTCCCAAACCTAGCCCTTTTCCGTCCTTATGTCAGTGAAAATCTTTGGTGGGTTAGTGTGACATTAACCCACCACCAAAAAGAAAAAAAGTAAAGTTATGTTAAGCTGAACCCTGTTAAATGGTTTTAGCGCTTGTATTTTTCAATATTCAATCATAAAATAATGTACAAATTTACAAAACATCAGTGGATTTTAATGAACTGCCTTCTCATAACTCGCTTATCAAATATTTCATTTTTTGGTTCGAAAGTGCTTCTCTTTCCTTAGTTTCATTTTTGTAACTAAAATTTCTTATTCATCTGCAACTTGATTTGCAGACATATCTGTAGCCATGGTCCTTTTTATGGTTGACAAAAATATTTTCAGGAAACTGTAGACAAAATAGAGCCAAAATAGTGACTGTGGGTCCTTTAAGAATGTTTTCAAGATTGTTGAGCATTTGGCTGATAAATATCTATGATTCTATTCGCAGATGGTTCAAGGAAAGTCACCTAGTAACTATTTGTATTTTACTTCTATGAACTGGGCCGATGACCTAGATGTTAGGCGACTTTAAACAACAAACATCACTTCTGCGAACTGACAAAACTCCTTCAACCCTTCAACTCTAGTTGTGTAAATATGGAAATATTGGAAAATTTTGTTTTCAACAATTTCAGTGTCTATAGATAGAATGTGAGCACTAGTCTTATACTCCATTATATACAGTACAGTATGTGTTACAGTGAGACTCTGTGAGTTACTGTTGCAGTTGTCCCCAGAGAAAGCGACTATTTTATCTGTTATATCGAATTTATGTAACACATCCATGATAATATCGTCCCTGTAAAGGCATAGTATCGTAAGTGACATTTTTGACAAAATTGTCATTACAATGTTTGTACGTCAGTCAGACTCCACCGCACATGCTGGCAAAGTATTGTAAGCACCAAATGAATGTAGAGGGTAAAAGCTACGTAAAAACACCAGGTTATCGTAAGCACCAGTCATTACATCTTAAGAGCCTGAGTTAGAATCTTGTAATTTGCGTACAGATTATCGTAAGTAACAAGAATTAATTCTGCAGGGAATGTGAGATGCGTCAGTTTCATTGTTCGTGACGGTTATCGGTCATTGCTGCGGTACACATTTTAGAGTTGCCTCAATTCAATTTTGCACTTGAAATATAAGGCAAAGCCTGTTGGCGGATCCATTGCATGTTGATGGACAGCTAATATACTAGTGGAATGCAGAAGAAGGGCGGGAAAGGAATAGAAGAGCCGCTTCATCTGACAGACTTGACTGAGCAAATACGGTCAGTAACTAAACAAATCGGTATGCAAAGATTTTTATGAAATTGCTGAGAATGAGAAAAGGAAAAATTATTAACATCTGTTGAGAGGAATGAAGAATTTATTAAAATTGTATGAGCTGATATGAATAATGAAATAAATTATATAGGCCTAAATGTTAATATTCTTGACTGCACATCTGTCCTGTATTTTAATGTCACGTATCTGGCAACCCTGATTAGAAATGTTAAGTTCCGTAAAGAGTTCCATCCTGCTTTGCTGATCCCTAAGATAGAGACTCTGTATATCATACAAAGGGCACTAGGAAAGTTTTGCAATACGCAAAAATGGTTGGCTGGACACCCCTGTTATGGTGAGGGATGAAAAGAGGGGTGAAAACTGGTCTAGAAGACAGCAAGGCACAACCTTCACACCAGTTGTTACCAAGAAGTGTAGTCTAAAGGTGAATATCGTGCAATTATCCGCTACAAATTTGCTCGTGGATTAACTGTTGACCAGTGCCTGGAGGAAATGACTCCTGTGCTGGGGAAAGACTGTCCACATCGGACAACAATTTTCCGCTGGTACAAAGAGTTCCAGAGGGGAAATTTTGGGGTTGAAGACGATCCTCGTTCTGGGCGACCTTCTGAATCAGTGACTAAGGAAAACATTGAAGCTGTGAGGAAGATGTTGCAGCAAGAGAGGCGGTTGACATATCGGCAGGTAGAAGAGACCCTCCACATCCCTGCACCAGCTATTCATTCAATTCTACATCACCATCTCCATGTTAGAAAGCTTTGTTCCCTTTGGGTGCCCCATTCACTTTCAGAGGAACAAAGGGAACATTGAGTGAAATGGTGTTGAAAAATGCTAAAACAGTTTGAAAATGGGACTTCGCATAACCTCAATAGCATTGTTACAGGTGACGAAACTTGGCTTTATTATTATGATGCCCCAAAAAAATTCTAGAACAAGGTGTGGCTGTTTGAAGATGCGGGTTCTCCTGTGACTGTGCGAAAGTCAAGGTCAGTGGAGAAACGCATGATTGCAGTATTCTTCACTAAACGGGGCATCCTGACTCGGGTTGTGCTAGAAACACAAAGGACAGTTACTGCGAAGTGGTACAGTGAGACTTGTCTGTCTCAGGTCATCCAGGCTCTCAAGCAGCTCTGTCCAATGTCACGGCTCAACACTTGGCTCTTGCATCACAACAATGCTCCAGCACATCGTGCAAATGTAACAATGGATTTTCTTGCCAGATCAGGGTTGACTGTGCTTGATCACCCTCCATACAGTCCTGATCTTACCCCATGTGACTTCGCAGTCGTTCCAGAAGTGAAGTTGAAGCTGAAAAGGCGGCATTTGCATCCGACGAGGAGCTTCTGGCAGCATGGGATCAAGAGTGTGAAAATGTAACCGAAGAAAAGTGGCAGAGTTGGTTCAGTGACTGGTTTCGACGTATGGAGAAGTGTATTGAGTGTGGTGGAAATTATTTTGAAAAAGACTAAAGCGTTCACTCACATTGAAAAACTTTCCTAGTGCCGTTTGTATCTGCTTCTTCTTGAGCTAATTTACGTACTTCCCATATTGGTTAAACATTCCAGCTTCCAGTTGGTGTACAATATGTCGTGCCAAGAGTCATCAGCTTTACTTCATTCTGGCTAGTTTTCATCTTGGTTTCTTTGAAAGGAGAATTTACAAAGAGTGAGTCATGGGCCACAGCTTCCAGTTCTGGTGATGGGCCTGTCATTCAAGCATCCATATCTACAGTTCTCGGTTCTTGAGGCAGAGTTTAGGCATTTCCTCCCAACTTAACAGTTATGGTTTCCCACTAATACTTGGTTAGATGATTGCGATGGTTACCCACTGGGCAATAGGGTTGCCACATTTCTATGCCAGTTAGAAGTCTACTGAACATCGAAGATAGTATAATAATAATAATATTTCTGAATTTTGAGGCAGATAATATGATGGAGGAAAAAATGTAGAAAGCCTGTATATTATTAGATTGGAAGGTAAGTGATTATTGAACAATGGTAATACTAACAGACAGAATAAAAACTAAGAACTGACATTACCAAGTATTGCCTTGTTACTTATAATGGTTTACAGTAATCGGTTTGCATATATTATCCTATGAATTTTTGTGAAAAAATATCCAACTTTATGTACTGTACCTATGCAAGTAATGGAGATTTTAAAAATGGAACATACAACCACGAGAATTCAGTCCTGAATATAAACACAGACAAAATATAAACAATCCTGCGGCTCATACTTCTTAGGAGCTTGGACTTCGAGGGCTACTGCTGCCCAGGTTTACATGACAAAGTCTGCTCCCAGTCATATCAGGTAACTCCTCAGTTGGTCTCATGAGGCTGAGTGAACCCTGTCCCAGGCCTCGATCCGGTATATCGAGCTGGAAATCAAACCCTGGGCCTTTGGAGTAGAGGTATTCAGTATTCGGGAGATAGTGGATTCAAACCCCACTGTCAGCAACCCTTAAGATGGTTTTCCGTGGTTTCCCATTTTTACACCAGGCTGTACCTTAATTAAGGCCACGGCTGCTTCCTTTCCACTCCTAGTCCTTTCCTGTCCCATCGTCGCCATAAGACTTCTCTGTGTTAGAGTGATGTAAAGGAACTTGTAAGAGGTGGACATGCTATTCCTACACCACAGTGCTTTCAGAATAAACATGAATTGCCGAAAATGCTGGAAAATCCTGATGTCTTAATTCTTTACTTTTGAAAGAAAGCACCACAGGTACAGTTATATGAAACCAATTGACAGTCACATGTATACAAACTGAGTGTGGTAGGCTGATCACTGCAAGTTCACATTAATGCACACTTGGCATATAACAGGTTAATTACGTACGTGTTCTTGTTGACACTCATGATATCATTAAGGTTATATTGATTAAGAAAAGAATGTATATGATGTACTGTAAGTTTCACCATTTCTAATATATGAGCCATTTTCTCACAAATCTGTTAGTTTATTTTCCTCACTTATTTCAGAATTGTCAAGCTCCTGAACAGGAGGTGGTACACCATGAAGACCATGAAGAAGCAGAGCAGGCTGAGCATACTGTCCGTCAGTCAACTTCATATCCGTCGTGCTGCCAATGTTCAGAAAACCTTTCAGGGAAAATACCATTCGAGTATAGTAACTACAAATTCTGTACCATAAAATGTCTAAAACTGCATAGAATAAATGAAAAGGCAAATAAGTAATATTGAAAGAATTGGTATGACAAAGTTAAGCATAATTATCATTCATGATGTTTTGGTTTAGTAACAAGTATGACAAAAATTACCCATGCTAATATCCTAACCTTTTCACTATAGCAGACTCTTATTTACTCTAATCTGTTCATCATATTCCATTCTTGGTTTCTCTCATCTGTTCTGAACCACCACACTTCCCATTAAAACTGTGTGAATTAGTCCTGAATGTCTCAAATGAGTTTAATCAGTCAGTTTGTTCTGGTCAAAATTCACCAAATCCTTCTGTCACCAATTTGATTTTGTACCTTGTCACTTGTGACCCAAGGGACTCAATTCATCTTCTGCATTCTTCTGTAATGCCACAATTCAAATTCTTCTGTTTCCTTCTTTCTACACAAGTATTTGTCCTTGTTTCACTTTCTTTTTTACAGAAGTTAAATGTTACACGAACACCTACAGGTTTGCAGTAAGACTGGAATAAGCGTGGTCGGTCAAAGACTTGGAAGGTAGCGGCCTAATGGGGAATCAAACCCTTCCATTTGAATTAAGCATGTCTTTATCACCTCAGCTAGGCAGCATCTGATAGTCATGTAAACCTTTACAATTTTGGTGGTTATAGGCTTCATGTTCATTTTGATGACAACAGTCAGTTTACTGTGCTCGTCATGGCAGTGAACGCATTGCCTTACTTTCTTAGTCATTATTATAGTAACTTTCGTATTTCTTGCTTTTGATATCGTGATACCATTATACATCAGCTGAAACATATTTGGCTTGACGGTAAGGATGTTATCATCAAGAAGCTGTACTGGAATTGGACAGTTCACATCAAAATTGGAGACCGCATTACTGAAGCGATTAAGAAACAAATATAAGTAAAGCAATGATGTATCCTTTCTCCAATCCTTTGTAGATTATCCTCTGAAGCTATTTTGCAAATCACCCATGATGAAGTTGTTACAGGAATCAAGATCAACAGAAAGTAAATAAACACCATCTTCTATGCAGATAACACCATGAAACTAGCTGACAATTTAGAAGACCTTCAGTTCCTATGGAACACAGTCATTGAATTGAGCGAGGATACAAGATACAAATTCTTGCATTCCTGAAAAAAGGACAGTATGGAGATATTGTACCTTCCCCGTAAAGAAATTCATCCACTTCTTGTCTTCTGTAAGGGTGTACATTATTGTTTGCTAATAATAACTCTGAATGCACTGTCCCTGAGAAATGCCGAGCTGAGTTGCTCAAATGGTAGAGTGCTGACTTTCTGAGTCCAAGATGGTAGTTCAATACCAACTCTGTCTGATGCTATTCAAAAGTGCTGAAATATGCCAGCCTTGTGTTGGTAGATTTACCAGTACCTTAAAGAACTTATGCTGGAAAAATATCCTTGGCACCTGAGCAGCCCTGATGTAAAAAGTTAGTGCGATGTAAAATAAACACAACTGCTGCTGTTGCTGCTGCTGCTACTGCTGATACCTATGAAATACTTCCCTTGAGGTAGTACTTTGCCTTTGTACCTCTGAGCATAAACGGTATTTCCAGTGAAGATATATAACTACTGAATATGGTGTTAGATCAAAGCAGTACTCCACTACCACCAAACTTGTCCCTTTTTTTTTTTTTTTAATGTTCTTAGGGTAGTAACAGATTTTGTGTTTGTTCATATATTATTCCTGCACCTAGTTCCATGTGCTAACCTTGTATTATTGAAGAAAATTGCATGCAAGATTTCACTTTCATAGGTGATAGCCTTTGCAACTGCTGCTGTAACTTTTTATTGTTCTCAGCTACTGAGAGGATCTGGCTAATGGTAATTACCAGCTGCCAATTCTCATGTTGTTTGTGAAAGTAAGTAACACTGTTTGACAACTTTGACAAATTGCATTCTTTTTGTGCCTAGTTTCTTGATAAATTTATGCATGTCTAACATAATTTTGGACAATGCACGTATGTACAGAAGAAAACTAGGCAGCCAAATATACTGTAACTATGAAGAAAAAAACATGGATAAGGCAGTAAATCCATTAAAGCTGGTAAAAATATCTTCTGAGAAAGTTGTGGTGGTTTTTCAGGTACTGTAGTCGAATCTTCAGAATAAAGTAAACCATATAATCCTAAAGCAGTTGGAGCACCATCTGTCTTGGATAATGAAGAACAGTAAATGCTAGTGCATCATAGGCTTAGATATCCTCCCACTTATTTTCAATACATCGTAAAAGGAAGAAAGAAGAAACGATTTAAGTTCATAGAATCTTCCTGGTTGTGAATGGACAAGATCATTCTTGAAGAAATATGTGTACATTCTTTTTGTTCACCTGTCTGAAAATATAAAAAGAACTCTTGCAGAAGTCAGCCTTAAATCTGTAAGAGAATTTTTTGAGAATTTGCAGCCACCATTAGTCATGGTCTCACCTGAAAACATCATTGTCAAGAGGGGTATCAAGCATGCTAAGAGAATAATTGATACCTCCAAGATGAGCTCCAAGCTAGAACTAAGAAGTTTATGCATCATGAGCTACAGTGTGGCAGTAGGAAGCATGCCAGAGAATATGTTGGTGTGGCAGCACGGGACGGTCACGTAATGGAAAGCAGGTATGGGAATCTTCTTCCTCCACACAAACTGTAGAAGGTGGAGCATTTGCAGGACACTTGGCAAGAAGGTACCAGGTACAGAAGCAAACATATTTGGTTTGATCTGCCTATCTTTGAAGATTGGCTCATAATGATGGCACTTCTGCACTTGAAACAATTGAATGGAAGAAATCCGATGATTGGGGACAGTTTATCTAGCCATGTCTCATTATCAGTAATATTCATGAATGTGAGAAAAGCATTTCATTCATTCTTTATCCACCAAACAGCATGCATATTCTACAGCTATTAGATATATCATCGTTAGGCCCTTTTAAAAAATGTGGAATGGTGTGTTAATGGACTGGAAAATATGAACATGTGGCCCTGTATCTAGAGATGATTTTTCCTCACTTCTGAAAGGGACCACTGGAGAAGATAGAAGTACGAAAAGTAAACAAATATAAGAAGTGGTTTCTGAAGCATGGAACTGACTCCTTTCAATCCCCAGAGAGTCCTGAAGAAATCATGACATAGTTCTGATCCAGAAGAAAGACCCTAATGTGGGTCCTCGAGTTTTGAGATGATGCTATTGCAAGCTCATTTGATTGTTGAAAGCAATTTGAAGACTACCATTGGTTTGCTAAGCTACCATGGATGCGGGGCTTAATGGCTCAGACGGTTGAGGCGCTGGCCTTCTGACCCCAACTTGGCAGGTTCGATCCTGACTCAGTCCGGTGGTATTTGAAGGTGCTCAAATACATCAGCCTCGTGTCTGTAGATTTACTGGCATGTAAAAGAACTCCTGCGGGACTAAATTCCGGCACCTCGGCGTCTCCGAAAACCGTAAAAAGTAGTTAGTGGGACGTAAATCAAATAATATTATTATTATTATTATTATTATTATTATTATTATTATTGCTACTATAGATCTTCGCATCGATACTTCGTTATGCACTAGATGGTCGGTGCCTGACATGTATTTCCTCATGTCAGTTAAGTCTATGGTTTACCTGCCAATACTCGGGAGACTGATTGCAGTGGTTGCCCACTTGGCGACAGGGTCGCCACAACCCTTTGCACAAGATCCAGGTGGCCAGGAAATGACTAAACTACAGGAACTCTACAGGGCAAAAAAACTTACAGCTAAGAGGATAGTAAGAGAAGAGGAAGAAAAAAAAACAATGGAATGAGTTTGTGGAAAAGTTGGAAGAGGACAGCAGAGGAAACAAGAAACTTCTTTACAGAGTAATTAAAAACAAGTGAGATAACCTGGAAGACATCAAGGTAATAGAGCAGGGCAGTGGATCAGTAGTACGAGAGGAAGATGGAATCAGGAGAGAATTCAAGACTTTCTATGACAAGCTCCTGAATGGAGAAGCATCAAATGTAATTCAAAACAGAGAAGAATTTGGAAAAAGTGAAGAGACCAGTAAAAATATGGAGCCACCAATCATATGGCTGGAGATGGAGAAGTGCCTTAAAAGAATGAAGAAAGGGAAAGCTGCAGGAATAGATGAGTTATGTGTGGACATGTTGAGAGCAGGAGGAACCCCAGCAAGCCAGTGGCTATATAGACTCATAGATGTAGTATGGCAGCAAAATACCATCCCAGAAGACTGAAAGAAAAGTATAATTGTACCTATATTCAAGAAAGGCAGCAGACGAAAATATACCAACTACCGTGGCATCACTCTACTCTCTCATGACTAAAAATGCTGGAAAAAATGATAGAGAAATTGTAGAACCACTTTTAGAAGAGGAACAGTATGGCTGTAGGCCTGGAAGATCAAGAACAGATCTTATGTTTGCTGTCAGGATGCTAACAGAAAAACATTGGAAAAAAGAGAAGCCTTTATATCTACTGTTCCTTTACATCGAAAAGGCCTATGATAGCATACCAAGGGAGTTTATTTGGGAGTGCCTGAGAATGCTCAATGTTCGAGACAGTCTAATTTCAGTAGTTAAGGTGCTTTACGAGAAAACCAGAAGCTGTGTACAAGTCGGTTCTGGACTGTCAGACTGGTTTGAGACAAAAAGGGGAGTACAACAAGGTAGTGCTTTGTTGCCCCTATTATTTATCATTGTAATGGATACCATATTAAAGGCACTAAAAGAAAAGGGGCAACAAGACTTAAAACATTCGCATTTTCAGGTAATTTGGGGGGGAAGGGGGAGTGATGACCTGCGATGTTAGGCCCCTTAAAACAACAAACATCATAATCTGTAATTTGGGGTAACTCAGAGAAAGATGTTGAAGAGAGACTGCAGGGGTGGAATCAGGAGTTTAAGAGATATGGATTAAACATCAAAAAGGCTAAAATGGTGGTGTTGAAGGAACAGAAGGGTGACAATCAGCCAGAAATGGTGCTAAATGGCACTAAGCTGGACAGTGTCACAGAATTTAAGTACTTGGGTAGTATAATGTCCAAGGATAACTTAGCTATATATGAAGTAAACAGTCAAATCAGGAAAGAAATACATTTTTATCTCCAAGTAATAGAGTTACTATGGGATAAACAAGTACCACCAAAACCAAGATGACACTGTATAAATCATACTACACCCCTATCCTCACATACAGCCTAGAAACCACTTCATTAACAAGAAAGGACAACTCGAAACTCCAAACAGCAGAAATGAAGTTCCTACACACAATGATCCAGAAGACCAGGAGGGATAAAATCAGGAATTAAAAGGTCAGAGAAGACGTAGGACTAGAAGACTCCTTACTCCAGAAGATCCAAAAGGCAAGATTTTTTTTCACTATTTGCTTTAAGTCGCACCGACACAGATAGGTCTTATGGCGATGATGAGACAAGAAAGGCCTAGGAATGTGAAGGAAGTGGCCATGGCCTTAATTAAGTACAGCCCCAGCATTTGCCTGGTGTGAAAATGGGAAACCATGGAAAACCATCTTCAGGGCTGCCGACAGTGGGGTTTGAATCCACTATCTCCCGGATGCGAGCTCACAGCCACTCGCTCCTAACCACACGGCCAACTCGCCCAGTAGAGGCAAGACTGAAGTGGTTTGGTCATGTGAAAAGAATGAGTGCCAATAGGTCTGCAAGAAAGGAGTATGAAAGAGAAATAAGGGGAAAGAGACCAGTGCGCAGGCTTAGAGAAAAAATGGACAGATTTAGTGAAGAAGGATGTAGAGGAGAGAGGTAAGGATTGGGAGTGGATTGTGAACGTAGAATGGTTTATGGACCGAACAAAATGGAAGGGGCTCGTATACCACACCTGGGAAACTGGAGTTGGTCGATGATGATGATGATGATGATGATGATGATGATGATGATGATGATGATGATATTGTAAGCACTTTAAGGTACCACCACAAGGGCTGCAACAACCCAACATCACTAACTAAACGTCTCTCTGGGAAAATATAATGTAGGCTGATCCTTTGCTTGCTGACTGTAAAGCTTTTTTTTTGCTAGGGGGCTTTACGTCGCACCGACACAGATAGGTCTTATGGCGACGATGGGACAGGAAAGGCCTAGGAGTTGGAAGGAAGCGGCCGTGGCCTTAATTAAAGTACAGCCCCAGCATTTGCCTGGTGTGAAAATGGGAAACCACGGAAAACCATTTTCAGGGCTGCCGATAGTGGGATTCGAACCTACTATCTCCCGGATGCAAGCTCACAGCCGCGCGCCTCTACGCGCACGGCCAACTCGCCCGGTGACTGTAAAGCTAATGTGGAAAATGAGTTGCAGCTCTACAGGAATCATCACAACTTATTCTCAGTAAGGCTACACAGGATCCTATGCTAGAACTAAGAAGTTTACGCATCATGAGCTAAAGCCTCAATTATGAGGATATGAGGATACTATAATGAGGGATCAGACTGGCAAAATACTCCCAAAACCAGAAGAGAAGAGAGGGGTATTCGTTTTCAAAGAGAATGTTTTGTAAGTGTCTCTGTGCTGTGGATGAATACTTCAAATTTTATTGAGTTAATGTTTAAAATGATAATGACCTGGTTACTATCAAATACACACACATACTGCAAAAAAGAAAGTTTAGAATATCAAGCATGCAATGCAAAAATAATGTTCCAGAATGTTGTTTATTGTTTCACAGAGACACACACATGCTGGAAATGTAAACTTTTACAAACTGTCATGTTTTTCTTCCACTATCTAACACAAACAAACAGTAATAATGCAACTCTGCCTTAATACCATGTATTGCCTCCTCTGGCGTTGTTTCATATCTCTGACACACTGTGCCATGCTTGTGATTGGTGCACTGACATCATCTTGAGGAAGAAGGTCCCATTCCATCTGGGAAATATTGTTGAGGTCTGTGAGTGTCTGTGGAGGTTGTGGACGATTAAAAACAGCTGTTTTCAACCTGTCCCATGCATGCTCAATGCAGTTCATATCCGGTGAATTACCTGGCCAATTCACATGGTTGATACCCACCACTCTCGTGAAGTTCCTCACCAATGCACCTCGATGAGGGCAAACATTGTCGCCGTCAAAAATTAATTCATTGCCATATCCATCTCTAAAGTGTTGTGCAAATGGTCGAAGAATTTCATCAATTTACTGCTGGGCACTTAACGACCCTTGAATTTATGTCAAAGGTGTACGACGGCCATGCATAATCCCACCCCAAAACATTACACCTCCGCGTCATTTATGTCTCCACATCTTTTGTCGTTATGTATCTGGCCTAAGTGTTTATATTTCATCTGTAAACATGTTATTATGGCACTCACCCAACCCCCAATTAAGATGTTTAATGGGCCACCTTCTCTTCACAACATGATGACAATTCTCTAGTAGAACATATCGAATCGGTCGAAATGACCGTAATTGGTCACTATGCAGCCAACTGCATGCAGTTTGTGTAGATGCACGCACCACAGTTGCCCTCAAGAAGTAATCTCGTAATTGTTGAGGAGCCGAAGTTGGACTCCTCTGCACTGTTACACGGATGTACAGATTGTGACATGGCGTTGTCACCCTTGGTTTACCTTCACTCAGTCTGTCAGTCACAGTCTCATGGTACCTTTTCCACATATTTGACCCTGCACTTTGGGTAACCCATTCGCTACATGATACTGCTGCTGGTTTATGTCCACTCTGAATCAATGCCACAATTCTGGCTCGGTCAGGCTGGGAAATGAAACGTAAACACTAGCTGAAGCTCGTACTGCACTGTATACACTACTACCAGTCTTCACCTGAAATGGCATACTTCATCCCTGGCTCAATACAGGCTGTAGGCAGTGACATCTGCTCTATTGTAAACAACCAACTGAATTACTTGTGCATAAATGGTGCTGTCTACCCCTTACAACAGGACTACACATGTCAGTGGTGGCGCGTGACCCTTATGAAAGTGTTAGCACACAAGTTTGTAGAAACATTTTATGGGTATTAAAGCTTAACTGGAAGCGTGCATTTGTAAACTTACACAGATCAATCCCCCCTCATACATCTGCAGATATTTCATCTTGTAACACAGCTCTATCCGGCAATTTTGGCAATTAAAATGTCTATAACTGAATCATGGAACCCCAGATTATTCTTACAGCTTTTCAGAAGGTCTCAATTGAAATTAATGACAATTTTTATCATCTCTATTGTATTTTTGTACCTTTTGAATAAGTTTTTATCCATTTCATTGCTGAGAAAGATCATTTGACAGTGGCACTAATAGCAGGAATAGTCAAATTTAAAAAACAAAGTTTGGTTACTTCATGTAATGCCACATTTAATCCTGAACATGTTAAATACTTTTAAACATCTAGTATGTACAACTCCTTAATTTCTGTTGATGCATAGATGGCCGACAACTTGATTTTGAGAACCAGGATATTGAAGTAGTTACCAAATGATTTAACCAGAGACTTGAATGGCCAAGCAGGAAAAGAGTCTACAGTATATAAGTTTCAAATAAGACAAAATC
Organism: Anabrus simplex; assembly: GCF_040414725.1. Lineage (NCBI taxonomy): Eukaryota > Metazoa > Arthropoda > Insecta > Orthoptera > Tettigoniidae > Anabrus > Anabrus simplex. Next base: position 1,071,996,313 of record NC_090266.1, on the reverse strand, counting down.
CAAAAGAGCAAGAAATTTGAACTTATTCCGTTTGGAAAAACGGTTGGTTACACCGTATATCCATCCATTGTAAAGTCCTGACGCTCAACACATACCCATGTGGTATCCTCTGATCTCAAAACTTGGCCCACCCTGGTAATAATGAGGGTTGTCAGTCTGCCCGCCCTAGTGATAATGAGGGTTGTCAGTCGGTTTCTTTCCTCTGGACACAAGGGGTGCGTGTTGTTTAAAAGGCAAGTGAGTGCTGTCAAAAGCAAGGATGTCATATTTTGCGTCTATTATTTAAACATGTTAACATTTAATTTATTCTAAAGTCAAAATATAAATACTTGATCATGAACCACAGCACAAACCGATATCGCAGAATAATTTCTTTCGTGGTTAACACCTGCGGTGGTCGCAGATGTTGAAAGGAAGGAAGAAAGAAAGAAAGAAAGAAAGAAAGAAAGAAAGAAAACAGGATTGGCAAATAAACTCAACAAAGACTAAACTTAAATTGATACCAAAGTAGGCCTATTAAAATATTAATTTTATGCTGCTAATATCAGTGTCTCGCTTTCAGTAAAGAAAGGAAAAGTATAACAATTATTTACAATTTGTTTTATGTCGCACCGTCACAGATAGGTGTTACGGTGACGATGGGCTAGGAAAGGCCTAGGAATGGGAAGGAAGTGCCCGTAGCCTTAATTAAGGTACTTCCCCAGCATTTGCCTGGTGTGAAAATGGGAAACCACCGAGAACCATCTTCAGTGTTGCCGACAGTGGGGCTCGAACCCATTATCTCCCCGATGCAAGCTCACAGCTGTGCGCCCCTAACCGCACGGCGAACTCGCCCGGCAAAGGAAAAGTAAAATCACGAACTAGGGACTGGAATGATAATAATAATAATAATAATAATAATTATTATTATTATTATTGTCCGCCTCTATATTGTAGTGGTTAGTGTGATTAGCTGCCACCCCCGGAGGCCCGCATTCAATTCCCGGCTCTGCCACGAAATTTGAAAAGTGGTACAAGGGCTGGAACGGGGTCCACTCCGCCTTGGGAGGTCAGCTGAGTAGAGGTGGGTTTGATTCCCAGCTCAGCCATCCTAGAAGTGGTTTTCCGTGTTTTCCCACTTCTCCTCCAGGCAAATGCCAGGATAGTACCTAACTTAGGGCCACGGCCGCTTCCTTCCCTCTTCCTTGCCTATCCCTTCCAATCTTCCCATCCCCCACCAAGGCCCCTGTTCAGCATAGCAGGTGAGGCCGCCTGGGCGAGGTACTGGTCATTCTCCCCGGTTGTATAATTTCTAGGTGTGATTCCCACGGTCTCCACATTACTGCATGAAGCGAAGTGAAAAGCAACACACTTCACAAATATTAATTAACGAAGCAAAGAAATAATCCAAAACTTTCAAACAGCGAACAAAGCAAGTGTGAATTGTCTGAGCTGAAAAAAGAGACTGATGTCTATTTAACAAGAGGTGCATTGGCAACAGAGCTGTGATGATTTCTGAAGGGGAATGCGAACTTCCGTTTTAAAGCCCACTGCCGTCATAAATCACCCCCTGCTAGGCAAGTGAGTGGCCAGGGAGATCAAACGTTTGCCGAACTCTTTGAATGCCGCTGGGTATGCGTTGCCCGTCTCAGCTATATCAAGTACTTCACAGTACATACTGCAGTATGAATTTTTTATTTTTTTTTGCCTATTTCCACATCACCATTTTGCTGCCTTTTAGCTCTAACTTCATTTTCATTTGGTAAAACTGAAGGATGTTCGTCTGTGCACTGCTTCAAAATCAAATTAACATTCAGAAATCTTTTGTATTGATCAACCTCAACAGCACAATGTCTTATGTCATTAATTTTGGTTTGTAAAATGTTGAACAAGATTTTTGCTTTGGGCAGTACAGATGAGAATAAATTCAAAAGAAAAATAAATTTAAAATCTTGTAGAGTGGAAAAGAAACCTCTTGAACAGATTCTCGTTTCACTGTCCTATTTTTTGGTGTTGCTTATGAGTCTTATGACTGACTTGAAGAATTTCTTCAGGTCATCTTTTACTTCTGATATTACTTCAACCAAACGCTTTGTATATATCCAGCGGGTCGGTGCTACCGATGGCAAATATTTAGCTGTAAACGCCTCAAATGCAGCTTTCCCCTTTGAAGATCTCAAGAAAAAAGTTGCAAACCCAGATACAGTTTCAAAGAATCTTTTACATTCCTTAATACCTGTAACACATTGTTTTATTACTAGGTTTAGCTTGTGTGGATAGCAGTGTACAAATAACACTGACTGATATTCAGCAAGAATAATGTGTTTGTAGACCGTTATGTGCTCCAGCCATAACAGAACACCCATGGTACATTTGAGCGACTAATTTGTCACCAAACTGGAATTCATTGTTTAAACTGGAAACATGTGCAGCCAGAGAAACAGCAGAGCAATCAGTATTCTGTACTCACATCATTGAACCTAATAAATCTTTCCTGAATATCATCATGTGTAACACAACAAAGCAGAGAAAAAAGCTAGGATGTTTGTGTTAAGTCCATGGTCTCATCTTCTATTACAGCTACAGATGGTGCTTCTTTGATCTCTTCTTTTATTTTATCTCACGAAACAGCTGAGACTGAATCAATTAAGTACCAAGAAAAGCAGCAGAGGTTTCCAAATGGTTCCGTAATTTTTCATCATAAGTTGCTCTATAATGGAGCAATTCAACAACATTTCCTCTATTAACTGAGTCGTGGTTTTCAGAATGGGCCCTAAAAGGCAGCTCTTGCTTTGCCAGTAAACATACAGCATCTATTAGACAACTAACTTTATACCTGTTTGATTTAACTTTTTAATTACGTCTGTCCACATTTAATTTTGAAGGTAAGACGTAGGAATTCGCCTATTGTAGTGCTACCGAACTTCAGTAAAGCTATTATGGAATTGACATGGTCTACAAAGTGTTCACGTCATTTCTTTAGTGCATAATAACTGTTAACATCGCAAACTCCCTTTGCTGTCCAAACATTTGTGTCTGCCGAAAATAAAAGACAAGGCTAACAATACACGGAACACGGAATCATTTAAACAACACACTTTTCCCTCTTCTTTCTGTTACTATAGCTGATATACTAGGGATGGGTCTCCCATTGTCTATGATTTGTTTCTTAGCAGTAAAAGCTCGGCTAGGGAATGAAGGTTTTTAATAAGACCTCAGTAACACAGGTGCATTCGTCCCCCATCATATCTGAATCTTTCTTTAACAATAAAGCTGTTGCAGGCACAAGACACGCTCATAGCAGTCACCACTGAACACTGCAAACCATTACTTTAAGTTAGCCTCTCGACTTGGGCAAACATGCGAGCCTACCACCCAGCTCTGTGCTGTTTCCATGTGCATCGAATGCGCAAGCGCTTCGACTGAATTCAAGTTTCTCATGTTTGCCTCGGAGAAACAGCAGAGCGCAAAGTCGACATATCTTCGTTGTTCAACAAATGTGTAGCTTTCATCACAGTGTTTTATTTATATGGTAGAAAATTAGATTTTATGGTTGTTATAATATAGAATACAGAATTAAATAAACAGTTTACACACCCTAATATTATGTAGTCATATTCGTTGATCTTTCGTTTTAGATGGTGTTAGCCCAGCTAACACGGCAAACATAGGCCCGCCGCGCCTGACGCACACCCTACCACATAATGTGCCAAATCCAACAACATTCTGTCTTTCTAACTGGGGTCAGTACTCTGCTAACACAGTTGTTGTACGTTGCTTGCACCATTTCTAACATTTCTCTTCCAAGTCTCTTTTTAACCATGGTTTCCCAAACCTTCTCCCTGGGGACACTGTCATATGCTTTTTCTATATCTATGAAAGTCATGACCAGATGCTTTCCATATTCCCAGGTTTTTTTTTTTTTTCATCAGCTGTCTTATGCTAAAGATTGGATCCACTGTAGATCTTCCACTCCTGAAGCATCCGCCTCCATAGCATAACGGTTAGCACTATTAGCTGCCATCCTCGATGGCCCGGGTTCAATTCCCGGTACTGCCAGAAATTTAAGAATGGCAGAAGGGCTGGTATGTGGTTGAATTGTTACATGCAGCTCACCTCTATTGGGAGTATGCCTGAAAAGAGCTGCACCACCTCAGAATGAGGACTCCTGAAGCCATATTGTTCCTCTTGTAACTCTCCTTCAATCTTTCTTCTTATTCTTCTTTCTAATATCCTTTCCAGTACCTGCGATATAAGTGTGATTCCTCTATAGTTACTGCAAACTTTCTTGTCCCCTCTCTTAAACACTGGTAATATTATCCCTTTTTTTCCAGTCTTCTGGTACACATTTGTGTTTCCACATACACTTTATTAGTCGGTACAACCACTGGATACAACAGGTCCAGCAGCCTTTATCATTTCCACACTGATTTCATCCATCCCTGTTGCTTTTCCCACCTTCATTTTTTGCACCGCTAGCTCCACCTCCAGCATCGTTATATCACCCTCTGTTGTTGAGTCCTCACTCTGCATTGCTTCTATCTCCCCTGTACAGTTGTTCACATTCAATAACTTATCAAAATACTCCTTCCATCTTCTCTTTATCTCTTCTGGGTGTGTTAACAATTCCCCATCTTCCTTTTTCACTAGTTTTGTGATAACTCTTTCTGTCCTCTTATTTCTTACAGAATCATTTTACTACCACTTACATCCACTTCCATTTTTTATGTCAATTCTTTCCAGCTCTTCGTATTTTCTTCTCCTACCACCTTCTTACATCTCCGTTTGCTGTTGAGATACTTCCTTTTGCTTTCTTCTGTTTGATCTTGGTTCCATTCTCACCAGGCTGTCTTCTTTTCTTTCACTACTTTCCTCACTTCCACATTTCACGATGGTGTCTCTTTTTGTTTCACTCTTGGAGATGTCCTGCCACAAGCACTCTCTGCTGTACTAACAAATGCCTTTTTTAAATTGGCCCACTCCTCTTCTACATTTTCCACTTCAGTAACTGGGATTTGTTGCTTTCCTGTACATTTTTTCCTTTCAATTTCCATACTTTTATTTTGCTTTCTCCTATCTCCTTTAGTTTTTCCATTTTTCCCAACCATAATTTTGCCACCACAACTCTATGGTCCCCATCAAATCTTTCTCCTGGTAAAGATCACATCCATCAACTTCCTGCAATTTGTCCTTTCTATCAAAAAGTAGTCAATTACTTATTTTGTTCTTCTGTCACCCCACCCATATCTCGTAATTTTCCTGCTGTTTTTCTTTCAAAACCTTGCATTTCCCACTATAAGTCCATTACTTTCACAGAAGTCCACTAGTTACTCTCCTTCATGATTCTTTTTCCCATATCCATATGACCCAATGACTTCTTCCTTTCCTTGTCTATCATTTCCAACCTGTGCATTCAGATCTCCCAGAATAACCTCTTCCACACGTGAGTTTTCTATTTCTACTTTCTCCAAGAATTCTACAATATCTTTTTCCCTGTTTCCCATCTGTGGTGCATACACGTGTATGAAGTTCATTACTTCATTCTTCATCTTTAGTCTAATCTTCATTATTCTGTCACTCACACATTCTACCACTTCAATATACTCCTCCAATTGCTTCGAAATGATTAGTTCCACTCCGTTGATCACCTCTTGGCCACCGCTCCAGTATAATGTGTATCCTTTTCTCAATTCCTTCCTTCCATTACTTTTCCATTTCACTTCACTCAGTCCCATCATTTCCACCTTCCCCTTCTCCATGAAATCTACTACTTCCTCTGCCTTTCCTGTCAGTGTCATAATATATACTATTCCTATCTTAATGTTGGTTACTAGTCGCCCATTTCTCACAGTTCCCCCAGTGCCCTGAGAACTGCATGTCGCCTTAAGCAGGGGACGCCCTAACCTTTTCCGAGGTTGATTTGCTAGTACCATACCATATATAGGCTATTATTACAATGGGATCGCCACTTCCAAAGGCATTTTATACCTACTGCCAGGTGTTATTCTTGGCCGCTCCACTGGAGTACAGACGCCTTTTGTAGCCGCTCCTCTGGAGTACAGATGCTACAAGTTTCCCTCTTCCACCATCGGTGCCGTACCAAAGTCCACCTTCTCCGCCAATGATGCTGTTGGGGTCTTCACCCATACCCTGGGCTTGGGCCCTCCATATTTGTGACCGCTGGAGAGAGGGTGTCCCAGTATTTTAAAGTCTCCAGGAAGTGGGCTGCCTGTTGGTTTGTGGGTTGTATTGGGTATTTGAGCCAGCCCTACTGAATTGTAGGGTCAGCCTATCCGTCACCCGGGGATGTGCCCTTTAGGGGTTAACAGGTTCCCCCGAGGGTTGTCATACATGCCCAAAATTACCTGATATGACAGATTTTGTTTTTGTTTTGTTTTTTTGCCAAGAAAGATATGATGATAGTGATGATTTTTGTTTTAAGGAACCTCAAATCTTAGTCATCTGTCCCTATACAAGAAAGAATGAGTCTCTGTATGCCTCTTTTGACCTGTGGATAACAACTCAGAGACTGGCTTTTAGTCTCACATCTTGTTAAATAATCCTACTCTTCCCTCCCCTTTGACCTCTTTAGTACTCTTGTTATTTATTATGCTTAACTTTCCAACATCAGGTTATAAAATAAATAAATTCATTCATTTATTCATTAAATTAGGAGGAAAAACTTCTGTAAAAGGATTTTCAGACTCAAGTCCTCTCATTTGAAGTTAACATTTTATGAATATACTGACTGGCAAAAACAGTGGATCATTTCAATTTTTGAAATGTTTTATGTAGTGACCTGGAACCTTATTTTTTATTTAAACAACACAAAAATATTGACTATGCCCTCTGCATATTATTTTCATCATCAAATGACAGTGTTAAGTTGTTTTTACAATATTTTATGTTTTTCAAAAGTTGCGAATTTTTGCATTTTTGCTGATTTTCACTGAATAGAATTAAAGGGTCTCTGACTTATCTTAATTCACAATATTGCTACTGTACATTCTCATGCTGTCTCTGACCACTTTCCTCACCCTAGTATTGTGTGTTTTCACCCCTGACGATGATGACAGAATACGTGTGTTGCGGCATCCTACCCACAAGGTCCTGGAGGGTTCGCATGTACTCCTCCCATAATGCTGGTCTCATTTCATTCAGGGTGTCAGATTTTGGCATCAGACGTTTTGTCCTTGCATATCCCATAAATGCTCAGTGAGTGGGCTGTGGGATAGCCAGTTCAGGATTTGTATTCCGATGCTGTGAAGGAATTCTGACACATGACAAACATTATGGGGAAGGGCATTGATGTGCCGACAAATGGAGTAAAGGGGATCACATGCTCTGTTAACACCTTTTTAATGTATAGGGTGCATTCAGAGCTCATACCAGCCCAATCCATGATGGAGCAACCTTCGAACATAATCCGCTTGCAGTTATTACAGGGTAAATATCGCTCCTCAGTCATCGTCGTCGTCGTCGTCGTATGTTCTCTTCTCCCCTCTCTGTAATATGAAAGACCAGGCAAGTTGGCGGTTAGGGGCGTGCAGCTGTTAGCTTGCATCCAGGAGATAGTGGGTTCGAACCCCACTCTCACCAGCCCTGAAGTTGGTTTTCCGTGGTTTCCCATTTGCACACCAGGCAAATGCTGGGGCTGTACCGTAATTAAGACCACGGCCACTTCCTTCCCACTCCTAGTCATTTCCTATCCCATTGTCGCCATAAGACCTATCTGTGTCGATGCGACGTAAAGCATATTGTAAATTTTCCATGGCATTTGGAAGGTTTAAACTGTGAATCAAGGTGATTGCATGCATTAGTGAGTCTTATAAAATTTTGTGAAGCTGCAGGGGTTGGCATTTTTGAATTACGAGAGAAGTACCATGGCGGGAAATCGTACAAGGATAGTTACTGTACTGTGTTGTAATACAGACGGAAGTAAGAGAGTTTTTTCCCCTTGTCATAGGAAAGTTTGATAAGCCACGATGTTTTAAGGGCATCAGGTACTTTCTGTGCAAGTGCAGGGCATCTAAACTGCATACAGTACAGTAATCCAATGAATAAAGCACTTGCACAAGGGAGCCAGCGTAGATTTCTCCTCGTCTTTGAATCATGCTTTCTTTTTCTTTTGCTGCGTGAGAATATTTTTGTCAGTGAGTTACCCAAGTGCACTATTTTGAATACTGTAAATGCACCCTGTTGGATACATTTTGGAAATACAGTAGTTCTTTTCCATGGCATTTGAAAGGTTTAAACTGTGATTCAACGTTAATTTCATGCAGTAACTGGTCTTAGAATATTTTGTGACACGGCAAGGGTTGGTGTTTCTGAATTACGAGTTGGTGGTTAATTCGAAATCATGTAATTCAAAGTCCAATTTTTGCATCCCAACGACTTCGAATTAACGAGGTTTTACTGTACGTATTTCCTAGCTCATAAAACCTACGTAAATGGAAGTCATCTCTGTATGTTGGGGTGTATTTGTTTCTGATTCAACTTTTACAAAGTGATCCACGTTTTTTGCCAGTCATTGTACTATAGTCATGCTATAAAGGTGTACATCATTCTCCTCATCATCATTTTTATTAATTTTACTATCAATATTATTATCATCAACTTCATTATAATACTGTAATATTTAGTAGCTATAGGATGTTTCATTTATAGTCCATTTCTTTTAATTCTGCACATGTTATTTTGTATTTACTTGTTAGATGGAAGAGAGGGCCTAATGGTCTTAATCTTGCCAGACTACCAGCTGTATGCATAAGTATTTTCCAGTTTCACTAAGAGATGGCACCAGTGAACAGTACGCACCGTATGAATTTCACACATATGTCAGTTTGTTCATCTGACATTAACCTAGCAACACACAAAAGTTGAGTCCGCCAAACACTAGCGTCTGTGTTGTATCGTTCAGTGATCATGTCGACGTTTATGCCTGCAAAAGAACATGTGGCACGCATTGCTTTTCTTATTTAATCAAAAGAAAAAGGCTGTGGAAAATCATCATTTTCTGGTAGAAACATATGGTGAACACACTCCATCGATTATAACATGTGAGACATTAAAAAACCAAACCCTATGGCGCAACAGCCCCGAAAGGCCTTGGCCTTCCAAGTGAGCTCTGCTCAGCCCGAAGGCCTGCAGATTACGAGGTGTCGTGTGGTTAGCATAACGAATCCTCACGGCTGTTATTCTTGGCTCTCTAGACCGGGGCCGTCATCTCACCGCCAGATAGCTTCTCAATTGTAATCACGTAGGCTGATTGGACTTCGAACTAGCCCTCAGGTCCAGGTAAATATCCCTGACCTGGCTGGGAATCGAACCCGGAGCCGGCACAGGTGAGATATGGTTTCGACAATTTAAACGTGGGGATTTCAATGTGAAAGACAACGCACTCTGGTAGACCACAAAATTGCGAAGACTCTTGAAGCCCAGTGAAACCGTTAATGCACAACGCTGTCGCCAACAAACAATTCATTTAAATCACGCACTGATTGAAAGACACTGGAATGGGCCAGAAGACATAACGAAGCGTTTTTGTTACGCAACAATGCGCCGTCTCACACGGCAAAACCAGTGGAAGACACCTTGAAATCGTTTGGATGGGACATCCTTCTGCAGCCGCCATACTGCCCCGACCTGGCGCCATCTGATTATCACCTCTTCATATCAATGGGGCATATGCTCGCAGAGCAGCACTTCAGCAATTTCGAGGAAGTTGGAAAATGGCTTGACGAATGATTTGCCACATTAGACAAGCAGTTTTCCTGGCATGGTATTCATAACTTACCTGAAAGATGGGTGAAGTGTGTAGAAACCGATGGCCAATATTTTGAATAAACAAAAAAAATTAATTTTCCTTGAAGATTACGTGTTTTCTTTACCACAAAAACCAGCAAAAACTTATGCATACACTTGGTAACTAAATCTGTTCTCTTCAATTCTGTTTCCTTCTTTTGGCAATATATGGTGCTCAAGATGGTGCTAAGTAGAATAGGGGAATACAGTGCTTGTCTGTATTGTGACTGTAGTAACATTATAGGTTGTTTTAACTTCAAGTGTTCTTAAGTAATTTTTAGATTTTCATTTTGTCTTATTTTATACATTAACGATTCTTTATTCTTACCAGTAAAAAAATTTGGACCACTTGAGAAGAATTCTTATATTAATGAAAATCTCTACTGTAGTGGATCCCTTATTGCATTTGGGGTAGTTTTTAAAGTTATGTTATTTCAGAGACTTTAATATTGGTGTGGGGTATCCGCATCTGATAGTTATTTGGGATTTCAGTACAAATTTTTGGAATGATTTAGCCAGTTTACAAACTCATTTTTCAAATTAAAGTTGCCTTTAAGCTGCAAGGAAATTGTGAGAGCAGTTACATAAGTTGAAGAGGGACGCAGTTTACATTATGTGGCTTATGCTATCGGAGCTTTGTAGAGAATGGTCCAACATACCATACAAAATTGTTGTGAAAGTGGAAATTAAGACAGGAGACATAGAAGAGGTTTTAAAATCCCTATATTGGCCAGGAATGACAGGTTCATCACCCTCTTCAGTTCTATGTGACCGCCATACAACCGCTGTTGAAGTCAGAATCCCGTTGTAATGGATCATATATTGGGGGAACATCATGCTTATGCATGAGGCTCACTTGCATGCTCTCACTTGGTAATTTCTTTGGGGCTGTTGGGATACAAACTTTGGACTGGCTGGCCTGGAGTCCCAGCGTAAATCCCTATTGTAGGTGTAGGATATAATATGTTTATATGAAAATGTTGCACACAGTTTTGTAATGAAAGAAAATGTCTTTGAAAACCACCTAAGAACAAGAAAAAATGAGAATTTTGTACCATATTTCACCGCATAATCTTCGCATCTGTTATTTTCAATACAAAAATTGGATTTTAAAATTTCATTGTATAATCATCTCATGTTCAAATTTTGTTCCTCAAGCCACTTAAAAGGTAAACGGAACTGCAGTGTAAATTGCATATGAAAGCACAGTTTAAATATGTGTATGGCATATGGGGAGTTCAGCAACACAGTCATGTTTGCGAGGTGTTGGTATTATAACTTTCGCTAAATACATTGCTATCAACAATGCGGAGACTACTTCAGAGAACCGGGATCCCGCCATGTTGATCAGCTGTGATCATGTAACCTCAGACAAAGCTGCCACTCCAGATGATGAACGCGTTTATAGAATAGTTTGTGTTCTTTAGCCTGTCTAATTTCTGCCAGTTACGCAGTTATGCACCACCTTTTCACTCATGGAAAATTTTCTTTCCTCAGCTCTGTTCCATACTGTTCAGCAAAAGCAATTATGTTTAGATTGAAGACCGCTGAATAGTTTCTGTAATTACCCACGATCACAAATAAATGCTTCACATTTTAAGGTGTTGCTGTGTAATTTACTGCCGGTAACTGTTCAGTATTATTGTATTAAAAAGAATATTTCTACAAACACGCCAAAGACAAAATAAAACTTATATTCTCATACACACGTCTACAGTGCAGTAATCACGTCACTCACAAACACACGCTGCTGTACACTCCAGGTCATTAATACTTCCGCGAGTGTAGGCCTACCTAATAAACACAAAACGGGAAAAACCTACATCATACCCTCAGGACATGGAGAGGCCACTTGTGAACTACAAGAGTTGCAAGCAGGGGTGTACCTTCTCATAAATTTCCCAATACCAGAATGTTCGATTATTATAGCTGACCACAAGAATGTGGCCCATCGCAGCAGATTACATGACAGTGTTAATGAAAAAAGGACAGATTCATTCGATGTTTACCAGTGACAAGAACAAATATTAACTTCTTTTTTCGTGAAATATATTCTCCGTGACTCATTTTGTCGCCGTTTGCCTGCTTGTTCTTATACTTGTGTACTCCTGGTTTCAAGATGTTGAAATCCGTACGGTACTAGTAGACAAGTGTGTGCAGTACTGGTATTTCCCAGCAACATTGCCAACAAGTGATAACTTGCACCCTTTTTTACGTATTTCAGATGAGAACTTGTAATACCACCAGTGAATAAATTGTACATTGTCTCGCGACCACGTTGTCAAACTACAAGTCGTGCTGCTATTCTTTGGACTTCTTCCCAGTTCTCGAATCAAGTAATCCTGGTGAGGGTTCCATGCACTGGGACCATACTCTAATTGCCATCTGGCGTACTTATACCGGTATTATTTGTTTATTTACTTATACGTTTGATTTGAACTTTTCTAATTACTTCGAAGTATATATGCGAGTATTATGTGCACCTTACACTTTTATCAAATACAATTTAGTTACAGTTTTTTTAGTACTAAAAAATATTGGTATTAAAAATTCTTTGCTTTATGGTTGCAAGCTACAATTTTTCAAAAATGTTTGTATGAAAAGTACAATGATTATGCGGTGAAATACGGTATTTTTAAAATTGCTCAATCCAAAGTGATTTTTGTTGATATGTATAAGCAGATAAAACATATCCTTGGTTCCTTCTCTGGTAAGCAATGGTTGTGCAAACAAAGACTATATATTTTGCAAATAAAACATGGTTTCTGTCCAAAAAAATTAACAGATTTCAAAGTGATTACTCTTTTTTGTTGTTAATGTAGTATGTGTTCCTTAATGTGGATTTTTGTTTTGGTTTTGGTGCTTACATTTTGTTTTCTGTGTTCAGTAATATGATAATTGCTCTCAGGGATTGAAAACGGCATTTGATTGTATTGATGTGATAATTTATTTTTAAGTGTTCCTTGAATAATGAATTTTAATAAATGAAATAGTCAGTAGCTTAATATATTATCATTTTACATCCTGACTGAAGAATTCTTTCTCCTATAATTATGTCTACAGCTGCCTGTAACTTGTGATTCCTTGTTCACAGCTGGTACTGTGACATAATGTATGCCCTTAAGATCTTTTCTTGATTCTTTTGTTTCCACTTTTTTTTTTACGTTGCACCGATACAGATACAGCTTATGGCGACGAGGGAAAGGAAAGGGCTAGGAGTGGGAAGGAAGCGGCCATGGCCTTAATTAAGGTACAGCCCCAGCATTTGCCTGGTGTGAAAATGGGGAAACCACGGAAAATCATCTTCAGGGCTGCCGACAGGTGTGTTCGAACCCACTATCTCCTGGATGCAAGCTCACAGGTGCGCGTTCCTAACCGCATGGCCAGCTCGCCCGGTTCCACTCGTTTTAACGTCGTACTAACTACTCAAGGTTTTCATCAACGCTGGTCAAGGGAAGGGCCAAGTTGAGAAGGTAGTGACTGTGGCTTTAATTGAGGTACAGCCCCAGCATTTGTCTGATGTGGAAATGGGAAAGCACTGTAAACCGTCTGCAAGGCTGCCGGCAGTGGGACTGGAATGCACCACCTCCTGAATGCAAGCTTGTAAGTACATGTTCCATACACTTCGTAGCCTACTTACTCGATCATCTTTTCACTCTTTTTTAACTGGGGAGTATGTCCATACTTTCCTAAATTTGTTGTCATACATTTTATTCTCCATACATAGTCTATTAGTAACTGAATGTCATTGGTTTGCATCTCGTGATCTCATCATATAAGGTGACACATTGACAAGCTTAATCTCGTGCATATTTCTACAGTCATAAACATGTGTTAGCTCCCGATCTTCTAATGTACTCCTTGACCTCTTTCTTGGTGCTTGATAATCCTACTAGGTATTTCTGCTTCTTAAAACAAGAAGTAACACTATCAACATACATCACTGTGTGACACAACCAACAAATCAACAACTGGCAATAATGATAGGTTTAGGTAATATGCTAAAATTTGAATGTTTCAGAGAATCATGTAAAGGTTGATTATAATTTATTTCAGCTGTCCAGATTATTTGTAACCTAGGCTAAGTACGAATGATACCTACTATGTGTAAGAAACAACATACTTATATGAAGAGACTAATAGGACTATGTCTGAAAATAAAAGAAAAGTAAAACACACGGTGTGAATGTAGATCAGTTTGTGAAAAATATGTTATACTGGGTGTCTGATCTGACACTGTAATATTATTTGTAATGGTCTATAATTTAAAAAGAACATAAATTCCGAAGCACAGACATTGAATGTAATAATATTGTTGAGTAATGTTTGTTGTTCACGAGTTCTTGTCATGTGTTAAAAAGATCTGCCTGATAATTATCATATAATAATAATAATAATAATAATAATAATAATAATAATAATAATAATAATAATAATCGTGAATCATGGGCAATGGCTTAATGGCCTAGTACAGGGATGGCGAACCTATGCCACGCGTGTCACCTGTTGACACGCGAACGTGATTTCGGTGGCACGCCACATGAACATAATATTGTTTTTATATACGTCTTGTATTACAGACAATACATATCTTATAGTATTTCACATGTAAGAAATAAATATCGAAAATACAAATACTTGCTCCATTCAGACGTGCAATATGGCAACACTGCTACACTGATAGGTCTGAAAGTCAAATGATATAAGTATCGTTTTCTGGTGGTTTTGTATACGGACCTTGCAAACATGTTTTCAGTGCCGAAAAGAACAGAAACTTAACAAAGGTAGTGACCGCATTTTTCAAGAACAGTGGACAAGGGAATTCGGAGTGATAGAATGATGTATTGCATGCGTTTGAAAGCAAATGTATTCCCCACATTTAATGTAAAGCGCCATTTCGAGACTAATAATCATTCAAATGTTTGTCCCATGCCAAATGAAGAAAGAAGAGCGTTTCTCAAAATATTGAACTTTACACAAAACAAACTAGTTCTTTTGTGTCATATTTCCACCCTAGGATATCAGTGCGGCTGTTATATCTGTCCCACCGCATAGTACAGCATGCATGGGAAACCGCTTTCTGACGGTGAGTTCTTGAAATAACCTTTCTTATTGACGTCCGACACGTTATTTGAGAACTTCCCTAACAAACAACAAATAATTAACAGAACTAAAGGAATGCCAGCCAGCTGAACTGCTATTAAGGACAAAATAATAAGAATGAGTGAAGAAGTTTCTGAGCAATTGAAAGGTAATTTGGATAACTCCCAGATGTATGCAGTATGTTTTGATGAAAGCATGGATGTGACCTTACAAGTGAGAATAGCTGGGGTTTTTTTTCGATTTTCTTGTGGAGATGTGATGAGGGAGAAATAAGTAAAATTGCTGAGCATACGAACTACGACAACATGGAAAGATAATGAAGCTAAAGAAGGAAGTGAAGTTCATTGATAATATTAATATTTTTGATTTTTATATTTAATATTTATTTTCTTACAATTTGTTTTAAGTTGCACCGACCCACATAGGTCTTACGGTGACGATAGGAGAGGAAAGGCTTACGAGTAGGAATGAAACCGCCTTGGCCTTTATTGAGGTACAGCCCCAGCATTTGCCTGATGTGAAAATGGGAAACCACGGAAACCATCTTCAGGGCTGGCCGGATGCAAGCTCACAGCTGAGCGCCCTAACCGCGCGGCCAACTCGCCCGATACTAATATTTATTGACGAAGTGTGTTACAATAGGAGCTTATTATTTGTTTTTGCAAATAATATTAGGTATTCTAAAAACTTACGTATTTAAAATGTATTTTTGCAGTATTTGCAAAATACGACCACGGAGCATGCAATCAAATGTATTTACAAGATATATTTCTAAAAAGTAAATAAATCAGTAAATAAATAAATGAATAAATAAATATTGTATTATGGAACATAATTGGAATTTGGAAAGGAAGTCGCGGTTGAGGGGGGGGGGGGTAGGTTGTAGCAATTTCTTAAAGGAAAATAACAAGTGGCACAGTCAACAGCTGAGAATAATAAACCAGACTTAAAATGGCACACTTGTTGGAAAAGGTTCGCCATCCCTGGCCTAGTAAGTGGTCCTGAGAGTCGGGTTACCAGTTGCTATGGAATGGGAGTGGGCATCTCAGACATATTCTGAGTCATATCCCTCCTTGTGCTCGGAGGGCTAGGACTACACCTCCACCAGTGGGCCCTAACCCGTTAGAGGAGAGATCCTCACTTGGACTATGTGTAAGTAGGGAAGCATCCTGCTTCGTGAAATTACCAAGCTCAAGACATTTTATGTAAGCCTAGGACCTATGGGAGTAACGCCGTTAGAGGAGAGATCCTCACTTGGACTATGTGTAAGTAGGGAAGCATCCTGCTTCGTGAATTTGCCAAGCTCAAGACATTTTATGTAAGCCTCGGACCTATGGGAGTAACGGAGTTCCACTCCCATTTGACAGGCGAGGGACTCCTTGGAAACAACTTGACGAACGAATTGGAATTCGATGGGGAGCTATCAATATTTATGGGGCTTATGGAAGAATCAATCAATCAATCAATCAATCAATCAATCAGTACTGATCTGCATTTAGGGCAGTCGCCCAGGTGGCAGATTCCCTATTTGTTGTTTTCCTAGCCTTTTCCTAAATGATTTCAAAGAAATTGGAAATTTATTGAACATCCCTCTTGGTAAGTTATTCCAATCCCTAACTCCCCTTCCTATAAATGAATATTTGCCCCAGTTTGTCCTCTTGAATTCCAACTTTATCTTCATATTGTGATCTTTCCTACTTTTATAAACGCCATTCAAACTTATTCGTCTACTAATGTCATTCCACGCCATCTCTCCGCTGACAGCCCGGAACATACCACTTATAATACCAATATAAATGGTCTGTTATTGGACATTATAAATTTTCTAGCTAACTCATTCTTGGTTGCCAGCGTTTCGCCCTCGTGTGCTAGGGTGGGCTCATCAGTTGGTACCTAGCACACCTACCAATACGCTGGCTAGTGCATACCGTGGAGGCCACTGCGTAGGCTAACTAGAGCCACCGGCAGTGCCAATGCACTAAGAGACTTTGTCTCATTATCAAAAATTGATGCCTGCTTGGCCATCAGATGATATAGATGTTGATTCCCATACGGAATCTGAAATATTTGTCCTGAATGAGTAAATTTATAATACCAATATAAATGGTCCGTTATTGGACATTATAAATTTTCTAGCTAACTCATTCTTGGTTGCCAGCGTTTCGCCCTCGTGTGCTAGGGTGGGCTCATCAGTTGGTACCTAGCACACCTACCAATACGCTGGCTAGTGCATACCGTGGAGGCCACTGCGTAGGCTAACTAGAGCCACCGGCAGTGCCAATGCACTAAGAGACTTTGTCTCATTATCAAAAATTGATGCCTGCTTGGCCATCAGATTGATTCCGTATGGGAATCAACATCTATATCAACATACCACTTAGTCGAGCAGCTCTTCTTCTTTCTCTCAATTCTTCCCAACCCAAACATTGCAACATTTTTGTAACGCTACTCTTTTGTCGGAAATCGCCCAGAACAAATCGAGCTGCTTTTCTTTGGATTTTTTCCAGTTCTTGAATCAGGTAATCCTGGTGAGGGTCCCATACACTGGAACCATACTCTAGTTGGGGTCTTACCAGAGACTTATATGCCCTCTCCTTTACATCCTTACTACAACCCCTAAACACCCTCATAACCATGTGCAGAGATCTGTACCCTTTATTTACAATCCCATTTATGTGATTACCCCAATGAAGATCTTTCCTTATATTAACACGTAGATACTTACAATGATCCCCAAAAGGAACTTTCACCCCATCAGCGCAGTAATTAAAACTGAGAGGACTTTTCCTACTTGTAAAACTCACAACCTGACTTTTAACCCCGTTTATCAACATACCATTGCCTGCTGTCCATCTCACAACATTTTCGAGGTCACGTTGCAGTTGCTCACAATCTTGTAACTTATTTATCACTCTATAGAGAATAACATCATCCGCAAATAGCCTTACCTCCGATTCCACTCCTTTACTCATATCATTTATATATATAAGAAAACATAAAGGTCCGATAATACTGCCTTGAGGAATTCCCCTCTTAATTATTACAGGGTCAGATAAAGCTTCACCTACTCTAATTCTCTGAGATCTATTTTCTAGAAATATAGCAACCCATTCAGTCACTCTTTTGTCTAGTCCAATTGCACTCAGAAAGTAGAACTGGCTGAGTCAGCAAGGAGGATGCATCTGGATGTGCTAGGAGTAAATGCTATTCGGGTAAGGGGAGATGTTGAGAAAGAGATAGATTATAAAGTATACTTGACGAGTGTTAAAAATAGAAGGGCAGAGTGCGGGGTTGGACTGTTCATCAGGGATTCCATTGCATGCGACATAGTTTCTGTTAGGCACGTGAATGAGCAAATGATGTGGGTAGATTTGGCAGTTGGAGGAATTAGGACGAGAATTGTCTCAGTGTATTCACCATGTGAGGGTGCAGATGAGGATGTTCACAAGTTTTATGAAGCATTGAGTGACATCATAGTCAAGGTCAACAGCAAGGATAGGATAGTGCTGATGGGCGATTTCAATGCGAGAGTTGGAAATAGAACTGAAGGATATGAAAGGGTTATTGGTAAATGTGGGGAAGATATGGAAGCTAATAGGAATGGTAAGCGTTTGCTGGACTTCTGTGCTAGTATGGGTTTAGAAGTTATGAATACATTCTTCAAGCATAAGGCTACATATGGGAGGCTAGGGGTACCAGATCCATAATATACTGTATCATAACTGACTTCGAAGTCAGGAAGTCTGTTTGGAATGTACAGGTTTTATAGATATTGATTCCCATAGGGAACCTGAAATATTTGTCCCGAATTAGTAAATTTATCATCTGATGGCCAGGCAGGCATCAATTTTGGTAATGAGAGAAAGTCTCTCGTAGCGCATTGGCACTGCCGGTTGCTCCAAGTAGCCGACACAGTGGCCTCCATGGTGTGCACTAGCCATGCATCTTGGTGGGTGTGCTATTTACCAACTGATGAGCCCAACTTAGCACACGGGCAAAATGCTGGCAACCAGGAATGAGTTTGCTGGAAAATTTATAATGTCCAATAACAGACCATTTATGTTGGTATATATGTACGGGTTTTCCAGGGAATTTTCAATGATCTGTAGTGCACTAAGTATCTCTAGGCCTAGGATAAAGAAAGTGAAATTTGTCTGCAAACAAATGAGGGTAAGAAATCTCCAGGACGAGGAAATTAGACAGAAGTACATGGATATGATTATTGAGAAGTTTTGAACAGCAGGTTCAGGATATAGAAAGAGAATGGACGGCATACAGGGATTCTGTAGTAGAAAAAGCAAGGGAATGTTTAGGAACAACTGTACATAAAGATGGGAAACATCTTGGTGGAATGATGAAGTAATAGCAGCTTTAAACGTAAAAAGAAGGCCTATCAGAAATGTCTCCAAAAAAGGGCCAATGCAGACAGGGAATTGTACATAGATGAAGGAAATAGAGCGAAATAAATAGTTGTTGAATCCAGAAATAAGTTGTGGGAAAATGTTGGTAATAACCTAGAAAGGCTAGGTCAAGCAGCAGAGAAACCTTTCTGGAATGTAATAAAGAATCTTAGGAAGGGAGGGAAAAAAAGCAATGAACGGTGTTTTGGATAATTCAGGTGAATTCATAATAGATCCCAGGGAATCACTGGACAGGTGGAAGGAATATTTTGAAAATCTTCTCAATGTAAAAGGAAATCTTCCTGGTGGTATCGCGAACAACCAAGACCATGGGGAGGAGGAAAATGATGTTGGTGAAATTATGCTTGAGGAAGTGGAAAGGATGGAAAATAAATGCCATTGTCCTAAAGCAGCAGGAATAGATGAAATTAGACCTGAAATAGTGAAGTATAGTGGGAAGGTAGGGATAAAATGGCTTCATAGAGTAATAAGATAAGCATGGAGTGTTGGTAAGGTACCTTTAGATTGGACAAAAGCAGTAATTGCACCTATCTATAAGCAAGGGAACAGAAAGGATTGCAACAACTATTGAGGTATCTCATTGATTAGTATATCAGGCAAAGTATTCACTGGCATCTTGGAAGGGAGAGTGCGATCAGTGGTTGAGAGGAAGTTGGATGAAAACCAGTGTGGTTTCAGACCACAGAGGGGCTGTCAGGATCAGATTTTCAGTATGTGCCAGGTAATTGAAAAATGTTACGAGAGAAATAGATGGTTGTGATATGGAACCTGAAATATTTGTCCCGAATGAGTAAATTTATAATACCAATGTATTTGGTCCGTTATTGGACTTTATAAATTTTCCAGCTAACTCATTCCTTGTTGCCAGAGTCCAATATTGGACCAACTACATTGGTAATACTGGGGGACTACGGAATTAAGGGTAGATTGTTAAAATCAAAGGAATTTATGTTGACAATTGGGCTGCAATGAGAATTGATGGTAGAATGAGTTCTTGGTTCAGGGTACTTACAGGGGTTAGACAAGGCTGTAATCTTTCACCTTTGCTGTTTGTAGTTTACATGGATCATCTGCTGAAAGGTATCAAGTGACAGGGAGGGGTTCATGCAGGTGGAAATGTAGTAAGCAGTCTGGCCTATGCTGAAGACTAAATTGATATAAGTAGGTAAGAAATTCAACAGAATTGAATGTCCAAAGCTGGAACAGGTAGATAATTTTAAGTATTTAGGTTGTGTGTTCTCCCAGAATGGTAATATACGAAGGTAATCCGAAAAATAAGGTCTCCTATTTTTTTATAAATACATAGACCTATTTATTTCTACATTGGTTTACATCATTTTACAGCTTGAACATTTCGCTATTTTCTACATAATCACAATTTCGGTCGAAGCATTTTTGTAGATGCTGTGACTGTTTTTGTATGCCTATGTCATACCAGCTCATCGCCATGCTGTTCAGATAGTTGTGAACCTCATCTTTCACCTCGTCATCGGTGCTGAATCGCTTTCCAGCGAAATGTTCTTTCAACTTAGGAAACAAGTGATAGTAACTGGTCGCCAAGTCGGGACTATAAGGTGGGTGGGTGATGATGTTCCACTGAAACTGTTGCAGGAGAGCAATGGTTTGCCGGGCGACGTGCGTGCGAGCGTTGCCATGGAGAATGTTTACGCCCTGGCTCAACATTCCTCTTCTCCGGTTCTGAATTGCCCGTCTGAATTTTTCAGGTTCTCACAGTACCTGTCATCGTTAATTGTGGTCCCAGCGGGCATAAAGTCGACCAACAATACCCCTTTTCAATACCAAAACACAGTTGTCAGGACTTTACCGGCAGACTGTGTTTGCTTGAATTTCCGCGGCTCTGGCGAAGAGGGATGCCGCCACTGGCGTGATTGTTGATTGGTGTCAGGTGTAATGTGGAACGTCCAGGTTTCTTTACTAATGACAATTGAGTCCAAAATTTCTCCTGTTCGGCTGCAAAGCGTTGAAGAAATGCGCGGGAAGAATCAACTCGTTGCTGCATGTGGTCTTTAGTCAGCATTCGTGGCACCCATCTTGCGCACACCTTCCAGTATTTCAACTTTTCCGTTAAAATTCTGTGAGCGGCGCTTCGGGAAACCTCAGGAGCCAAAGTGCAAAGATCATCCAGGGTGATTCGTCGATCTTCACGCATGATTTGCTCAACCTTCACGACTGTCTCTACGGAAATTGACGGTCTCCCGCTCCTTTGTGTATTTCAGTCCGACCGGCTGCAAACTCTCTACACCACTTACGAACATTTTTGACATCCATGCACGACTCACCATACACTTCCGTCATTTGACTATGGATTTCAATCGGTTCAGTACTTTTCCATTTAAAAACCGAATAACTGCGCGCACTTCGCACTTGGCGGTAACATCCAACGGAAGCTCCATTCTCAACGGCTGCCAAGCCAAGACTGAGTGCCTCAGTGGGTTTTTTTTTTCGGGGGGCCCTCGTAGCCCGCTCCCCCGTCGCGACCATCGACTCAATCTACATGGCCTCCGACATGCTATTAATTTCTAAGTAGAAAGTAGAAAGCTGGGTAGAGTGGGAAGTGATACAAGGAGTATCTGCCTGTTTCCATGTCAGACACGTTACCAGGCGAGATTGTGTTAGGTATATGGTATTGAAGGGTCAGGGAAAAACCACATAGGCAGAAAGAAGAAAGAGCCTACATGTAAAACCTGACATCTTTTGGATAGCACATGCAAGGATGTGGGCTGGAAAAAAACCAGAGGTTGTGTTAGTTAGGAACAGGTAACATGCACAAAACAAAAACCCATTCCTCGCCATTCCATCGCCTGGGGATCAGTCCGTCTGGGCACTGCTGTGACTAGCGCGGTCCTTGCCGGCTGCGGAGCCATGCGTCGAGTACCACTAGGGCCTGTCGCACGGCTCCACCTCCTTGGGGTACATCGTACACAGTCTGCGATCCCGGAGAATGAGGCCAAGCCCGCCGAGGCGGGGACCTCCTGGAAGGGGGTGGGTCATGGCGCCGGGCCTCCTTCCTCTCTGCCCGCGCCATGGCCCGGTAGACAGAGCAACTGCGATGGATGGCCGGGTGCCCCCCCCCGAGCAGTTGGCGCACACCGGCGCCTCCCTAAGTGCTGCGCAGGCCGTGTAGTGGTGATCACCACCACAGCGGTTGCACCTCACCTCGAGCCCACAGCTGACCTGACGGTGGCCCCACCTCAGACAGCGGAAACACTGCAAGAGCTGCTGAGGGGAACGTTTCAATCTCAACTGACTGCCGCTACCCGGTGAGGCCCTCTCCTGGTTGGCTCCTCGGTCGGCTGCTGTCCTGGGTGCAGTTCTGGGTTGCGGCTGGGCAGCCCTCTCCTGGTGGGCCAGCGTCGCCTTCTGCGCCCGGGTAACAGGCCCTGCCTGGTTGGCCTGCGTCTGCGACCACTTCGCCTTGGTAGGTGGTCGACGATCCTGGTTGGCGGCCTTGTTGGTCTGCGTGTACTTCGTAGAGTACTTCTTTCCAACTGGGGTTGCGCCGCCGTCGTCCTCGGTCTCCTGCTCCGTCTGCGTGGCTGCCTCCTGGTAGCCTGAGACGTCCGGGTGCTCCCTGAGTCCTGCTAGCCGGGTGACCTGGAAGTGCTGGGTCATCATCTTCTCGTTGTGTCGGAGGCGGCTTGCGTCCTTGGCGTAGATCACGACTGCCCAGCCGGGGATCACCGCGCCGATGAGATGATCGATTGGATCCTCTCCGTCGAGCTCCACAATCGCTGTTAGGGGATCGACTATAAAAATCGTCTCCCGGTACACCAGCAGCGAGGGGAGCCTGGAGTCGGGAGCGGGCGCCAAGCTCAGCGTAGTTTGAAGTTCTCGGTAGGCTTCCCTGCAGTCGAAGTCGGCCGGTCTCATGTTGACAGTTATCGTCGCCATCCTGGTCCTCCTGAAAGAGTAGAAAAGAGAGCGAGCACTGAGAAGTGCTACAGCTCAGACAATGCTCCTTCGAAGATGTACTAATAAGTACAAGTGCCTGGCTGATACTTGAAAAGTACAGAGCGCCTGGCAAGGAGAGAGAAAGCGCAGCGAGAGGCACGTACGTCCTTTCACTACGACTGTCAGCTCGTCCTTTTGAGTGCCTCAGTGCGGCGTGCGCATGTTGTTCACAATGTTGTGACCAACAGCCACATGGACAGAGTTCTGTATTTATAAAAAAATGGGAGACCGTATTTTTGGGTTTACCTTAGCAAGTGAGATTGAATCAAGGTGTAGTAAAGCTAATGCAGTGAGCTCGCAGTTGCGATCAAACAGTGTTCTGTAAGAAGGAAGACAACTCCCGGACGAAACTATCTTTACATCGGTCTGTTTTCAGACCAACTTTGCTTTACGGGAGCGAAAGCTGTGTGGACTCAGGATATCTTATAAGTTAGAAGTAACGGACATGAAATTAGTGAGAATGATTGCTGTACAAACAGGTGGGAACAATGGCAGGAGGGTACCTCTGAATGAGAAGGTAAAGGCTAAGTTAGGAATAAACTCAATGGATGAAGCTATATGCATAAACCGGCTTCGGTGGTGGGGTCATGTGAGGCGAATGTAGGAGGATAGGTTACCGAGGAGAATAATGGACTCTGTTATGGAGGGTAAGAGAAGTAGAGGGAGACCAAGACGACGCTGGTTAGACTCGGTTTCAAACGATTTAAAGATAAGAGGTATAGAACTAAATGAGACCACAGCACTAGTTGCAAACAGAGGATTGTAGCGACGTTTATTAAATTCACTGAGGCTTGCAGACTGAACGCTGAAAGACATAACGGTCTATAATGTTAATGAATGAATGATTGCATGAATGAATGAATAATAATAATAAACAACCATCCGATTCAATTTCACGTAAAATTGGAGATTCCGTGACTATGATCACAATATCAACAGTGAGATAAAAAGAAAACTGCATAAATAATAAGTTTACCTGTGTTTCCAGTCCATAGTGTTTTTGGTACAAGTGGTCCTCAGTCTCGCTTGTAACCGTCCAGGCTTCTCCAGCCAGACTAATTTAATATACTATCATTTTACGCGATATCATTTGATATCAAGTTTATCCGCCATCGACAATTATTCGTAATAACAATTTATTCTACGTCCAGCATTTGTAAACAAGGTTTTTGCAATCATATTGTATATATTATAACATCATTTATTATTTAAATTATTATATTAGGTAGGATAGGAATTCATTATGTACTGTAAATATGGTCAAACCGGGCGAGATGGCCGTGCGCGTAGAGGCGTGCGGCTGTGAGCTTGCATCCGGGAGATAGTAGGTTCGAATCCCACTATCGGCAGCCCTGAAGATGGTTTTCCGTGGTTTCCCATTTTCACACCAGGCAAATGCTGGGGCTGTACCTTAATTAAGGCCACGGCCGATTCCTTCCAACTCCTAGGCCTTTCCTATCCCATCGTCGCCATAAGACCTGTCTGTGTCGGTGCGACGTAAAGCCCCTAGCAAAAAAAATATGGTCAATATGTTGAGGCATAGTTGTTGTCATTTCATCTCATACTTGTGTATACGGAAAAGGTTATTCTTATAGCGGGGGAAAATTACATGAGTCATTGGGTTAAACTCATGAGCAAGGGACTATACAGCGACCTGCGTGCAAGGCTAGGCTTGCAGACTACATCATCGCCACGCCTACTGGACTTGTCAAGAAGAAAGAAGAGAGGGAGATGATAATGCGATCTACGAATCAGATACTTCGTTATGTAGAGAATTGAGATTGAGCTGCTACCAAGAGTGGGGAGAGCCCGGTGATATTATCTAACACGGAGTCACGGATACACTCACATCGCTACTTCTGCTGAGAACCTAACTACTATTAGAACTTCTACTGTGAACATCTACTTTGAACGACGTTATTGATTTTGAGACAGTGTGTGGTCTCTCCGAGACATAGTTATTTTTGTATTGTGTGTTGTCGCTTCGATACAGTACTTAGCTGCAGTTATGTTATCGGATCTGCGTGAGACGAAACAAGCTTACGGCTTGTGTTATATTCAGTAAATCTTCTGGACGAAGAACTATGTTTAGTTCAAGTCCATGGAATTTGGTACAAGTCCGTACCGTATAAATAGTATAGCTCAGTTGGATTGAGATTTCTACTAACATGGAAAAATTCATATCTCTGAACTTTCTCCTTATACGATCAACGCTGATCAGTTTTTACAAGTATAGGGCCAATGTCTAATTTAAAGACTAGGCAATTAGGGAGTGCTAGTCCAGATAGCCCGTACCACATCAGAGAAGGAAGGATGTCCATGGAGTCAATTCTACATCGAGAAGAAGAGAACGAGTAACCACGGAAACCAGATGACTTCAACGGAAACTGCAATTGGTGAGCTTCAATTAGATAAAGCAAGCAATGGCAATTTGAGTAACGTAAATTCTAAATCCCTCCACGCTTTAAGGAACTTTTCCGATTCATCTCATTATTTATTTATTTTTTTTGTATAATAAATTCATTTGTATTTTATATTGCGTTAATTTTCTTTCTCAAACGATACTTAATAGTTAATTATGTAAAATCCTACCCCTGTGATTTAAGTATAAGTCTCTATGCTAGTAAATATAAATTTTGCTTTACAGTTTTGTTTAAAACTGTAACGCTGGCGCCCATGGGAAACCATGGAATGTTAATTGTTTCTATTTGCGTGGCAATTTGCGTCAAGCCACATATAGTTTAT
The DNA here is from genome assembly GCF_040414725.1 of Anabrus simplex. Lineage (NCBI taxonomy): Eukaryota > Metazoa > Arthropoda > Insecta > Orthoptera > Tettigoniidae > Anabrus > Anabrus simplex. The sequence goes on along the minus strand of NC_090266.1, from coordinate 1,071,970,289 downwards.
TTGATATTCATGTGTCTCAAGGTATTAACTTTCGTCTCCTCTAGTGAGAAGCTTAGGGTCGAACAGTTACACGCTCAACTCAAGTTCTCTGGAACTGTCAATGGGAGAACCGATTGGTTGCTCAGAATTCATTTGCCTCCTCTGTCAGATAAATCATTCAAAGCCAGGTCCTCTTATCTTCAAACAACTTCACATAAACAGTAACCCTCTGGGACAAAGATTCTATTGAATCTAATCTATATACGGTATTTAAAACAATAGGCTGATTTTTGTGACCCGAGTTTGAGAGAACGGCTGAACTGATTGACATAAATAAAGTATTCTGACAAAAGCTCTTGGCCTGTAGAATTGCAGTGTGTCTTTAAAAGCATAAACATTTCTTGCCATGTTTTTTTTAATTATTAAAGGAAATTATAGTATTCTGATTGGCCGAAGAGCTCGCCAGTACTTCAAGGCTGCCTGAACCGTGAAATCGCTGAGGCTCGTGGTATGATAGAGTAGGTGGAACAGGGTAAGCATGAATGCACAGTCAGACGTTTTTCTGGTCAGCTGTACTTCGACTTCTTCAGCCTGTGTTGTAGAGAGTCGCTTGGTTGAGAACAAGCTATTCAGCGCAATTTTACTGTCTCATGTGTAGTTCTCCCTATATTTGCTAGCTTGAAAAGATTTCGGATAAATTTATACGTTTCCGTCTCCATGTTGTCTCTCCCTATATTTGTTAGCTTAAGTGATTTTGGAGAAATTTTAACTTTTTTTTCCAAGTCGTAATTTTAACACTGAGGCTGTGAACTACTTCTCCATTCCAGTAGTCAGCGAAGTGTTTTGATCTGCCATGTCATACTAATGTGCTAATTTTCCATTTTGATTTGGCCAATATGGCACTCAGAACAAACCAGAAACAACTTTCAGTTATTAATTAAATAATTGACGTGCTCCAACAAAACAACACAAATGTCAAAAATGGATTTATTTTTCATCGATGGTCCCGAGTGCACTCGAAAAACATTTAGGATATGTAATACTAAAGTGAAAGTCTCCGTGGCTTACGCGGCAGCGCGTCGGCCTCTCACCACTGGGTTCCGTGGTTCAAATCCCGGTCACTCCATGTGAGATTTGTGCTGGACAAAGCGGAGGTGGGACAGGTTTTTCTCTGGGTACTCCACTTTTCCCTGTCATTTTTCATTCCGGCAACACTCTCCTATATCATTTCGTTTCATCTGTCAGTCATTAATCATTGCCCCAGAGGAGTGCGACAGGCTTTGGCAGCCGGCACAACTCCTATCCTCGCCGCAAGATGGGGGCTTCATTGATTCCATCCCTGACCCTGTAAATGACTGGAAAACAGGTTGTAGGTTTTCATTTTCAATACCTACGAAAGTGCTTCAATTTAGGGCTTCATGTTATATCTGTAACGTGGACTGGAGTAGCTGCTGTTTTGCTGCCCAGCGGTTGAACAGTGCAGTGTTTCAGGGTTACTTACCAAGAGGGTGGATGAAGTTAGAAAATCTAAGATGATGCAAGGTCCATGAAATCTGGGGGCAAGCTTGCCTGCTGGAACAAAATTTTTAACCATGACCTGATTTCCGACTTTAAAATTGGTGGTTCTCTGTCCACGATCATACCTCATTTTTAATCTCTGATGAGAGACTTTAAGATTATTTTTAGCTTTTCTCCACAGATCCTGGATATTCTCTGGGTCTATTGTCTCTGGTAAAAGTTCATTGATTGACCACAAATTGGACAAGGGACTGTTGGGAACAAACTTAAACATAAGAGATGTGGGAGAAAACTAGTGTGACTCGTGGACAGCCGAGTTTAAAGCAAATGGTAACCAGTTTAAGGAAGTGTCCCATCGAGAATGATCTTCGTGGTGGAAAACAATCAGGGCCGATCGAAGATTACGTTTGACCCGATCAGCTAGAGATGGCTGTGGATAGTACGCCGACGTCATTACATGTGAGATGGAGAGATCGAAACAGAACTTACAAAATAAATTAGAGGTGAACGCCTTGGCGTTATCAGAAACAGTATATTGACAGGCTCCAAAAGCTGCAAAAATAGTACTGAGACAAGAAATAGTGGACTGAGTAGTGGCAAGCCTAGTCGGAAACAGCCATGAAGACCGTGTGAAACCGTCCACACACACATAAGATTGAATTTATTCCCATTCCCTTTAGATTGAGGGAAGGACCCGACATAATCTATGTACAATCGCTCCATAGAGTGAGATGCTTCATGATGCTTTAACCAATTCCCTAATTTCGACGTCCATACTTTACTAAATAAACATTTCCCTTATCTTCTCTCCAGTTTTGAAGATGCCCAGATGTTACCCTAATGGGATCTCATGGTAATACTTGAAAATCATAGGCACTAGAATAACTGGAACCACAATTTTCATCTTCTGATCATGCCTCGAAGAGCAACACAGAACCCCATTCCTCAAAACATAAGGGACAACATGTTCCCCAAAGGAAAGGGTTTCGATAATAGGAGCCATCACCGGATCTTCACGTTTATATTTCGCTGTACATTTGTTCAACTGAATCAAACTGCTCTGCTGAATTTATCTTCAGAATCGTCATACCGTTTGGGAACCTTTCTCCTTCTAGTCAGTGGATGAATGAACTTCCGCAACTTCAACGGCCGATCACAATACATGTCTCGTCACGCACCTTCATTTTTACACTATTCGAATGAAGTCTCGATTGATCGTACGACATGCTTCGTAATTGTGAGATCCACGTAACATGAAGTTACTACCAATGAACATGTCTTGCTCGAATATTTCCACTTCTGACCGCATTGTGTTAACTCCACTTACGAAACTTATATTTTTCTGTAACTCGCAATTCTGCACCTCTTGACTGTAACATGGATAACATGTTAATTGCACTGATTATTTCTCCGGGAAATCCAGGGAGCCCAGGTAGCTGTCGTAGCTGTCAGTCAACTCGAGTCACCCGTCAACTCATCACACAACCAACGTTTCAAGGGAAGTACCCCACTCTCTTCCCAAACCCATTAGCGAGATCTCACCGGACTCAGGATATAACGTACCGTAATCCTATCAGCGCAGCTCAACCCATCTCTCAGCAGACCTGAGAGAATCAGACTCGGGAATTCCTTTTTAATCTTGTTACACTGAAATTCACGACTCGGGACTCCGAAGACTACCGAACTACAACTTTTAAGGGAACTTAACATTTTGGAGATGATCTTTTGTGGGGGGGGGCGGACAAAATGGCACTCTGCCCCCCCTCCCCCTAAGAATGCCACCCCCACTGGACCATTTACCACATTTTCATGTACTTACGTTCGTACAATTGTATCATCCTCACGCCGGCAGTTCTCCACCACTTCTCTCCCCACCAGCACTACCCCCTTTTACACGCCTAAACAAGCAAGCTCATCCTTCCAGTTAGCAACCGGCTCAGAATACCACAGCTTACACCCTTCCCTGGGCACCTTTCTGCAGCACTGGTTTGTCGCTTCCTTTTTTAAAATTGTGATGATGAATGCTAATTAATGTTCTTCTTCTACCGCTCTTCCTACACCTTTGGGGTCACGGGCAAGAACTACGTCGCACATGTGGTTTTGGCCCTGTTTTACGTTTGGATGCTCTTCCTGACGTCAACCCTATGTGGAGGGATGTAATCAGCAATCACTATTGCGTGTATCTGTGCTCGTTGGTAATGTGTTGTGTTGTGTTGTTTTGTGTTGTGCTGTGTTAATATGAAGAGGAGAGTGGTGGGACCAACACAAATCCCAGTCCCAGATCCAGAAGAATTAATCAAACGCGATTAAAATCCCCGGCCGGGAATCGAACCCGGGACCGTTTGAACCGAAGGCCTCACTGCTGACCATTCAGCCAACGTGTCGAGCAGTGAATTTACGTATATAAATTATGAAATGTAGGATGATCCTTACATCCTACACGAAATAATCGCCACTGAAATATACTGTGCACCGAGCTCGATAGCTGCAGTCGCTTAAGTGCGGCCAGTATCCAGTATTCGGGAGATAGTAGGTTCGAACCCCACTGTCGGCAGCCCTGAAAATGGTTTTCCGTGGTTTCCCATTTTCACACCAGGCAAATGCTGGGGCTGTACCTTAATTAAGGCCACGGCCGCTTCCTTCCCACTCCTAGCCCTTCCCTGACCCATCGTCACCATAAGACCTATCTGTGTCGGTGCGACGTAAAGCAACTAGCAAATATATATATACTGTCGCTTCATAAATTTCGACTTTGAAATGACGACCGGTGTGAGGATCTACAACATGGCGTTCTCCGCCTGAGATAACAATTGAGAAGAAGTGATTTGAAACTTCACTCTCAACCATCCTAGAAGTGGTTTTGAGTAGTTTCCCACTTTCACTCCAGGTGAATGCCAGTGTGGTTCCCAACATAAAGGTCATCGACGCTTTTTTTTGTTCTAGCCGGCTTGAGTGGCTCAGACGGTAGAAACGTTAGCATTGTGAGCCCAAGTTAGCGGGTTCGATACAGGATCAGTCTGGTTGGATTTGAAGGTGCTCAGTACATCAGCCTCTTGTCGGTAGATTTCCCAGCATGTTAGGAAACTACCGCAGACAAAATGCCGGTACCTTAGTGCCTCCCAAAACCGTAAATGTAGTAAGTGGAATATAAAACAAATACTATTATTATTATTATTATTATTATTATTATTATTATTATTATTATTATTATTATTATTATTATTATTATTATTATTATTATACCGGAGGTGTACCCGTTCCGTGTATTTAAATTAAGCGCCTTTTAAAAGGCCAAACTTCTACTTCAAGCTATGTGGTAGAAGGAGTTCGAACGTTTTTCGACAGAGGTTTCTACTCTCAACCTTGGTGCTTCCTCTGATCAGAGGATGGACAATTACATTTCAAGATAAATTTGATAGACTTTAGTTGGTAAAATTGAATTGTTTGTAGATTGATTTTGGTGTTCTAAAGTTATCAACCCTTCTATCTCTTCCCGCCAACTTAATATTATAGTCAATAGGAAATTTTGTACATTTATTTAGTTCACCAGTGAGAAAATTTTGATATTTATTAAATTAACCAATAAAAATTGTGGATGTGTCAGGGCTTTGGCCCAGAGAAATCTGGAACCTTCCTCTCCGCTATAAAAGGTGGGACATTTCGGGCCATGTTGTCTTTGATCGCTCCAGTCCAGAAGTAGTGTGTTAGTACAGGAGGCAGGGGAGGGCTTGCCTCGTCCATCTCAGGAAGGTCCACCAGTTCAAGGTAATGGCAGACATTTTGTAAACATGTAGTAGTCTCAGAAAGCGAGTTCGAAGGGAAGGTTTCAAAATTCTTTAGTAATGTAAACTTCCATTTCTAGATGTAACCATTCAAACCAGTCTGAAGGACTTAACCGAACTTAGGGATTAAAGAGTGAGAACCCTCTTGTATTCCCTTTCAACTTGATATTGAGGTGACTATGATTTTGTAATCTTTAAAATCTACCTCTTAATTCTGTAAATTAAAACTTTCTCTCCATCCAGTCACCTCCGTAGTATAGGCTTAGCCTCTGTAACTTCGGGCCATAAACTGACATAGGGTTTTAATTATGTTCTGGCGAATTCCAAAGGAGTGCAAGTATTCGCCTCCTGACATTTTGATTTTCGGCAAGTAACTTAAACATTTTCTTTTTTAAGTAAGGCCAGGTAGAATGGGCACCTATTGCCCCTGTTAAAGTTCACTATTTTCATTCTATTTTCCTATGTAATTTCGACAGTTGAGCAAATAAGACAGTGTGTACTGTTGGTTTTTGTTAAATTTAGATGGTGCCTTTAATTGGCTTGGAACTTATAAATGTTGGAGAATAGTCTCCTAGAGAGTAATTGTGTGGATCAAAGGCGCTCTTTTTCTACTATTGTAAATACTGGAACTTAGTCTCCTAGAGGAGTTATTGAATGGAGCAGTGATTGCTCTTGTACATATGCAAATTGGGAGCTTTAAGCTCAGTCCATAAAATTGTTTCGTTTGATTATCCTTGACTTTTCTAATATTGTTACTCAAGCTCTCGAGCTAAACTTTTGTACCTGATTTGTTATTGTCTAACCATGTTTAAAATTTGAAAAGAAACAAAAACCTAAGAAAGAAATATAATCGCAAATTTTAAGGTTTTAAATTCCTATTTAATTTTTTCTCTATCCACCCATTCATGCCCGCACCTTCTTACACCTCTGTCCACCACGGTAACCCCGTAACAATTATTATTATTATTATTATTATTATTATTATTATTATTATTATTATTATTATTATTATTATTATTATTATTATTATTATTATTATTATTATTATTATTATTATTATTATTATTATTATTATTATTATTATTATACATGTTGGAGTAATTCAGGTCGATAGACAAGTGTACGAAGCTAATAATAAAAGCTGTCCCTGGCTCCTAAAATTAATACAACCACAACATACGCAGGCCTATTCGTAGATGATCCGTAATCCTGCTCTGCATATGCCTGAAAAGTTCATCTATTGGGAGACTGAAAGTTCGAATCTAACCTGCCTGAGTGTGATTATATTTCCTACCCTCACTGTTGAAAAATACTGCGATTGTCCTTATTTTAAATATCGAGTCTATCCAATTCCTAGAATAAATACTTCCCCCATAAGGAGGTTGCCCATGGGGACAAAGTATACTATGTATATTTATAACTATACAGATGATTCTTCAGTATGGATAATGAACCTTTCAAGCCTTTGAGGACCACAGTTTTTGTTAACGACTCTGGTAGGTTGAAACGTGTGCGGAATTATTTGAAGAACTTCGGAAATTGTTCCTCTTGCACCAATCATGAGGCCTATAACCTCGATGTTATCCAGTCCGTATTCACGTCGGAAGAAGGGGATAGTTGGTTCGTAGATGGATTTCTTTTCCTCGTGTACTTCGCTGGCTGATTAGCATGCGATTCGAACCGAACCGTAGGATCAATAATATACCGATTCTTGTTATTTTTGAAGGCTGTCATATCGATCTTACGGGTGCCGCCGTTCTCCGCCAATCCGTGGACTCTTCGTGCACTGTACAACCCGCATCTCGCAATGACTGGGCGATGGAGCTTCGTATGGCGTGGTGTCTAGTAAGTCGCAGGGTTTCGCCGTAGGAACAGTATCGTAGGACATGAGAAAGACTACTCACCTTCACACAGAAATAACTGTTATTGGATATTCATGATTTCTTAAATCTCTAACATGAACTACAACTTGAATTATAACGATTTTCTGGTATCTGTCTGAACTTTGATCTTCTATAATTTGCTATTCCTGACCGAATGTGATCAAATTAATGCTTATATATTTCTGGCTGGAGATACTGAACGTTCGCCGCTAGATGTGAGAGCAGGTTTAATAAGTGTTGGTCGTGTGCTAATGATCGCTATTCGCCCCAAGCTTCTTTGCTTGTAAGAATATGGGGATCCTTCCAGAGCCAGTATTGAGCTATACGAAAGCTATATTTTACATTAAAGACCTGTTAGAGAAAATGAACGCCGTTCGGCTGATGTTATATGACGCCTTCAGGGCACAATCTCGTTTATCGAGGTTAGCCATTAAGGAATCAATAAATTGTTATTTTATTCCCACTAAACTGGGTATTTCGATAGACTCCAAACTCCAGTGCATGAACTTGAGTTTCAGAACGAAGACTTGACTACAGGTACAGGGAAAATGTGATAGGTTTAAAGTTCGTGCTGACTGCTGAACCCACCAAGCTCGATAGCTGCAGTCGCTTAAATGTGGCCAGTATTCCGGAGGTAGTGGGTTCGAACCCCACTGTCGGCAGCCCCGATGATGGTTTTCCGTGGTTTCCCCATTTTCACACCAGGTAAATGCTGGGGATGTACCTTATTAAGGCCACGGCCGCTTCCTCCCCACTCCTATGCCTTTCCTGTCCCATCGTCTCCATAAGACCTATCTGTGTCGGTGCGACGTAAAGAAACTTGTAAAAAAAAGACTGCTGAACTATAGCCTAATGTATTTATACTACTAAGGTTAAGGCCCGGCAGACTCTTTAAGCATTCCAGCTATACAGTAGAAATAATTGCAATATGCCGTACAGCTCCTCGACCGGTGTCTTATTTATTCCACCATGTGAACATGTGTGTATCTGATTTGTCTCAATTTCTCCCAGAATTCTTTCAAACTTTTTAGTTAGGCTCACCATCATTTGTGGGTACTCGTTAAACTCCGGAGAATTTGTCAAATTCAGCTAAACAACCAAGACTTACAGGATTTACTTATTATTAATATACCTATCAGAGATATGCGAATATCTATAGGACTCGGAAAGTATGAAGGAGCGATTATTTTACTCAGCCTCAACCCATTTAAGATTTCCCCTTAATATTTAAACATATCTATTTTCTGGATAAATGTTTGCTTTTTCTTTACACAAAAATACTTCCCTCGTAGTTCTCTTTACAAGTCATTTATAAAGTTCCATATTCTGGAGAACGTTTAAGGAAGTAAAAATATTATTATTATTATTATTATTATTATTATTATTATTATTATTATTATTATTAATATTATTATTATCTTTATCTTTATCTTTCATTCTTAATCCATTCACCCTCCAGGGTTGTTTTTCCCTCGGACTCAGCGAGGGATCCCACTCTACCGCCTCTAGGGCAGTGTCCTGGAGCGTGAGACTTTGAGTCGGGAGATACAACTGTGGAGGAAGACCAGTACTTCGTCAAGACGGCTTCACCTGCTATGCTGAAGAGTAGCCTTGCTGGGGGATGGGAAGATTGGAAGTGATAGACATGGAAGAGGGAAGGAAGCGTCCGTGGCCTTAAGTTAGGTACCATCCCGGCATTTGCCTGGAGGAGAAGTGGGAAACCACGGAAAACCACTTCGAGGATGGCTGACGTGGGAATCAAACCCCCTCTGCTCAGTTGACCTTCCGAGGCTGAGTGGACCCCCTTCCAGTCCTCGTACCACGCTTCAAATTTCGTGGCAGAGCCGGAAATCGAACCCGGGCATCCAGGGGTGGCAGCTAATCACACTAACCACTACACCACGGAGGCGGACTTTATTATTTATTATATTATGTATTACTATTATTATCTACACCTATCATACATCACTCTTATCATTTTACTTAATTATTATTATTATTATTATTATTATTATTATTATTATTATTATAGTATTTTATCATGTTATCATGAATACTACTTCCGGCTCCATGGCTAAAATGCTAGCGTGCTGGCCTTTGGTCCATGGGTTCCCGGGTTGGATTCCTGGCGGGGTCGAGGGTTTTAACCTCCATTGGTTAATTCCGATGGTTCGAGGTCTGGGTGTGTTTGAACACCCTTCAGCATTTGACTTCATCATAGGCAGGGACCCGTTCTCACAGACGCGCAGGTCGCCTATAATGTGTCAACTCGAATGACCTGCACCGGGCCTCTCCGGAGACCACATGCATTTATTATTATTATTAGTAGTAGTAGTAGTAATTATTTGTGTCTTTAATTCTACTTTGTTGGTAACAGTGCTAATATTTTTTTAAATGAGTTTAATGGCCTGTGCCCTTTTTTATGTGAGAACCCACCCACTCCTATTCTTGCAGTGAGAATGAAATAACTATTTTAGAAGTGAAGCTTCCACGGTGTGAAGAATTATTTAATTTAATTTCCGGGTTGAACCGTGCTGTACTTGTACGCACATCACGTACAGTTTGCCGACGTTTCGAATACATTGCATTATTCTTTGTCAAGGCGACTGAAATACCCCTACTCGATCCGAGGTAATCAGTCTCTCAGGCAGAAATTACACTACTAGAGGCAATGTATTCGAAACGTCGGCAAACTGTACGTGATGTGCATACAAGTACAACACGGTTCAACCCGGAAATTAAATTAAAGAAATAACTATTTATTTATTTATTTATTTATTTATTTATTTATTTATTTATTTATTTATTTATTTATTTATTTATTTATTTATTTATTTTACAATACCATGCGTTCATTCTATTTTTTCGTGACTGTACATGTTTTGCCATTATTGTAACTACCATGGCAAACCATCGAACCACAGAGCTCGATAGCTGCAGTCGCTTAAGTGCGGCCAGTATCCAGTATTCGGGAGATAGTGGGTTCGAACCCCACTGTCGGCAGCCCTGAAGATGGTTTTCCGTGGTTTCCCATTTTCACACCAGGCAAATGCTGGGGCTGTACCTTAATAAAGGCAACGGCCGCTTCCTTCCCAGTCCTAGCCCTTTCCTGTCCTATCGTCGCCATAAGTCATATCTGTGTCGGTGCGACGTAAAGCAACTAAAAATAAACCCATCGAAACCTTTACCCATGTATGTGTGTATAGCATAACCTAACTTTCTATGAAATTAAGACCACGGCCGCTTCCTTCCCATTCCTTAGCCTTTCCCATCCCATCGTCACCATAAGGCCTATCTGTGTCGCTGTGACGTAAAAAAAATTGTAAAAAATTTTCTATGTCGAAAATATTTCCGAGGTGATTGAAATAAAAATGTGTCCCTCGCTCACCGAGCAGGTGGGTTAACCTATTTCACTGGGACAGTGAATCACCTTTGTCCACTCGGACTGCAAGAGACGCAGGTTTGGATCACGGGGTGGTTACATTTTCAGGTCTTTCTCCTTAGATAACTGCCACTTAAAGAGAAGATATAGGCCTCCTTCTAAAGCTATTTCTAAATATTCCTGGCAAATTAATTCTTCCCTTGTGAGACCTTTTATCCTGTGATTTACGATACATGTTCAGATTTTTATTTTCCTCATTGGCTTCCTTTCGCTCACTCTCCGTTATTAAGTTTGAAATATTAAGCTCCCTCCAAAAGACCGCCAGTCAAACCTGCCACCACTGAGATGGATGAGCTATAAGGCCATCCATGCAAGACGAGACACTGCCGTGTGAACTCGCCCATTAAAGATTCAATACATATTTAGATGTTTTGCAACATGTATTGGTTCCGTCAAGTTTCTACCGTAATAAACCAGCTGCTCTTTTGATGTCCATTAATCAAGCTTCAATTAAAGGCTATCTCCTCGTGTGGTGCTTTTCTTTTTCCTTTGTCTTCTCTACTGCTCAAAGTTCGTCCAACTCACTACCACACCTCAGACACAAAGAACAGGAGCCTAGTACTGTGCTGTTCGGAAATCCTAGTTCTGACAACAGTCATTTTATGTGGTACTATTTCTCACGTTCCTGGGGAGTCTTATTCAATCCTAGTACGATATTACCTAGTAGTTACACACATATACAGACACTACAATAGCACTGTTTATAAGAAACGATTCACTATCTCAGCCTGTAGGTTAAACGAAGCAACGACGGTAATGAACTCCGTGATGGCTCGGGACGTTCAACGTGAGGTTAGAACAATCGCTGAATATTCAGCGTGGAATACAACAGTGGTAAGACCACATCTATTTCCGACGAGACCTAGTGTTTACAGTGCACTATGTCTGCCGGTATGGGTTAAAACAAATTTGTTATTGTCATGCTAGTAACGCCATTTTTTATACAGCCAGTCCCTGTTATCAATGGTGTGGAAGTGTTGCTCCTAGGATCGATTGGTGTGTGTAAATGTCACTGGGCTTAGCAGACCGGTATGTCATAGCAGCTTCTGGTAGAGGTTTTGTTGATATATTAGAATCATCAGACATCTTCGATAAATTTCGTGCACCAGTATGTAGAGACTGTAATAATGTAATACGTTCGTGTGGCAACTGGTAGCCTGGTGCAGCCCTTGTAAGGCAGCCCCTCCGACAGGAGTGGGTGGCGTCTGTCGTTCAAAGGAAACTGCTTTTTTATGTGGTGGAGTATAGTGTTGTGAGTCGAAGGAATGTTGGAGACAGCACATATACCCGGTCACCGAGCTAAGAAAATTATTTTCCATTAAAATTCCACAATTCGGATGGGAATGGAACCCAGGGATCCCGAGAACCAAAGACGAAGACAGTGATCACTCAGCCAAGGAGCCAGCCTGTAGGCACTATATGACAACCAAAGTACACAAGTAGACACCCCAAAAAGAGAACATTATTATTAAAAGAGTATGTATGGTAACCCTGGATACTGGAAGTATTCATTTAAGTTTGTGCATAAAGAAAACAGGAAGGACTCCTTCTGTTCGGAAATTTTTTTTAGTCGTTCTGCTCTTAAAGTTTCTGAAGTATTATCCGTGGTAATACATTTCTAAAATATATATATTTGCTTCCGCTTGCAAACAACACTGTCAGTCGGTGATGAGGGAAGTGGAGAATCTCAGTTAATTGAAAGAGTTCACGGGACTATGGTTACTGCAGATTAAGCGCAATTAATGTATGACGTAAGATATGCGCATTGCAAACTTCATACGTAAAACTTCGTCAACCCAAACAACTGGCGAAGAATATTTTTCACATTAAATAATAGTAAATAGGACAAATGATAACACGTGGGTCTCTTTTCGAATGATGTTTGCACCCTTTTAAGACAAACAAGGGCGTTTCTAAGTTTAAGCGGGGTAGCTAACTTGTAATTTTATGTGACTCTTGATATCGTGATCATAGTCATGGCGACCTCCAGTTTTATATGGAATCCGAACCACAAGGACTTGACATTTCAATTCAAAAATTCCATGTACATCGGTCAGGATTCGAACCCCTGAAGTTAAGGAAGTGACTCGCTATGTGGGTAGTTCCCGCCCAGTTGGCCTGTATTCAGTTTTCAGCTCTGTTTTGGATCATTTAAATCCTTCACCAGTTGCCATCAGTGTGAGCAGCACGAACTGAAAACAGTTAAAGTGCACCCTCACCGTCCCACTCCCGCCGTACCTCTTCACCATAGCAGCTAAAACATCGCTAGGAGTAATTTATATCGTTAACGCTTCTAAATAGAGTCGTTCTGTTTTCCACGATAAGTACTGGGACCCATAATTGTCAGTATATACGGCAGTGGAGTGCTTGATAAAGTAAAGTGTTTTTGTTTTTAAATACGGGACACTTCTGATTTTTAACATACACTTAACGTACGGACACACGGGACGCCTTTTGAAGCGTCAGCGATGTGACGCCACTTCTTTGTATAACGACTTGACTTGCGACTTCTAATAGCGACACGGTCTTTCGGTAGTCGAGAAAATGGAGTGGAAGAAGTAGCTACGATAGTGTATTTGTCTCTTTTGCAGAAAAAGAAGAGGAGGTTCTGGATTCATCCTATTATACAAGACCGAACATCAACGAGTATATTTGATACAATGTACCCTCGTCTCAGAGCAGATGCAGTGGAATTTTTTCATTATTGTAGGATGTCTGTCACATCATTTGATGAACTGTATGTCATTCTGAAAGAAAAGTTGACTCGTCGAAACACCGTTATGGGAACAGCTATTTCTCCGGAAGCTTTTCTACTTCAATACTACATTTCTCCGTATCAATGTCCGGCTCCATGGCTAAATGGTTAGCGAGCTGGCCTTTGGTCACAGGGGTCCCGGGTTCGATGCCCGGCAGGGTCGTGAATTTTAACCATCATTGGTTAATTTCGCTGGCACGGGGGCTGGGTGTATGTGTCGTCTTCATCATTTCATCCTCATCAGGTCGCCTACGGGAGTCATGTCCTCGGACACTCCCGGCACTAAAAGCCGTACGCCATTCCATTTCCGTATCAATTTCAGTCAGTTCCATTGGGAGGTAGCTAAGACTGCTCTCGACGTGTGACAGGACAGTATGAATATTGTTGACTGGCTGTTGCAGCGCTACATGTCGAGAAGCTCATGAGTCGCACGCACATGGTCGACCGTAGCGCGCGACTTGGCGAGTAGCACTACTCCGTGTGTATGTCACCATCTTCGACTGTTGAATGAGGGTGTAAGGCCGTGACCACCGATATCGGTGGTCACGGTAAGGCAGAGGTCAGCTGGGCGTCCTTTGAGGCTGGCGTGACGTAAATGCGGGCAGCTTACGTAACAAGCATAGACTACGTCACAGTGAAGCGAGAGAGTGAGCACACTTTGCAGGGAAGGGAGGGAGCATTGACGTTCACTTGTGATTACGAAGCTCTTCTCCACTACTCAGCGAAATGCTGATTGGGGTGCAGTATTTAAAAAAGTAAACTGACCTTTTCAAGACATTCCGGACTGATTTATACTGCGTTCGATACACATCGAACCCGGGGCCTGCGGGTAAGAGGCAGGCACGCTACCCCTACACCACGGTCGATACACATAGTCAGTTCTATTTTCTTATATTTACTCATTCAAAGAAAACTGACACGTTATAATGTTTTTCATACAATCTACAAAGGTGCAGGGTTTAAGCGTACAAGCTACGATTCACAATTCCTAGGATGGAGATGACAGTATTTCCATTTGTAAAAGAAAAAGTAAAATTTATGTTATTAATTAAGCAAAAAATAATATAATTACATAATTCAACAAGTCTACCGCTTGATTTTGCACAGTAATGTAGTGTTGTGTGAGTCTCTCTGTCCACACGGAATTTTTAAAGATAGTATTTAAAATTTAACAGGCGTCCACTGGTAATAGGCTTCTAAATGGCGAGAGGGAGTTTCATCACGAGTGAGGACATAGATGTTTACTTTCCAAGATTGAAGTAGGCCTACAACAACAATGTAAATATGCCTACCAGATAGATATACAGTATGCCTTCAAATAAATAACCTAAGTGATGATTGGATTGTTGGTGAGTTTATCAGATATTTTAAACCTAAACAACCACAAGCCATAGCTTATCCACCTTAACTCCGTATTATATTAGAAATGCTTCTAAAGCACCTTTAAAATTTAATAGTGAAAATTGTAATTCATTACGTACATTATAAAAGTATGCGAGGTTGTAGGCCTAAATCTTTGTTGTATCTGGTCAAAATACTTAAACTGCAATGAACGTAAATAACTTATTTCTTACAACGTAAATTGAAAATAACGTGTATTTCTGCCCTCTTTCTTTCATTATTTTCTGCCTCCATTTCAAACTCGAGTATCGCAGCAGTGATCGAGAGTGACTGGGAGAACTTCGCCCAACCTTCACGACCTGTGACGTAGCCACAAAGTCACTGTGGTTCAATAGCATACGCTGCGCTCATCGCCTAGCAGTCCGCCCACTTGCAGTGCTGGGCGCCCACGGGACGGAATGTCCAGCGTGAGCACCTCTGGTGTAGGGCAACATGCGTTGCGCGTCACAAGTCGCTTCGTCTGAAGCTGGCCTTAAGTCATAGGCCCTTAAAAGAATCGCGAACATTCTGGATGAAATCGGGTCAGTCACCATGTTCTATACTAAATGTAGCGTTTTATATTGTACCCTGTACCTTCCTCTGTAAGCTTGTACTATTAGTGACGGTCTTCACGAAAGTAAACTGTTCCACAAATCTTGAGTGAATTCATACTTATTTTGGGCATCGTTGAATATTTTTCTTATACACATAACCTAGATTCACATGCCACCATACGGCCTATGGCTACAGTCAGTACACCCTCAAGCAACGCTAACATGTACTGTACATGTATCGATTATGAATCTCGAATAGAGAAATAAAGTGTCCCGATGTTGTGTTGATAATTTCTGGATAGACACGTTTTGTCAACCTCTGAATATAAACAGATAACCATACGCATGTTATACAGGGACGTTCTGTTGTGTTCAAAACAGTTTGTATAATATAATACAGATTATTTTGTAGTCGCGATGAGCAAAGCACTACATTTTCACTTTTTAAAATTGTTTTATTTTGTCAGTTTACCGTCCAGGTTTGGTTTCTCCCCGAACTCAGCGAGGGATATCACCTCTACCGCCTCAGGGGCTGTGTCCTGAGTGTGAGACATTTGATCGGTGATACAATTGGAGAGGAGGACCAATACATCTCCCTCACCTATGCTGAACAGGGGCCTTGTGGGGGACACGAAGATTGGAAGGGATAGGCAAGGAAGAGGGAAGGAAGCGGCATGGCCTTGAGTTTGGAACCATCCCGGCATTTGCTTAGAGAAGAAATGGGAAACCACAGAAAACCACTTCGAGGATGGTTGAGGTAGAAATCGAACCCCCTCTACTCAGATGACCTCCCGAGGCTGAGTGGACCTCGTTCCAGTCCTTTTTGTTGGGTGGGTGTCTATGCTGTTTTGTTAGGTGAGATTTTTCCTTACAATTTGCTTTGCATCACACCGATAAGGATAGGTATTGTGGCAACGATGGGATAGGAAAGGGCGGGGAGTGGGAAGGAAGCGACCATGGCCTTAATTAACGTCCATCCCCAGCATTAGCCTGGTGTGAAAATGGGAAACCACGGAGAACCATCTTCAGGGCTGCCGAGAGTGGGGTTCGACCCCACTATCTCCCGAATTCAAGCTGACAGCTACGTGATCTAAACCGCGGAGCCACTCGCTTGGTTTGGGCGAGTGTCTACAGTGTTTTGTTGGGTGAGTGTCCGCACTCTTTTGTGGGGAGAGTTTTTTATTGGGCGAGTGATGTGTCTATACCATTTTACTGGACGAGTGTCTATTAATAGACTGTTTTGTTGGGTGAGTGTCTATCTGGAAATAAACTTTTATACAATTTTGCTTTCTTGAAACGACTTAATTCCTCAAATATTTCCATCTTTCGTCTTTTAGGAAGTGATGCGAAGGAAATCGTCAACCTCAAATGTATTGTTTTCTTATCTTTGTCACAGGCTTAGCTGTTTTGGTTTCATTCTAGAAACATCGTAGTCAATAACTCCTATACTTATGTGTGTAAAGTTGTATAGAATTATCTGTGTGGTTATCGTGTTCATATTTTATTTATTTATTTATTTATTTATTTATTTATTTATTTATTTATTTATTTATTTATTTATTTATTTATTTATTTAAGTCGAAGATGAAAATCTCGTAAAGCAATCTTTAGGACGCCCGAGAGTAGGATTATAAAGGACATCACTCTAAATTTCCTCAACCATTCTTAAATTCGTGACACAGTCTGATTTCGAACTCCGGTCAAGTGAGCAATAAGTTATTATGCTAACCCCCAGACCATAATTGTGGCCTCTCTGAGTTTTTCAAACAAGTAAGCTAGTGAAAGTCATAGTAAAAATTCACAAAGTATTAAAAAGAGCAGAACTAATTCTTTCTCGTCAAACAATGTAACATATATTCTAACTGAAATAATTTTGTAACTATTTGAAAAGAAAAAATGGAGTCATGTCCATGTAAAACAGCGTGATTTAATTTATCCTGTACGTTCTCTTCTCGTAAATATAAACAGGAGGTTTTCTTTCTAAGTAGCCTCTCGTCTTTACCTTCCCGAGGTGAGAGGAGCAGTCCATATTTATTCTTGGAAGCCATCTAATATCAAGGAAGTCAGTGGCCTCACTACACAGCACAAGTGTGTAAAAAAGGAGCGATAAGTTTCTAAGATTAGCTTCATCATTCGCTGACTCCAGATGTGAAACAGCTGATGGAGCTTGTATATTGTGGACAGCGCTACGGAATAGTATATGGAGCAAGATCGCGCTTCTTTAGATAAAGATGTCTATGGCCTGGGATATTATCCGAGGCTTGAGATTTACAATCTAATCCTGGACGTGGCATTGAACTAACACATAGAAGGTTTCCGAAACGGAGGGTTGAGGAAGAGCTAGGATTGGGAAGGTAGCGGCCGTTGCCTTATTAAAGTACAGCCCCAGCTTGTGCCTGGTGTGTAGTTTCCCTTTTAAATATTGAATTATTCTACTACATAGCGAGGAGCATTAATCTTCACGTAACCCTCTGGGACGTTGAATGAGTATTGTGGGAAGCCTTTAGTTCGGTGGCTTACAAACTTTTCCAGCGTAGTGGCTTTTCGATTCAGAGAGCCCCGGATTCGATTCCCGGCCAGATTGGGGATTTTAACCTTGTCTAGTTAATTCCTCTAGCTCGGGGCTGGGAGTTTGTGTTCGTCTTAATGCTCACCTCACAACAAACCACCACAGAAATACACGATAGTAAATACTAACTGCTCCATCTCAAAATATGGTCTACCTGCAACAGCGCAGAGAAAGTTACGCCACAAACCTTCATAGAAATGAACATCGGTGCGACAAATCTGCCCACGACCCATTGCTCCGAAACATCGACCGTCTTTCGTGTCTTTACTCACTTTCTTTTACCCATTAAGGGTTGAATTTTTCAATTTTTTTTTTTTTTTTTTGCTCTTGCTTATGACTAGAGCCCGGATTATACGTAGTATAAAAATGAGAAATATGTAAATAAATATGTAGCTAAAATTGACAAAATATGTAGTTAAATATGTAATAAATAAAAATATGTAACTTAATATCTAAGCTTTATTTGATGTATTCTTATGCACAGAAAAGGAAACAAAACCGAAAAAAGTTAAAAGTGCAGGTGTTATTCAACCTCTAAATTTGATTTAGAGGCACAATTAAAAACAGAATAGTTTTTCAAATTTTCTGCGGTCATCGAATTCCTTCTGTCTATCAGGATGTTCTTATGTATGAAGTCACTGGCGCGTATTTAAAATTGCCCAGTAAAGAAATATTTAATTGTAGACTTGCTCAAGCAAGGAAGGACCTTATTAAGGGAGAAGAAATTTGATCTCATCAAACACAAATACGCTTATTAGAAAAATGTTCCTGAAGACATTTTTGTGAACTGTAGCCCTTTATGGGAGTGAATGGAATAGCTGAAGAAGAAAGAAAGGAAGAAAGAAAGAAAGAAAGAAAGAAAGAAAGAAAGAAAGAAAGAAAGAAAGAAAGAGAGAGAGAAAAGACACTTTTGACATATGGTATTAAACCGAGGACTGGCGAAGGGATCACAAAAGAAGAGTCACCATATCTGAGAGGAGAACAGTGTGACAAAGTTTGTGCAAGGGAAGATTGATAGACACAAATCGAGACACCCAAGACTTGGACCGTCAACATAGCTAAGGGATGCGATTTTTTGACAGAATACTTCACTTTAAATTATTAAATTATTTCTAGATGTTAGAGACGTACAGGCTTTTTAAATTAGTTTTTCAAGTGTTTAATTGAAAACTTAAATGGATGTACAATTAGTGAACAAAATAATTGAGTTTTCTTTCGAATGCGCTATATCCTTCAAAATATTTAAAATATGTAATATTTATCAAAATATTTGTTATGCATCGAAATATGTATATAACTTTATACACTCCTGGAATAATGGTCATTTTAGTGTGATTCGCCGACGTTTTAGTTTTTTTTGTAGCTACATACAGTATATGGGAACAGAATATGTAATTACATATAATCCGGGCTCTACTTATGACCTAAGAGGAACTTTTATGTCATCGGTTTGGTGATTCCAGAGACATCGTGACGAGTATGTACTTATACTGGGTGTTTGGAAATAACCTTACGGAAGGTAGGGATGAATGTTTGCAGTTTGCTTTCTTTCTGATTTAGCGAATGGTTTGTTTAGAGGAAAAGCCTGAAGTAGAGTGCGATGTTCGTGAGGTACTCAGTAACTCCGTTTGCCCCCTCGGTTTATACTACCCGCCGTACCGTGCTGGAGGTATTGTAGTATGCTTGCGTAATTTGTAAGAACCAAACTAAACCCCATGGCACAACAGCCCCGAAGGGCCATGGCCTAACAAATGACCGCTGCTCAGCCCGAAAGCTTGCAGATTATGAATTGTCGTATGGTCGCCACGACGAACCCTCTCGGCCGTTGTTCTTGGCTATCTAGACCGGGGCCGCTATCTCACCGTCAGACAGCTTCTCAACTGTAATCACGTGGGCTGAGTGGACCTCGAACTTTCCTCGATATCCAGGTAAAACAATCCCTGTCCTGGCCGGGAACTGAACCTGGGGCCTCCGGGAAAGAGGCAGGCATGCTACCCCTATATCGCGCGCCCGGCGTAATTTGTAAGAAGCAATTCTAATTATATCACTGCACTGCAGCTTTAGGTAGTAGGCTTATGCATGCGTAAGTTGTATTAAAACGTTATACTTAAGGAAAGCTAACGTTTTACACTGGAAAATTTTGTCATGCATGTCAGCAAAGACCTAAGTCGTCATATTTTTCTAAGGAGTCCCTCGCCTGTCAAATGGGAGTCGGACTCCGTTGCTGCTCCGTAGGATATTAATTATGATATAATATAATGCAACATTGTATGTTACTATTATCAAAATTATTACGTTTGCTTAAAATGTTCTGAGCTCGGTAAATTCTGTGCAGCAGGATGCTTTGCTACTTACACATAGTCCTGAGAACGAAATGGAATTGGATGGGGAGCTATCAATATTAATGGGAATATTGGAAGAAAGAAAGTAGAACTGGATAAGCTACCCAAGAGGATGCATCTGGATGTGCTAGGAGTAAGGGGAGATAACGAGGAAGAATTAGGAGATGATAAAGTATTCTTAACATGTGTTAAGAAAGAGAAGGGAGGAGTGTCGTGTAGGACTGTTCAGCAAGAATACTATTGCACGCAACACAGTTTCTGTTTAGGCACATAAATCAGCGAATGATGTTGGCAGATTTAGCTGTTGGAAAAATTAGGACGAGAAATGTCTCAGTCTACTCACCATGTGAGGATGCATATGAAGATGAAGTTGACTAGTTTTACGAAGTACTGAGTGACATCGCAGTCAGGGTCACCAGCAAGGATAGGATAGTGCTAATAAGCGATTTCATTGCGAGAGTTTGGAATAGAACTGAAGGATGTGAAAAGGTGATGGGTAAATATAGGGAAATTATGGAAGCTAATAGAAATGGGAAGCGTTTACTGGACTTCTGTGCTAGCATGGAATTAGCAGTTACGTACACTTTCCTCAAGCATAAGACTATTCAGCGCTCCACATGGGAGGGTTAGGGCACCAGGTCCGTATTATACTATATCTTAACCGACTTTGAATAAATTCAGGAAATCTGTTAGGAATGAGCGGGTTTTTCACGGATTTTTTGATGATACAGACCACTATCTGATCTCTAGTGAACTCAATACACCACAGAAGTGGACGAATGTCTATTTATAAGAATGTAATGTTCTTGCTTGGTATCTTCATACCTAATACTTTAATTCAAATTTCTGACATTGCAGAATTACACTTAGTGGAAGTGGGATATTAATTATGATATAATATAATCCAACATTGTATGTTGCTATTATCAAAATTATTACATTTTTCTAGTCCTCACATATTCAATACGCAAATAGTTGATAAAACAATACATTGTATCATAATTTTACGTATTGTGGCCAGGTTGTTCTTCCTCTTATCGTTCAGAAAGCATTCGTCATAATTAGCTGAAATTTTGCATGGAGCATGATTAGCTCAGTGGCTTCACCGCTAGCGTTCCACCCGAAGGAATGAGGTTTGAATCCCGGTCCATCCTGGGTGGAGAATTTTCTCTCAAAAATCACGTGGCGCCAGGAAGGGCATCCGGTCTTAAACCCCCGGCCGAAACCAAACTGAGGCTGGATGGCTCCAGCGCCCCAGAAATAACTGGGATAAGCTGAAGGAAGTAAAGCATATGAATGAAATGTACTGTAGTTCATGTCCACCGAGGTTCATCCCGATAACTCAGGTGTCTATTGGGAAGGGTTCCTTGAAAGAGGATAAGATATCCTGATCTTTAAGTTCAGACGATCTGAAAGGGCATGATCACATATTCCGTGCACTACTGAGATATCGAGTTTCTGAAAAGTCGTGTAAGGTCCAGTAATCCAATAGCTCTCGAACACAAAATGAGCTTAAGGATGTGTATTGCAACTTGAGAGAGGATCGCGTAGTGTAAAACAGTGGTATTCAGAGCGTGGTACGTGTACCACTAGGGGTACGCGGGATCGTCTCAAGTGGTACTCATTTTATTTCGTAGCGTCTGGCTGTTTTTAGTAAGCAGTTCAGAAAAGCCTTCTCATTTTCAATAAAATCTTCTTTTGATTTAGTGTTTTTGTCTATCACTACACAGAGTCCACTGTCCGAACTGTTCATTCTAAAACATGTGTTAGTTTGTATATACCATTGACTTACTTATGATTACTAATGCTGCGTTGCCATTTTTTTAATTTTTTTTGTTTCCAAGTCCACTCTTTTACTTTAATTCTTTTTCAGTAGCAGTGTATATAGTACAATAATAATTGTTGCATTAATAATTTTATTCCTAAATATTTCGTTGCTAGGCATTGAAAACCTCGTATCCGAGCTCGATAGCTGCAGTCGCTTAATTGCGGCCAGTATCCAGTATTCGGGAGATAGTAGGTTCGAACCCCACTATCGGCAGCCCTGAAAATGGTTTTCCGTGGTTTCCCATTTTCACACCAGGCAAATGCTGGGGCTGTACCTTAATTAAGGCCACGGCCGATTCCTTCCCACTCCTAGCCCTATCCTGTCCCATCGTCGCCATAAGACCTATCTGAGTCGGTGCGACGTAAAGCAACTAGCAAAAAAAAAAAAAAAAAAAAAAAAGGAAACCTCGTAATTCAACTCACGAGAGAAAAGACGTTTCTCCATCTGCCTTGTGAGGGCTTGCCGCGTTGTCTCTGAGAAGGGAACAGAAGTCTCCAGTGGTCGAATAATTAGGCTATCGTTAAGAACTGAAATTGCCAGAAGCAGTTCTCTGGCCATTGCTGACCGTTCACTTTTGGGCTTCTCCTCTAAACTTTACTCCGAAGGAGTTACGAGGTTTTCTTCGTCCAGCGACGGCATACTGCATCCATAAGGTGACATCGCAAAGGTACAATACATATACAAAACATTATTCTTATTATTGAGGAAGAGGACGATGTAGCAGCTCAGCTGCTTGCCTGCCATTCCGGCGACCGTGGTTTGATTCCTGGTGTTGCTAGGGTGGGATTTTCAATCGAAAATCACATGGTGTCAGGAAGGGCAGGCGACCTTAAATTCCCGGCCACAACTCTTTCATGCCTCAATGCGCCTAGGGACCCCGAGCAAGCGGGAGAAGCTGTGGAAGATTATTATTATAATTATTATTATTATTATTATTATTATTATTATTATTATTATTATTATTTTACATCCAGCGACAATCACTTGTTGTTTCTGGTATAATCGCAATATACTTGTACCTCGGGAGTACGGAGGTAAAACAACAGGATTTTGGTGGTACGCCGACTAAAAATTCTAATACTACTCGTATAAAATGTATGCAGTATTTAGTGTTCTTGAATGCTGGAAGATGAAATACAGGAACCTTCGACTGGTCCCAACACTTTTCATAGATCATGTAGACCACAGTGGGTAGGCAGGAATTAAAATCTCATCACGATCTTGTGTGATCCTGACAGCTCATGAACAGTCCGCTTTGTGTGTTAGTTACGTAACTCAACATGGTGGGCTCGTTAAGATTCTTGAAGAACGTTCCAGTAACAAACATATCTGACTCAGATTTCGCTCAAGCTATCATTGACATTTTTTTAAATGCATGTGAATTTTAGTTAACTTAAGGTTCAAGGCTTTAATAGGGTACATTCTCCGAAAAGGTGTTGCAAAGATAGATGATAATTATTATACCAAGCGAGTTGGCCGCATAGCTATAAGCTTGCATCCGGGAGATAGTGAGTTCGAATTACACCATCGGCAGTCCTGGAGATGATTTCCGTTGTTCACCATTTTCACACCAGGCAAATAATGGGGTTGTACCACAGTTAAGGCCACGGCTGCTTTCTTCCCGTTATTAGTCCTTTCCTGTCGTCGCCGAAAACTTATATGACTAAGCACGATGTTAAACCAATAGCACCAGGCGCGTTGGCCGTGCGGTTAGAGGCGCGCAGCTGTGAGCTCGCATCCGGGACATAGTGGGTTCGAATCCCACTGTCGGCAGCCCTGAAGATGGTTTTCCGTGGTTTCCCATTTTCACACCAGGCAAATGCTGGGGCTGTACCTTAATTAAGGCTACTGCCGCTTCCTTCCCATTCCTAGGCCTTTCCTGTCCTATCGTCGCCATAAGACCTATCTGTGTCGGTGCGACGCAAAGCAAAATAGCAAAAAAAAAAAAAAAAATAGAAATAATAATTGTACCGGGAGGTACACCCGTACGCCGCAGTTTTAAATCTTGCGCCAATAAATCCTCCTCTACAGGAGAAACTCTGTACTTTAAAAACTGGATTAACTTAAGTTTCTCAGAAGATGTCACTACAGTAAAATTTTGTGATTACAAAGTTGTCATTACCGTGTGGATTTCAAAGTGTTTTGTTTTCTATTGATCAAGAAGTGTGGACATTCTCTTATAGATGTCTCCACAAAAAAAAAAAACCTATGATCATGCACCCTGGTGCGAAGTGAATGAACTTTCTTGAAGAAATTCCGTATTCAGAAGTTTTCGTCTTTACTAAATTTTGTTCTTTCATTTGTGGGTTGGCAATATTAATCTTTCTTTCCGCCAGTTTTGAACTTAGCCAATCCCGAATTTTTTTAATTAACTTTTGACCAATCGTGTCTGTCTTCTTCGATTTTGATGTGTAACCTTAACCGACCAATAAAATGGAGGGGTGTGGCTGTTTTATTCATGAAAGGTCTGGAACTTTCCCCGAGCGTTTAAAAACTGCTGATTTTCACGGCTCTTCGCCACTTCAACAACATCTAGCTTAGTGTATGGACGTGTAGCAGGGGGTGGGTAGCGCCTGTTCCTTCGGGCAGCCGCTCTTCAACAAGGTAATGGCCGTTTAACACCTTTATTTCTTGCTAGCTCAGCAGTTTAACCCGCCGGGCAGGTCCGAAACCTTTAATATGTAACCTATCTCTTGAAATATGTAAAATTATTCCGTCCTTGTAAAACTTCATATATCTTTAACTGTAATCCGGGGATAGAGAGTGCTTTACCCTCTCGAGCTCCCCTTCATTTTTGATTTGAGATGACTACGTTTTCATAACCGATTTTCTTCTCTTCCTTGACGTGTTAAAATGTTTTCTTATACGAGTCACCTCCCTAGCTTGGGAATAGCCCCTGTGTCATCGGCCTAGTGCCTCTTAGGTTTTAAAATGTGTGTTTAGGAGTGCTAATTCACGCCTCCTTTCCTTTTTTGCATTTAGGACCATTTAAATTAACCTATTATTTTTCTTTTAAGGCCCTGTAGGCTGGGTACGAGATACCCCTGTTTAATTCTTGTAAGTTGTGCCTTGATGGCAAGTGATTGTAAAGTATGGTATTGCCTTGAATAGGCTTGAAAGATTGAGAGCGGGTTAGATCTTTCTGGTGTTTTGAAAGGTGCCTATAGGAGGCTTGACATTAAGAGGTGGGTGCAAGTGCTCCATGTAATTAGGGGTTTTCTGCCCTTTGGTAATTTGTGGTTGTGAGCTAAGAGCTCAGGAATTATTGAACTTGGGGCTCGAAGCCCAGATTGTTAAATCGTCTTAAATCTTGGCTTTTCCTGGTCTTGTACCTGATTTGTTGGCTTGTTGTCATTTGTTAAAATTCTATGTGAAATTTGTTAAGTTTTTCTATTTTGAAAATGTAACCTTTATTGAAATTTTAATTCATCTTTCGGCCTTGTAGGTAGACCCATTTCAGCCCGCACCTTCTTTCACCTCTGCCTTCCACGGGTAAATCCGTAATAATAATAATAATAATAATAATCATCATCATCATCATCATAATAATAATAATAATAATAAATGGTTCAAGGTCAGGGTTACTGTAATCACGTCCTAGTTCGTGAACGATGGTCAACGGTTGAGTGTAAGTAATCTGAGAGTCAGGATGCCAGTTGCTAAGGATTGGGAGCAGGCATCTCGGACATAATATGTTGCCCCCTCCCCTTTTGCTCAGGCGACTAGGACTACACAATCCGCCAGTGGTCTCTAACCCGTTAGAGGAGAGATCCTCACTTGGACTATGTGTAAGTAAGGATAGCATCCTGCTTGAAAGAATTTTCACCGAGCACGCTCGCAACGTTTTAAGCAAGCCTCGAACCTACGGGAGTAACCGAGACCCACTCCCATTTGACAGGCGAGGAACTCCTTGGAATCAACTTCGTGAATGAAATGTAATTCGATGGGGAGCTATCAATATTAATGGGTCTTGTGGAAGAAAGAAAGTAGAACCGTCTGAATCAGAAAAGAGGATGCAACTGGATGTGCTATTTGTAAATAATAATCGGGCAAGGGGAGATAACGTGAAAGAGAGTACCGGGTAAGTTGGCCGTGCAGTTAGGGGCGCTCAGCTGTAAGCTTGCATACGGGAATAAGTGGGTTCGAACCCCACTGTCAGCAGCCCTGAGGTTGGTTTTCCGTGGTTTCCCATTTTCCCTCCTCTGCGAACCATGTGACCTTGCCGCGATGGGGAGGCTTGCGTGTCCCAATGATGCAGATAGCCGAGCCGCAGGTGCAACCATATCGGATGGGTTTCTGTTGAGAGACCAGACTAACGAATGGTTCATCGAAAGGGGGATAGCAGCCTTTCGGTAGTTGCAAGGGTGCCAGTCTAGATGATTGACTGATACGGCCTTGTAATAATACTCAGCATGGCTTAGCTGTGTTGATAGTGCTACATGGCTGAAAGCAACGGGAAACTACAGCCGTAACTACCTCCCGAGGACATGCAGCTCTCTCTGTATGAATGGTGTACTGATGATGGATTCCTCCCGCGTAAAATTTCCGGAGGTAAACTAGTCCCCCATTCGGATCTCCGGGTGGGGACTACACGAAAGGGGGGCGATCATCAGGAAGACGGATACTGACATTCTGCGAGTCGGAGCGTGGAATGTTAGAAGTTTGAATCGTTGTGGTAGGTCAGAGAATCTGAAAAGGGAGATGGATAGGCTAAAGTTAGATGTAGTTGGTATAAGTGAAGTACGTTGGCAGGAAGAACAAGATTTTTGGTCAGGTGACTACCGAATTATCAACACAAAATCAAACAGGGGAAATGCAGGAGTTGGTTTAATAATGAATAAGAAAATAGGGCAGCGGGTAAGCTACTACGACCAGCATAGTGAAAAAATTATTGTCGTCAAGATAGACACCAAACCAATGCCCACCACAACAGTGCAGGTCTATGTGCCTACTAGTTCAGCGGATGATGAAGAAATCGAAAGAATATATGAGGAGATAGAAGATTTAATACAATATGTAAAAGGTGATGAGAATCTAATTGTGATGGGAGACTGGAATGCAGTGGTAGGCCAAGGAAGAGAAGGTAGTACAGTAGGAGAATTTGGATTTGGACAAAGGAACGAAAGAGGAAGTCGACTGGTTGAATTCTGCACAGATCATAATTTAGTCCTTGCCAATACTTGGTTCAAACACCACAAACGACGGCTGTATACGTGTACGAGACCTGGAGACACTGGAAGGTATCAAATAGACTTCATTATGATTAGGCAGAGATTTAGAAACCAGGTGTTGGATTGCAAAACTTTCCCAGGAGCAGACGTGGACTCTGAACACAACTTGTTGGTCATGAATGCCATCTGAAGTTGAAGAAATTGAAGAAAGGAAAGAATGCAAAAAGATGGGATCTAGACAAGTTGAAAGAAAAGAGTGTGAGGGATTGTTTCAAGGAACATGTTGCACAAGGGCTAAATGTAAAGGCTGAAGGAAACACTATAGAGGAAGAGTGGAGATTCGTGAAAAATGAAGTCAGTAGGGCTGCTGAAGAAATGTTAGGAAGGAAGAAAATATCAACTAAGAATCAGTGGATAACTCAGGAGATACTAGACCTGATTGATGAAAGACGAAAATACAAGAATGCTAGAAATGAAGAGGGCAGAAAAGAATACAGGCGATTAAAGAATCAAGTGGATAGAAAGTGCAAGGTAGCTAGGGAAGAATGGCTGAAGGAGAAGTGCAAGGATGTCGAAGGCTGTATGGTCCTGGGAAAGGTAGATGCTGCAGACAGGAAAATCAAGGAAACCTTTGGAGAAAGGAAATCTAGGTGTATGAATATTAAGAGCTCAGATGGAAAGCCACTTCTAGGGAAAGAATACAAAGCAGAAAGATGACAGGAGCATATCCAACAGTTGTATGAAGGTAAAGATGTAGATAATTTGGTTCCGGAACATGAATGCTGATGAAATGGGAGACCCAATTTTGAGGTCAGAGTTTGACAGAACTGTGAGTGACCTAAATAGGAACAAGCCACCTGGCATTGATGACATTCCCTCTGAATTACTGACTGCCTTAGGAGAAACCAGCATGGCAAGGTTATTTCATTTAGTGTGCAGAATGTATGAGACAGGAGAAGTCCCATCCGATTTTCGGCAGAATGTTGTTATACTTATTGCCAAGAAAGCGGGTGCTGACAGGTGTGAAAACTACCGCACCATTAGTTTAGTATCCCATGCCTGCAAAATTTTAATACGTATTATTTACAGAAAAATGGAAAAACAAGTTGAAGCTGAGTTGGGAGAAGATCAATTTGGCTTCAGAAGAAATGTAGTAACACGTGAGGCAATCCTGACTTTACGTCTGATCTTAGAGGATCGAATCAAGAAGGACAAGCCCACATACTGTACATGGCATTCGTAGATCTAGAAAAAGCATTCGATAATGTTGATTGGACCAAGCTATTCATGATTTTGAAGATGATAGGGATCAGATACCGAGAACGAAGAATTATCTACAATCTGTATAAAAATCAGTCTGCAGTCATAAGAATCGAGGGCTTTGAAAAAGAAGCAGCAATCCAGAAAGGAGTGAGGCAAGGCTGCAGTTTGTCTCCTCTCCTTTTCAATGTTTACATAGAACAGGCAGTAAAGGAAATCAAAGAGAAATTTGGAAAGGGAATCACAGTCCAAGGAGAGGAAATCAAAACCTTGAGATTTGCCGATGATATTGTTATTTTATCTGAGACTGCAGAAGATCTCGAGAAGTTGCTGAATTGTTTGGATGAAGTCTTGGGTAAGGAGTACCAGATGAAAATATATAAGTCCAAAACAAAAGTAATGGAGTGCAGTCGAACGAAGGCAGATGATGTAGGAAATATTAGATTAGGAAATGGTCTTAAAGGAAGTAGATGAATATTGTTACTTGGGTAGTAAAATAACTAACGATGGCAGAAGTAAGGAAGACATAAAATGCAGACTAGCACAAGCAAGGAAGAGCTTTCTTAAGAAAAGAAATTTGCTCACTTCAAACATTGATATCGGAGTCAGAAAGATGTTTTTGAAGACTTTCGTGTGGAGCTTGGCATTGTATGGAAGTG
The DNA here is from genome assembly GCF_040414725.1 of Anabrus simplex. Classification (NCBI taxonomy): domain Eukaryota; kingdom Metazoa; phylum Arthropoda; class Insecta; order Orthoptera; family Tettigoniidae; genus Anabrus; species Anabrus simplex. Next base: position 1,071,941,167 of record NC_090266.1, on the reverse strand, counting down.
AAACATGGACGATAACTAGCTCAGAAAGAAAGAGAATAGAAGCTTTTGAAATGTGGTGTTACAGAAGAATGCTGAAGGTGAGATGGATAGATCGAATCACGAATGAAGAGATACTGAATCGAATTGGTGAGAGGAGATCGATTTGGCTAAATTTGACGAGAAGAAGAGAGAGAATGATAGGACACACCTTAAGACACCCACGACTTGTTCAGTTGGTTTTTGAAGGAAGTGTAGGTGGTAAGAACGGTAGGGGTAGACCAAGGTATGAATATGACAAGCAGGTTAGAGCAGATGTAGGATGCAATAGTTACGTAGAAATGAAAAGGTTAGCACAGGATAGGGTGGCATGGAGAGCTGCATCAAACCAGTCTATGGACTGATGACTCGAACACAACATCCCATTTTCACACCAGACAAATGCTGGGGCTTTACCTTAATGAAAGCCACGGCCGCTTCCTTCCCACTTCTAGACCTTTCCTGTCTCATCGTCGCCATAATAAAACCTATCTGTGTCAGTGCGAGCTAAAGTCAGTTTAAAAAAAGATGAAGAAGGGATAGGAGATTATAAAGTGTAATTGACGGGTTTTAAAAGGGGGAGGACAGAGTATGGGGTAGGGCTGTTCATCAGGAATACCATAGCACTACAACATAGTTTCTGTTAGGCACGTAAATGAGCGAATAATGTGGGTAGATTTGGTAGTTGGAGGAATTAGGACGAGAATTGTCTCAGCGTATTCACCATGCGAGGGTGCAGATGAGGATGAGGTTAACAAGATTTATGAAGCATTGAGTGACATCGTGTCAGGGTCAACAGCAAGGGCGATTTCAATGTGAGAATTGGAAATAGAACTGAAGGATACGAAATGGAGATTGGTAAATGTGGGAAAGATATGGAAGCAGCGTTTGCTGGAATTCTCTGCTAGTATGGGTTTAGCATGCCAGTCCCGTGGTGTAGGGGTAGCTTACCCGCAGGCCCCGGGTTCGATTGCCGGCCAGGTCAGGGATTTTTACCTGAATCTGAGGGCTCTTTCGAGGTCCACTCAGCCTTCGTGATTAGAATTGTGGAGCTATCTGACGGTGAGATGGCGGCCCCGGTCTAGAAATTCAAGAATAACGGCCGAGAGGATTCGTCGTGCTGACCACCACGACACCTCGTAATCTGCAGGCCTTCAAGCTGAACAGCGGTCGCTTGGTAGGCCAATGCCCTTCAGGGCTGTAGTGCTATGGGTTTAAGGTTGGTTATGGGTTTAGCAGTTACGAAAACTTTCTTCAAGCATAAGTCTATTCTCCGCTGCACGTGAGAGGGTTGGGGCACCAGATCCATAATAGACTATATCTTTACCAACTTTGAATTCAGGAAATCTGTTAGGAATTTGCGGGTTTTCCGGGAATTTTCGATGATACAGACCACTATCTGATCTGTAGTGAACTAAGTATATCTAGGCCTAGGATAGAGAAAGTGAAATCTGTCTGCTGACGAATAAGGGTAGAAAATCTCCAATATGTGGAAATTAAACGGAAGTGCACGGATATGATGAGTGAAAAGTTAAAAACAGTGGACGGTAAGCAGGTTCATGATAAAGAAGGAGAATGGGTGGCATGCAGGGATGCTGTGGTAGGAACAACAAGGGAATGCCTAGCAAGAACTGTGTGTAAAGATGAGAAAAAGCGAACATCATGGTGGAATGATGAAGTGAGAGCAGCTTTTAAACGTTAAAAAAGAAGGCGTATAAGAAATGGCTCCAAACAAGTTCTGATGCAGACAGGTAAAATTGTACGTAGATGAAGGAAACAGGGCGAAACAAATAGTTGTTGAATCCAAAAAGAAGTCGTGGGAAGATTTTGGTTATAACCTGGAAAGGCTCGGTCAAGTAGCAGGGAACCCTTTCTGGACAGTACTAAAGAATAGTAGGAAGGGGGGGAAAAAAGGAAATGAATAGTGTTTTGGGTAATTCAGTTGAACTGAGAATATATCCCATGGAATCACTGGACAGGTGGAAGGAGTAATTGAAAAATCTTCTCGACGTAAAATGATATCTTCCTAGTGAAGTCGCGAACAACCGAGCTCATGGGGATGATAATGATGTTGATGAAATTACGCTTGATGAACTGGAAAGGGCGGTAAATAAACTCCATTGTCATAAAGCAGCAAGTATAGATGAATTTTGACCTGGAATGGTGAAATATATTGGGAAGGCAGGGAAGAAATGGCTTCGTTTGGCGATAAAATCAAAATGAAGTTTTAGTAAGATATCTTCTGACTGGACAAAAGCAGTTAATTGCACCTATCTATAAGCAAAAGAACAGGAAGGATTGCAACAACTATCGACGTATCCCAATGATCAGTATACTAGGCAATGTGTTCAATGGCATTTTGGAAGGGAGGGTGCTATCAGTGGTTGAAAGTAAGTTGGATGAAAACCAGTGTGGTTTCAGACCACAGAAAGGCTGTGAGGATGGGATTTTCAGTATGCGCCAGGTACTATAATTGGGAAATGCTACGAAAGGTATAGGCAGTTACGTTTATGTTTCGTAGATCTGGAGATGACATATGAGAGAACACCGAGGGAAAAGATGTTTGCTGTACTGGGGGACTATGGGATTAAGTGGAGATTACTAAAATCAGTGAAAGGAATTTATGTTGACAATTGGGCTGCAGTGAGAATTGATGGTAGAATGAGTTCTTGGTTCAAGGTACTTACAGGGGTTGGACAAGGCTGTAATCTTTCAGCTTTGTTGTTTGTAGTTTACATGGATCATCTGCTGAAAGGTATGAAGTGGCAGGGAGGGATTCATTTAGGTGGAAATATATGAAGCAGTCTGGCCTATGCTGACGGTTTGGTCTTAGTGGCCGAAAGCCTGCAATCTAATATCTTGGAACTTGAAAATGGGTGCAATGAGCATGATATGGATTTAGCCTTTCCAAGACTAAATTGATGTCAGTATATAAGAAATGCATGAGAACTGTTAGATTGGGGATACGAAGCTGTAACAGGTAGATAATTTTAAGTATTTAGGATGTGTATTCTTCCAGGATGGTAATATAGTGAGATTGAACCAAGGTGCAGGAAAGCTAAGGAAGTGAGCTTGCAGTGGCGATCAACAGTATTCTGTAAGAAGAAAGTGAGCTCCTGGGCAAAACTATCTTTACATCGGTTTGTCTTTAGACCAACTTTGCTTTACAGGAGTGAAATCTTGGTGGACTCAGGATATCTTATTCGTAAGTTTGAAGTAACAGACATGGAAGTAGCGAGAATGATTGCTGGTACAAACAGGTGAGAACAATTGCAAGAGATTACTCGGAATGAGGAGGTAAAGGCTATGTTAAGAATGAAGTCGATGAATGAAGCGAACCTGTACGCATAAACCATCTTTGATGGTAGGGTCATGTGAGACGAATGGAGGAGGAGAGATTACCTAGAAGAATAATAATGGACTGTGTTATGGAGGGTAAGAGAAGTAGAGGAAGACCAAGATAACGATGGTTAGACTCAGTTTCTAATGATTTAAAGATAAGAGGTATAGAACTAAACGGGGCCACAGAACTATATACAAATAGAGGATTTTGGCGGCGTTTAGTAAATTCACGGAGGTTTGCAGACTGAACGATGAAAGGCATGGCGGTCTATAATGGAGACGCTTGTATTATAATAATAAGGGTTTTTTTCTAGTAGCTAGCGTTTAGATTTTTGGCGACGCCAGGATGGGAAACAGCAAGGGCTGGGAAAGCAGCAGTCGTGGCCCTATTTGTTGTGCAATCCCACCATTTACCTGGTGTGAAAATTGGAAACCATGGAAAACCATCTTCAGGACTACCGACGGTGGGATTTAAACCCACCACCTCCCGAATGCAAGCTAATATCTACGCGACACTAATCGCACGGCTAACTCGCTCGGTGCATTTTCTAAACGTTCCTTCAAGTACTATAAGTATTATGAAACACCAGGACCGTAGATGTAATTTAAAGTGCTGGAATCTAATGACACGGAGTTGTCGCACTGAAATGCCACCGATCTCAGTTGAGACAAAAGCCACAATTTTCTTACAGAGTTCCACCATCAGAAGTTGCGTCGCCACTGTGTGCGAATCAGGCCCAGTTTTATCGTTTATCGTCAAAGTCAATGAACGTACTGAGGGAGACAGCGCTATAGATCATCCCTCTTATGACAATGTTGCCATATCGAATGGCTCTGCTCAAGAGCATCACGAGAAACGGTGACACGTAATTTAATTAAACTCAGTATTTAAGTTCAAGATAAAAGGTAGAAGGAACTAAGCTGAAAATTATTTTTATGAACTCATCGGAACTGGGGGTTTAGAGGGGCTTCAGGGGTATTCATAACGTAAGGGGAAAATGGCGGCATGTACATTGGTGAAACTCAGCATTGAAGTTCAAGATAAAAGGTAGGAGGAACTAAGCTGAAAATTAGATGATATAACTTTAAGGGATTGGGGGCAGGCTTGTTAAAGCGGATTATTTAAATTTTCACAGCATGATGTGAAGATGGAGGAACATCAATTTGTGAAACTCAGTTTTTAAATTAAAGATAAAAGGGGAAGAAAATAAGCTGCAAATGAAGCACAATTTACTTATCTTTCTTCCTCAGCTAAATGTTAAAGATAGAAAGCGCACACGTAGGCTGATTAATAACATCACACTCACTCTACGCAAGACAAGTACGCACTGATATAAGGACCAAAGAAACATACGAAATGCATAAATAGACGACTTCTCCACAACAGTAATAAACTGCCAGGATTCACAGAGTAACGGATTATGCGTTACATGTAACAGAGCGACACAGAAGGAAAATGAAGGAAGCCAACAAAGCAATGGCTGTTCCTGCCATTGTGCTTCCTCCCCGCGAATGTATTTATGAAATAGAAAAGCTTCAGCAGTTATTTTAATAACGTACAGGCAAAAAATATCTCATCCTCTTTTCTTTCTTCCTTAATACAATTTAAAGTACATTATAATATTCCGTAATCACGAGATATTATGCATGTCTAATAGGGGGTGTGTTCGCTCCTTGTAGGCCCATAAGAGCAGTACTGTATTCTTAACATGGAATGAGCTATAGCACATTGTGGTCCCCAAACGTTACATTGATTGCATGAACATCTATTGCTAGAGAAGCTTAAAGCTCTCATAATGATTGTTGACTTTTCGGTGTGACCCTAGCATCGCACACGTGGAGGAGAACCGGCTTTGTTCGGTGGTATTTGAAGGTGCTAAAATGACGACAGCGCACATAGTTGCATATTTACTAGCATGTAAAAGAACTCCTGCGGGACAACATTCGAGCAATCTGATGTTTCCGAAAACCTTGAAAGTATGGTAGTTGGTAAGACATAAAGTACCAATAACATGATGATCAAATGGATTTACAAGAAGGAGAGATTTAAATGGGAAACCTATCTGTATATGTTTTAGTTCAAGGAACGAATACAGTTCGAGGACGTCGTGTTTATTTAGTGAAAACTAGCCAGTTTTATCCAACTAGACATGGAATTATATTTAACACTTAAGTTTATTTATTTTATGATGTTGACCTAATGATTAGGTCTCGAACTCAGGAAATTAGATACAATTTCACAAAATAGCAGGTATTGTCAGAATCGAGCGAATTGACTGCGCATCTCGTGTTGTGTAGTTGTGTACTTGAATTCGGGAGATGGTGTGTTTGAACCCCACTATCGGCAGCCCTGAAGGTGGTTTTCCTTGGTTCCCATGTTCACACCAAGCAAATGCTAGGGATGAACCTCAATTTAGACCACGGTCGCTTCATGCCCAGTCCTAGTCCTGTTCTATATCATCCTCGCCATAAGACTGGACTGAGTCGGCGCGAAGTAAAAGAAGTAGCGAAAGAAAGAAATCAAGTAACATGCAGAAATCAAAGACTTCGTGGCTCGACGTGACTGTGCTTTCAGGTACTGCAAAAACATATAACTGGCGAGTCCTTCGAAGGATATAGAATTATAAGAAATAAAGTTACGCAGTCAGTCAGAAATACTAAGATACGCCTTGCATGCAATCTACTGAACACGTATTATAATTCATCAAAATTGTGACAAAACTTGCGGAACCTTGGCGTAACTAGTAAAAGATGTAGTAGTAATACTGACGCAGCATTATCTCTAGGCTCTCTGAACAGAAGTTTCATTACTGCCCCATTCAGATAGGCCCCGGGACTAAAAGTTCTATTTCCAAGCTAAAAGACAAAAGCCTGACTGCGGGGAATTTGTAATGAACAGAGTTTCTATGAATCAAGTCAAACTGGCGTAGGGCAAAAGTAATTAAAAATGTAAATGAGAGGATGATGTATGTATGTTGGGTAATCAGCCCGAAGGCTGGTTTGATCCTCTGCAGCTTCGCCAACAGCTGTCATAAATAGCCTAGGCGTCACTGAAGAGGCGTACTAGGGAAACGAGGAGTGAGGTAGTTTCCCGTTGCTTTCCTCACCGAGCCAGCAGTTGCTCTTACATATCAGTCTGCCAAGCCCACTGAAATGTATGCACCAACTGACCCTATGAGCGATATTTTCACACAATTCATAACAGGGACTGGCTGCATAAGGAATGGTATTACTAGCATCACTCATACCTCAGTCACTTTCATATTGTCAAAGCCAAGGATGAGACTGTGACAGGTCAATGAAAGTAACAAATTTGATATAGCCCATACCAGAAGACATATAGTGCACTGTAAACACTACATCTCGCCAGCAAAGGCATGACACGGATGATATTACTTCTGAAATGTTTGATCTAATCTTGGATGAAATTCTTCACGTAATAGGGCACATTCACAATTACTCGTTGACAACTCACACATTTCCATCACAATGGAAGCATGAAACCGTTCACCCAATTCCTAAAATCACAACTTCCATCCCTTTTTCTTATTATCGACCCATTATTAACATATCAGCTCTCTTCAAAGGTCTTGAACGAATCATACATGCTCAAAAGACACAATTTCTTCTCAAGTATAATCTATTAGACCCTGTGCAGTCGGGCTTCAGACCCAATCATAGTACTTATTTAAGTCACAGAAGACATTAGAAGCGCTATGGATAAGAGAACGGCAACTCTAATATCTCCTGTCGATTTCAGCCAAGCATTTGACAGCGTAGATCATGATATCCTCATTAAAAAGTTCAAAAACCTCAGCATGGCCAATGGCACGGTGCGGTGGTTCAGTTCTTACCTCGGAAATAGGCATCAGAGAGTAATTTTAGGTAACAGTTCATCTTCCTGGAGGTGAAGTAACCTGTTTAGCTCCTCAAGGTTCTGTGCTGGCTCCATTATTATTTTATAACTTATCAATTACATTTCTACGTCACTAAGAACCTCTAGTTACCATATTTATGTATATTATCTCCAGGTTTACAAACACTCTGACCCATATAACATCTGGAAAACCATACCAGAACCCAATTCTGAATGGTTATTGCTTTGTAATTGGCCTGAAAAATGGACTATGAATCAACCCTGAGAAGACCCAGATCGTTATAATAGGTCCTCAAAAAACTGTAACTTATGTTAGAAGTGGGAACCTACCTGACGTTGTGTTACTTAACACGAAGTTGCACCGAGTTAAACAATAAAACATCTTGGAGTTAAGTTTGATGAGGGCCTCTCGTGGGTAGAGCATGTAAAATATAGCTGTGCAAGAGTGTATCGTTCCTTTCACCCGTTGGAACGATCCAAGAAATGTCTACCTCTAACAACAAAAATTAACCTTACCAAAACTCGAATAATGCCTTTGTTTGACTACTGTGATGTCGTACAAAATATAGTGACCTTAACACAATTGTGTACTTAACAACAACAATGAATATTCAAATTGGCGTACAGTCGACGTAGGAATACAACAAGGATCTGTACTGGGCCCCCTATTTTTCTCTTTGTATATAAATGGCATATCTTCCGGATTAAAACACTGTAAATACCACTTATACGCTGATGACCTACAGATATATATACACAGCAAACCCGAAAACCTACACTCAGAAACACGTTACCTGAATGAAGACTTGATGACCATAGATATATGGGCCAGAACTCACGGATTTAAATTAAACCCATCAAAATCCCAGGCAATAATTATTGGTTACCCTAAATTACTTTGCAAGCTCAATCGAACAGCGTTACCACAGTTGTCCATAAGTGGTACTCCCATACAGTACAGCCAAAATGTAAGAAATCTTGGCATAATATTTGACGAACATCTGTCCTGGTCTGCCCAAACTATATCTGTGTGTAGGAAAATATACGGAACGCTACGCTGTCTCAGTAAATTCAAATTCACTCTCCCTTTTAAACTAAAGAAAATTCTTGTTGAATCTCTCGCATTACCTCATTTTGATTATTGCGACATAGTTTACAACAACCTAGGAGTAGACTGGGGAAGGAAATTACAGTGCGCTCAGAATGCCTGTGTAAGATTTATCTGTGGACTTCGTTACGCTGACCATGTCACACCGTCTTATCTGCGGCTCGGGTGGCTTCGCCTGCAAGAACGACGCACACTTCATACTCTTTGCTTCTTGCATACTATTCTTAAAAGTTCTCAACCAGCCTATCTCCGTGATCGAATGAAGCTCCTCTCCACAGACCATAACAAAAATACCCGATCCTGCAGCACCATGTGTTTATCCCTTCCTGTACACAGAACAGCAATCTACACGAAATCATTCACCGTTACCGCAGCCCGACAATGGAATCTCTTACCAGTGGACATCAGAAGCATGTCCAGCAGCTTAGCTTTTAAACATGCCTGTGTCGAAATACTAGGTAAACGTGCATGAATCATCAAATTATGACCTGAAAACACCTACTCCTACCGCCTCTTCATCATCGTTTCCCTCTTCCTTTCACAGATATTCTTCTTCTTCCTCTTCTTCTACTTCTTACTAATTCTTCTCTTCACCTCTCAACTGAAGGCGATATTTCGGTGTACTGTAGAAATGTATATATTTTCTAAACTTTTTCTTAAGTAGTTGTTATAGTACTCATTATTCATAATGATATTCTTAGTACTCATTATTCATAATTATATTCTTAGTACTCATTATTCATAGTTATATTCTTAGTACTCATTATTTATAGTTACATTCTTAGTACTCATTATTCATAATTATATTCTTAGTACTCATTATTCATAGTTATATTCTTAGTACTCATTATTCATAGTTATATTCTGCACTTTACGTACGATTTATGTTATATAGATGATATGATCTTTCTTTTTAAAGTGTGGTTACTTTTGTTAATGGTATTACTGTTACTATTGTCCATATTATCATATTATTGTCATCAGTAGTTATTATTAAGTGTTCTAGGTTAAGACTGGTTAAGTGTAAGAAAGGGAGTACATCCCTAACTTTGCCAGGATAAATAAAACATATTACTTACTTACTTACTTACTTACTTACTTACTTACTTACTTACTTACTTACTTACTTACTTACTTACTTACTTATACCACAGAAAGTTCAAAATTCCCGCATTCGTTTCATTTTCAGTGTGAAACAACGTCATCATAACATTCCATATCCTAACAAACTGGCAATGCTAAACTGAAAACGAGAAGGCAACTTCATGCCCAGTGGCAACTACACAATCTAAGTACGTCTACACTCCTGTAGCTAGCATTAAAGTTTACCAAGCTGTTAGAGACTCATCAAGGTACACCCGCTCCTACAACAGCGACATCCTGACCAACCCTGCACACACCACCAAACGGTACTCCCACTCCTTCACAGTGGGCGCCTCGTGGGTCTGGAACTCCATACCAGGCGAGTCACGAAACCTAACGTCGGGCTCGACATTCACAAACCAGTATCTTCTTCTTCTTCTTCTTCTTCTTCTTCGTTTGCTGCCACTTTTTCACACATCTGTGGGGTCGCGGGTGTGAACTGCGTCACGCATGTGGATTTGGCGCTGTTTTACGGCCGGATGCCGTTCCTGACGCCAAACCTATATGGAGGGATGTAATCACTATTGCGTTTTTCTGTAGTGGTTGGTAGTGTGGTATGTTGTCTGAATATGATGAGAGTGTAGGGACGGACACATACACCCAGTCCCCAAGCCAAAAGAATTAATCAGAAGCGATTAAAATCCCGGACCTGGCTGGGAATCGAACTCGGGACCCTCTAAACCGAAGGCCAGTAAGCTGACCGTTCAGCCAACGAGTCGGGCATTCACAAACCAGTATAAGAAGTATTTACTCTCCATTTAGCTGTGACTTATTACTGTTCAATTGTGATTACAACTACCAGTATTTATTATTATTAGTGAATAAGCCAACTAGGACTATGCATATGCTTAGAGGCGTGCTTTTGTCTTGCTTTGGAACCTGCGTTTTCTAATGTTACTGTGAATATTTGTGAATTGGTTGATGTACTGTTTGCCTCTGAGTTGGTATCGTACACCTGCGAGATTTGGGCCTAGAATATTCCTTTGTTTTTGCATTCTTTTCCCGGTGTTTTCAGTGTCTGTTTTCATGTTCAAAATGACCGTTTCTGATCCATCAAGATATTCTAGTTTAATGACTGTATTGTAAAGCCTTAGCTTTGTGCGCTTGAAGATATATTTTTTGTTGTAGATAATAATTTGTGTTAGCCGGTATGCAGTTTCAATCTTTTGGCATCTAAGTCCATTGGCTATTGTTTTGAGTCCATTTTTCTGATATTTTCACCGAGATATTTATATTGCGATATTCATTTAATTTTGCTATATTTTGTCTCCATGATTTTTGGTGCTTGTTTGTTGCAGATCATGAATTCTGTCTTTTGAAAAGATATCTGAAGGCCGACATTTTCTGCAGTTTTTTTCAGAAGTTCAATCTGATTTTAGGCTGTTGAAATGTCTCAAGTTAAGATTGCTAGGTCGTCTACAAGTACTAGGCAATCTATCGCTCATTTTCCTCTTTCTAAAGTGACTGGTTGGTGAATATTGAGGATTAATTTCTGTTTGCGCCATTCGTGTATCACTTTTTCAAGGGCGCGGTTGAAGAGTAGAGGAGGGAGTCCATCTCCTTGTCTTACTCCCGTTTTGATTTCAAAGGGATCTGAGATTTCCCCCATGAATTTAACCTTGGAATACGTGTCTGTCAGTGTCTGTTTTATTATTGCAAATGTTTGCGATGTCTAAACCTACTTTTTTCAATATTTGGAAGAGTGATTCGCGATCAACTGAGTCATAGACTTTTTTGAATTCAACGAATGTGTAGGACTAAATGTTTGTTATATATTCTCTGATGTCTTAGGAATAGCTTTAAGTTCAAGATTTGCTCTGGACACGATCGACCTAGTCTGATATTATCTGATATTGTCCGCTTTTTGGTTCTAGTTATTGTTGTTGCTGTGCTCAGTCAAGAGGACACTGGGATTGATACTAGGGATATTCCTGTATAGTTGTTCACATCTGTTCTGTCTCACTTCTTGTGTAGCGGGTGAACTAATGCATTCTACCAGTCTTCTGGTATTTGCTCTGTTTGTCAAATGTCTTGCATGATTTCTTTAATCGTGTTGGGCCTGCTGATTTGAGGACTTCCGCTATGATTCCATATTCACCCGATGTTTTAATGTTCTTAAGTCTTTTGAACTGTCTTGCGATTTCTTCTTCATCTGGTGATAATGAATATGGATTATTGTTTTCAGATTCTTGTGGTGAAAATCTTCGTAGTTCTTTAAAATATCTGGTGAGTTCCTCGCAGTTTTCTTAGTTGTTTAGTGCCAATTGCCCATTTTCTTTCTTGAAGCAGCGGCTTTGTTGTTGATATCATTTAAGTTCAGGTTTGAAGTTCTTATAGAAATGTCGTGTGTTGTTTCTTTCAAAGTGTTTCTCGATTTCAAATAGTTAATCCTTTTCGTATCTCCTTCTGGTTTGTCTGATTTATTGTGCTGTATCTTTCCTCTATCTGTTTTAATTGTTGTATGCATTCTGTCGAGATTGGTTTGTTTGTTCTCATTCCCCTTACCGAGATCGATAGCTACAGTCGCGTAAGTGCGACCAGTATCCAGTATTCGGGAGATAGTGGGTTCGAACCCAACTGTCGGCAGCCCTGAAGATAGTTGTCCGTGGTTTCCCATTTTCACACCAGGCAAATGCTGGGGCTGTACTTTAATTAAAGCCACGGCCGCTTCTTTCCCACTCTTAGCCATTTCCTGTCCCATCGTCGCCATAAGATCTATCTGTGTCGGTGCGACGTAAAACAACTTGTTAAAAAAAAGTTTTCATTCGACCAAGGGTGTCTTTACTTTTTCTGCAGAGGAATAAGTGTTTGTGCTGTTGTAATCAGTTGCTTTTGAGTTGTTTTCAATTGTTTGCCTCCTTTTTCTCTAATTCTTCTGTGAGGGAAGATTCGATCCTCGTTTTGTCAAATTTTGGTATTATTGGCCTCTTTTTTATAAATCTCAGAGGTTTCAACTGTAGTTGATTCTTATCAGGTAATGGCCTGAGTCTATGTTTGCACCCCTTCTGACTTCAACATTCATAATTTCTCTGTGGTTTGGATAAGAGATTGTTACATGGTCAATTTGGAATTCGTCGATGAGTGTATTCGGTGATGTCCATGGCATTTGTTTTGATAGATTTTTGTAATTGTGTTGAAATGATTTACGGAATGATTTTAAGGCTGAATATCCTGCAGAGTTCGACTAACTTTGTGCATTTTTGTTGTTCTATTTATATGCTGGGAATTTCCAATAGTTTTTATATGTATTCTTTCATTGCCTGGTTGTGTATCGAAGTCGCCTAGTAAGATTTTGACGCGGTTTTGAGGAATTTTGGATACTATTTTCTCTAGTGTTTTCCATGAATTGTCTACCTTTTTGCGGTCTGTTTTATTGTACTCATTGATTGGCATGTGTCCACTGATTAGTGTGTATATTTTATTTGCACACTTTACTGTGATTGTCATTGGTCCATCATTTACAGGTTTCACATTTGTTATTGAGCTGAATATGTTATTCCTGACTGCAAAAGCGATTCCTAAAAGTGGTGTGCTTCTGAGAATTCGATTGTCTCTTTTACTTTTTAAGAGTCTGTAGTTCCTGAAGTACAACGTGTTCTCGTTAGTCAGTCTCTTGTTTCTTGAAATGCCAGTATCTGAATTTTTTGTTCATTAGGGATTGTTCTAGTTCATACATCTTTCCTTTTTTTTTTTTTTGCTAGGGGCTTTACGTCGCACCGACACAGATAGGTCTTATGGCGACGATGGGATAGGAAAGACCTAGGAGTTGGAAGGAAGCGGCCGTGGCCTTAATTAAGGTACAGCCCCAGCATTTGCCTGGTGTGAAAATGGGAAACCACGGAAAACCATTTTCAGGGCTGCCGATAGTGGGATTCGAACCTACTATCTCCCGGATGCAAGCTCACAGCCGCACGCCTCTACGCGCACGGCCAACTCGCCCGGTATACATCTTTCCTACTCGTAGGAGAGTATTTATGTTTACTGTTCCGAAAAAGGTTTTTCTGTTTGGACGAAGTTGGCCAGAGGTCTCAACTCCCTCTGTCTGCGTGTCAGTCCAGACTCCCCCAAAATACGACAGCCTGGTTCTACTGTACTAGACAGCAGTAGGCTGGTAAAAGTTTGATTTCTGCCTCGCCTCATGGTATTTGAATATCATAAGTTTAAACCAAAGACCAGCTTTTAGGACTGGAGTGGCTACTTCCAGAACATGAATTTTCAGCCGCACCTCTGGTGATCAGATGCTGACCACTTTGCTGATGATTGCAAGTCAGATGCGAGGTGGATTTGAGTTGGTTCTTCCATCCTCTCTGCCACTGTGATATGTCCTCCTCTGCCTTTGAGGCCGCTGACCATCTTTCTCTTACCTCAGATGATCCGCTGGTGCTGATTTTGCTATGCCTTCTTCACACCTGTCCTGCATGTTTATAGGAACGTCCGCTATCAGCCACTGGGATGCGCCGTGACGGGTTTAAGGGCCCCCATCCTTTTTGAACTGTGTTGAAATGATTTTAAGGCTGAATATCCTACAGAGCTCGACTAAATTGTAGTTGATTCTTGTCAGGTAATGGTCTGAGTCTATGTTTGCACCTCTTCTGACTTGAACATTCATAATTTCTCTGCGGTTACAATTTCGTGTGGCTGTTGGTAGCTTGGTGCAGCCCTTGTAAAGCAGACTCAGCGGCGAGAGTGGGCGGCATCTGCCGTGTATAGGAAACTGTGAGTTATTGTGGCGGAAGATAGCATTATGTGTGGTTTGTGAGTTGTAGGGATATTGGGGACAGCACAAGTGTCCGGTCACCGAGCTAAAGGAGTTAACCATTTGAGATTTTAAAGTCCCCGACCCGGCCGGGAATCGAAACCGGGGTCCTCTGAACCAAAGTTCACTACGCTGACCATTCAGCCAGGAAACCGTACTGCAGCCTGTTAGGCCCTTGTAAGGCAGACCCTGTGGCGAGAGTGGGCGGCACATGCTGTGTGTAGGAAAGTGCGTTTTATTGTAGTGGGAAATAGCGTTATGCGGTGTGGTGTGTGAGTTGTAGGAATGTTTGGGACAGCACAAATGTCCAGTTCCCGAGCCAAAGGAGTAACCATTTAAGATTAAAGTCCCCGACCTGGGCAGCAATCGAAACCGGGGCCCCCTGAACCGAAGTCCGCTACGCTGACCATTCAGCCTAGGAGCCGGGAAACCTAAGTGATGGGAAAATATTTTGATGACACACTTCGAACGTGGTCATACCGGTTGATGGTGCCGTTTTGCAATAGGGAACATGCATGATCCGGGGTTTTAATTAAAAATATGCTAATCTGATTCAAAATTTCATGCAGAATTCAAAAATGTGATCAGAATGTACAAATAATAACTCCAAACATGATAAAACTCTAAATCAATGTACGAAACTGTCACGTGACGCAAGTACGCGATCTCATTGGTCTGACGTCATCGTACAGGTTGACTGAATTAGCAAACGAAATAACACATAGTGTGCTGTGAGAAGCAGGATACACTTCGCGTATTTCTACTTTACGTTAGTGTCTGGTATGGTTAAATTCGAGGTCTATACATTGGATAATAATCTGAGTGGTATATTTTAGACTTAAAATGAATCCTGCGCAGACAGTGAGGCAGAAAACTTATAAATGGTGTAGAGTTCCGATGTGCAATAGCACATCGTATACCATACCAAACAAATTGTTTATAAATGTTCCAAAGACGCTAAAACTAGGGAGAAATGGATTTTGGCGAGCCGGAGAAATGCTGGTGATATATCGGAAAAGTCTACAGTTTATTTTTTTGAAGATTTTAACGTAAGATGAATTTGTTTGAATTTTCAATCACTTTTCCTTGTCAGCTGTTCTAGTGGTAAAACTTTAAATTTTAATGTATGCTGCTTTATTTAAATGCTTCAATTACATCTTGGAATATGCAAGTAATAAACAGTGCATTAATTAATGCTGATTATTAAAGTATTCTCCAAACCTAACCTATATTTTGGGTGATCCATGTCAAGATAATAAATCAAAGGGGTTATGAACCATTTTGACAGCTCTAATTCTACCAATTTGTCTTGGCATGCGACAGTTATGTATGTCTTTATTGAAGAGCTTAATTGGTAAAGAAATTTAGGCTATAGGTCTATCTAAATACTCTATAATGTAACAAAGAATAGGCGTGTACATCATGAAAGGAAACAACGTGAATTTAACAAATGTATAACTCTACACAAAACCAATGCTTGTCTGTTGGGGTCTTATAAGTTAACAATGCTCAATTATAATAATTATCATAATATTAATGAAATAAATAACATAATTGCACACAGGTGAAAATAGTGATGTAAGTGTTTAAAATATTATCCATCTTAGCCTAAGTTTTAGGTTGTACAAGCCAAGTCAATAAACCGAAGGGTAAAAATACCGCGCGAGTTGGCCCTGTGGTTAGGAGCGCGCAGCTGTGAGCTCGCATCCGGGAGATAGTGGGCTTTGAACCCCACTGCCGGCAGCCCTGAAGATGGTTTTCAGTGGCTTCCCATTTTCACACCAGGCAAATGACTAAAATGTCACCAGGACACTTTTCTTGCCTGATATGCTCAGCTTGTTAAAAGCCAAATGTAATTAATGTTATTGGCTTTAAGCCTTGCTAACTACTTCTACGATTTCGGAGACGCCGATGTGCAGGAATTTAGTCCTGCAGGAGTTCTTTTACGTGCCAGTAAATCTACCGACACGAGGCTGACGTATTTGAGCACCTTCAACTACCACCGGACTGAACCAGGATCGAACCTGCCAAGTTGGGGTCAGAAGGCCAGCACCTCAACCGTCTGAACCACTCAGCCCGACTTGTGAAAACTAGATGAAGTCATATTTATCTTTATCATGTTTAACTTTTTCCCTCCACAAAGATATTTAATGTTTCTCTTTCATGGGCCCCGGAAGTGGGTAGGCCAGTTGTCCCAACCATAAATATATATTTTTTTTAGGAATGATAGATTATAGCCCTATAGTACTATGATCTTTCTTTCTTTCCTTCTTTCTTTCATTCTTTCTTTCTTTCTTTCTTTCTTAATCAGTTTATCCTTCAGGGTTGGTTTTCTCTCGGACTCAGCGAGGAATTTCACCTCTACCACTTCAAAGACAGTGTCCTGGAACGTGAGACTTTGGGTATGGTGATGAAACGGGTGAGGAGGGCCATTACCTCGCCCAGGCGGCCTCACCTGCTATGCTCAACAGGGGCCTTGTTGGAGGACGGGAGGATCGGAAGGGATAGGCAAGGAAGAGGGAAGGAAACGGCCGTGGTCTTAGTGCCTGGAGGAGAAGTGGGAAAATACGAAAAACCACTTCGAGGATGGCTGAGGTGGGATTCGAAACCCTTCTACTCAGTGACCTCCCGAGGCTGAGTAGACCCCGTTCCAGCCCTCGTACTATTTGTTATCAACTTTCATGGCAGAGCCGGGAATCGAAACCGGGCTTCCGGGAGTGGCACACATTAACCACTACACCACAGAAGCGGACTAGTACTATAATGCTACCTATATGTTTATGTTAGTGCTGAAATACGGTTTCTTACTTTACTAATGCTGAAAGCCCGAAAATGTAATGTCATTCTTTAATAGGGGAATCAGTCTAGAAGGAAATGTTGAAAGTGATGTGATATCTATCCAGGTTCGATGTTATCCTAATACTATGGGTTACAGTACATTGCACGTATATAAAAGACGCCACTTACAAACTTGCTTGTTATCCGCGAATTTCTGCGGCCACAGAAGTCACATTTTTCAAGAATGATGACATCTACACATGGTAGATTGTCTGACTGTGCTGTTTTGAACCTTTCTTCTGTCATTTCGAAGTTATTCGCGATCATGAATAATAAACAATCGGCTTTTAGCAACGGCTGATGCACAACAGCTGGTAGAGCTGCATGCGGTACTGGATCGTGACGTCACAGCGCGCCGCTTACGTCAGAGGCCGTTTCACTCGCCTTGCGGAAAGGCACTATTAAATATTTTTTAAATGGTAGAATGCAAGGTAACTTACTACAATGTAATACGTTTACGTACTATTTCATTGGTGTACTTTTCAAAAAAAATTTTTTGAAAATGATGCATGTTCCCAATTCTAGAATTTTGCTTTAAACATGCTTCCTTTTCTGCAGTTTCATGTACTGTATGTCTCAACTCCGTCTCTGTGGTATAGTGACCAGTGTTATTAGCTGCCACCCCCGGAGGCCCGAATTCAATTCCAGGCTCTGCCACGAAATTTGAAAAATGGTGCGAGGGGTGGATCGGGGTCCACTCAGCTTGGTAAAGTCGACTGAGTGGAGGGGGGTTCGATTCCCACCTCAGCCATCCTCGAAATGGTTTTCCGTGATTTCCCACTTCTCCTCCAGGCAAATAACGGGATGGTACCTAACTTAAGGCCACGGCAGCTTCCTTCCCTCTTCCTTGTTCCGATTTTCCCATCCCCCCCCCCCCACAAGGTCCCTGATCAGCATAACGGGTGAGGACGCCTGACGATGTACTGATACTCCTCCCCAGTTGTATCCCCCGGCCCAAAATCTCACGCACAGGACACTGCCCTTGAGGCGGTGGGATCCCTCGCTGAGTCCGAGGGAAAAACCAACCCTGGAGGGTAAACGGATTAAGAAACTATTTGCTGCTGTCTGTGGTGCACATAGTGCTTGCAGTGAAATCTGCCCACACCCCGCCGAAACTCCTGGCCAGAGAGAAGGCGTTACTTTCTAGCTGGCCCATCTCAATGAAAACCTGTTTTAGGTCATAGGTCTGCCCCATGGTTGGAGGAAAAAGATTGTAGCAGGCTGTACTGTACTGGCTAGCTTTCCAGTACGTTATCACAAAATTGTTCCCCTTGCAAAATTCGAGGTAGGTGTACGTGTACTGTATACCGGTACATATAAAGAAATACAAAACATTATTTCGAGTTATTAAATAGGCCGTATTAGGATGATGATAATTCCCAACCATTCTCGCTAGGACCGAATTCGTATACAGCCTGTCTAACAAATGCTTCACTGGATTTATCGGGTTTTGTTCCGATGCTCCTCACTTATCAGTTATCCACAACTCATTTGACACATGAAATATCTGTTGTATATAGGTCGAACGATGCTGTATAGTTAATTTCCATTAATTTCTACAATATTCCTGTTCTGTTATCCTTAACATTGTATCCTGTGGTCGAGAAATTGGCCTAATAGATGAAATGTAGTGCAGTGCAGTGAATTCTTTCAGGACAGTTCAAGAATGGTATTTTTATTTGAAGAAAGTACATGACGTACTTAAGAACTTTGTTGAGTTCACCCGAATAAACTGAATTCATTTTTATTTTTATTTTTTCCCTCCTTGGTGTTCGCTATCGCAGTGCCTTATACACTGACTGACAGAGCAAATGCAACACCAAGAAGGAGTGGTCAGAACTTTATGCCAATTGCAGGGTAGACTGACGTCACTGAGGTATGCTCATGATGTGAAATGCGCCGCTGTGCTGCGCACGTAGCGAACGATAAATGGGACACGGCGTTGGCGAATGGCCCACTTCGTACCGTGATTTCTCAGCCGACAGTCATTGTAGAACGTCTTGTCGTGTGCCACAGGACACGTGTATAGCTAAGAATGCCAGGCCGCCGTCAACGGAGGCATTTCCAGCAGACAGACGACTTTACGAGGGGTATGGTGATCGGGCTGAGAAGGGCAGGTTGGTCGCTTCGTCAAATCGCAGCCGACACCCATAGGGATGTGTCCACGGTGCAGCGCCTGTGGCGAAGATGGTTGGCGCAGGGACATGTGGCACGTGCGAGGGGTCCAGGCGCAGCCCGAGTTACGTCAGCACGCGAGGATCGGCGCATCCGCCGCCAAGCGGTGGCAGCCCCGCACGCCACATCAACCGCCATTCTTCAGCATGTGCAAGACACCCTGGCTGTTCCAATATCGACCAGAACAATTTCCCGTCGATTGGTTGAAGGAGGCCTGCACTCCCGGCGTCCGCTCAGAAGACTACCATTGACTCCACAGCATAGACGTGCACGCCTGGCATGGTGCCGGGCTAGAGCGACTTGGATGAGGGAATGGCGGAACGTCGTGTTCTCCGATGAGTCACGCTTCTGTTCTGTCAGTGATAGTCACCGCAGACGAATGTGGCGTCGGCGTGGAGAAAGGTCAAATCCGGCAGTAACTGTGGAGCGCCCTACCGCTAGACAACGCGGCATGATGGTTTGGGGCGCTATTGCGTATGATTCCACGTCACCTCTAGTGCGTATTCAAGGCACGTTAAATGCCCACCGCTACGTGCAGCATGTGCTGCGGCCGGTGGCACTCCCGTACCTTCAGGGGCTGCCCAATGCTCTGTATCAGCAGGATAATGCCCGCCCACACACTGCTCGCATCTCCCAACAGGCTCTACGAGGTGTACAGATGCTTCCGTGGCCAGCGTACTCTCCGGATCTCTCACCATTCGAACACGTGTGGGATCTCATTGGACGCCGTTTGCAAACTCTGCCCCAGCCTCGTACGGACGACCAACTGTGGCAAATGGTTGACAGAGAATGGAGAACCATCCCTCAGGACACCATCCGCACTCTTATTGACTCTGTACCTCGACGTGTTTCTGCGTGCATCGCCGCTCGCGGTGGTCCTACATCCTACTGAGTCGATGCCGTGCGCATTGTATAACCTGCATATCGGTTTGAAATAAACATCAATTATTCGTCCGTGCCGTCTCTGTTTTTTCCCCAACTTTCATCCCTTTCGAACCACTCCTTCTTGGTGTTGCATTTGCTCTGTCAGTCAGTGTATGTTTGAAGTAAGCAAAATTATCTTTCTTGGATTAGTCTAGACGTAGCCCGGACATTCTACCTCATTCTATTTTAGTATACTTTCTGTTAAATCATATTCGTAAAATGTGTAATAAATTATTATTATTATTATTATTATTATTATTATTATTATTATTATTATACCGGGGGTACACCTTCTCCGGCCAGTTAAACTGCGCGGCTTCTATAAGGCCATCTATGTAAACAAACTTGAACTGGTGTACTAAAAGATACTTTGGCATTCAACCGTTAGATGTCTCTATCATCGCTTTAATTGCTCCCTCCAGCGGGACGAACTCTAATTACTCTATAAAGGAAAATTTATTTTTGCAATTGGCAAACTTTAGGTTTTAAGGATTGTTTTATTCATGTATCAACGCTGTCAACTTTCCTGCTGGTTCCTTCTTCAATAGTAATCAACCCATCAGAAACTTGTAAATATTTTCTTTAGCCAATTAAATTTGGGGGTGTGTACAGGAATACAGCCTATCAGTAAATAGTTCTGGAAGCGTCCCCTCAAAAATACTATAATAGCTGGGAGCTTTAGGGTCGTAATGTCTGAATTGTTCCAGTGTGAGGAGGGCGTATTGACGTGAACCAGGAGGCAGGGGCGCGGGTGGCGTTGGGAAGGCCCAGCAACTCAAAGTAATGGCAGAATTTTCATAGCTATGCGATAGCTCCTGCGCGTAGTTTGAGGGGAAGGTTTCAACCACTTTTATTTATGTAAATTTCTAAATTTGGTGGTGATTGCACTTTGTCGGTTACCATCCAACTTGGTATGGAGTGACAACAGTTTTCAGAACTTCTAAATTTCTTTAATCATATTTTGCTTTAATATTTCTTGCGTAGTCACCCCGCTTAGCCTCTGTATCATTGGGCCATAAGCCCACTTAGGGTTTTAACAGGACAAGTGTTTCGCCTCCCAGCATTTTGTTTATGGCCGGTCATGTTCAACCTTTTCCTTTCACATTAAGGCCATTTAGTATGGGCAATCATGCCCCTGTTTATTCGGTAATGGTTTCTGGTGTGAAGTTTCCTTTAGTAACAGTAAGTTATAAACTGTTGAGCAATAGATAAGCCCACACTGGGGCTACTTGGTGTAAGTACTTTAAATGAGGACAACCGATGGATTGTCAGGTGTAACTTAAGTGCGCCATAAGAAATTGATGTCTCTGCGAGGTTGGACTAAAGCACCTTTCGAAGCTCAGACTCCTATATTGTATAAATGATCAGAGCAAAACATGCTCCTTGTAAAATGTTGTTCCTGTCAAGAGTATTGTAAATTTTGTGCCTGATTTTCGGACTTTTAAGTCCTTGTTATTGCTAGAGCTGACGAGCTCATTAATATTGTTGTTATTCATTCAGATTTGCTATTTATCAATGTTTAAATTAGAGAAAAGAAAGGAAAGAATAACATTTCAAAATGTGTTGTGTTAAGTTCTGCTCCAGTTAATTCCATGTCCACCCAATCAACCCTAACGCTTCTTATCCCTCTGCGATCCACGATATTACCTTAATAATAATAATAATAATAATAATAATCCGGCCACTTCGCTAAATGGTCAGCCTTCGGTTCAGAGGTTTCCGCGTTGAATTTCCGGCCGGGTCGTGGATTTTTAACTGCGTCTGGTGAATTCTTATGGCTCGTGAACTGAGTGTTTGTGTTTGTCCTAAAACACATCACGCTAACATTCAGCACGGAAACACACAATACAGAATATATCCCTCCGCATAGAATAGGCATCAGGCAGGGCAACCGGCCGTGAAACAGGGCCAGATCCATACAAGGTGCTGACCCTAATAAACTCTCAAAACGGCCAATAATAATAATAATAATAATAATAATAATAATAATAATAATAATAATAATAATAATAATAATCCGGCTGGACGGATAGTGTCGAGGCCTTCGGTTTAGAGGGTCCTGGGTTCGATTCACGGCCGGGTTGGGGATTTTAATCACGTCTGGTAAATTCCTCTGGCACGGGGGCTGGGTGTTCGTGTTTGTCCCAATGCACTTCTTTTCATATTCAGACAATACTCTCCACTACTAATCACCATAGAAACACTCAATAGTGAATACATCCCTCCACATAGGATTGGTGTTAGGAACGAAATAAAACAGGGCCAAATCCACACATGCGACACAGTTCGCACCCGCGACCCCAAAATTGTGGTGAAAAGCGGCAAAATAATAATAATAATAACAATAATAATAATAATAATAATAATAATAATAATAATAATGTTTTGTTGTTGTTGTTTGAGTCATCAGTCCGTAGACTTGTTTGATGCAGCTGTCCATGCCACCCTATCCTGTGCTAACCTTTTTATTTCTACGTAACTACCGCATCCTACATCTGCTCTAATCTGCTTGTCATATTCATATCTTGGTCTACCCCTACCGTTCTTACAACCTACACTTCCTTCAAAAACCAACTGAACAAGTCCTGGGTGTCTTAAGATGTGTCCTATCATTCTATATCTTCTCGTCAAATATAGCCAAATCGATCTCCTCTCCTCAATTCGATTCATTGTCCCTTCCTTCGTGATTCGATCTATCCATTTCACCTTCAGCATTCTTCTGTAACACCACATTTCAAAAGCTTCTATTCTCTTTCTTTCTGAGCTAGTTATCGTCCATGTTTCACTTCTATAAAATGCCACGCTCCACACGAAAGTCTTCAAAAACATCTTTCTAATTCCTATATCAATGTTTGAAGTGAGCAAATTTCTTTTCTTAAGAAAGCTCTTCCTTGCTAGTGCTAACCTGCATTTTATGTCCTCCTTACTTCTGCCATCGTTAGTTATTTTACTACCCAAGTAACAATATTCATCTACTTCCTTTAAGACTTCATTTCCTAATTTAATATTTCCTACATCACCTGCCTTCGCTCGACTGCACTCCATTACTTTTGTTTTGGACTTATTTATTTTCATCTTGTAGTCCTTACCCAAGACTTCGTCCATACCATTCAACAGCTTCTCGAATAAAATAAAATAACAATATCATCGGCAAATCTCAAGGTTTTGATTTCCTCTCCTTCGATTGTGATTCCCTTTACAAATTCCTCTTTGATTTCCTTTACTGCCTGTTCTATGTAAACATTGAAAAGGAGGGGGCACAAACTGGAGCCTTGCCTCACTCCTTTCTGGATTGCTGCTTCTTTTTCATAGCCCTCGATTCTTATGACTGCAGACTGATTTTTATACAGATTGTAGATAATTCTTCGTTCTCGGTATCTGATCCCAATCACCTTCAGAATCTTAAATAGCTTGGTCCAATCAACATTATCGAATGCCTTTTCTAGATGTACGAATGCCATGTACAGTATGTGGGCTTGTTCTTCTTGATTCGATCCTCTAAGATCAGACGTAAAGTCAGGATTGCTTCACGTGTTCCTACATTTCTTCTGACCGAGCTCGGTAGCTGCAGTCGCTTAAGTGCGGCCAGTATCCAGTATTCGGGAGATAGTGGGTTCGAACCCCACTGTCGGCAGCCCTGAAGATTGTTTTCCGTGGTTTCCCATTTTCACACCAGGCAAATGCTGGGGATGTACCTTAATTAAGGCCACGGCCGCTTCCTTCCCACTCCTAGCCCCTCCCTGTCCTATCGTCGCCATAAGACCTATCTGTGTCGGTGCGACGTAAGGCAACTAGCAAAAAAAAAAAAAATTTCTTCTGAAGCCAAATTGATCTTCTCCCAACTCAGCTTCAACTTGTTTTTCCATTCTTCTGTAAACAATACGTGTTAAAATTTTGCAGGCATGAGATACTAAACTAATGGTGCGATAGTTTTCACACCTGTCAGCACCGGCTTTCTTGGGAATAGGTATAACAACGTTCTGCCGAAAATAGGATGGGACTTCTCCTGTCTCATAGATCGTACACACTAAATGGAATAACCTTTCTATCCACTTCATTCTTTAATCACCTGTATTCTTTTCTGCCCTCATCATTTCTGGCATTCTTGTATTTTCGTTGTTCATCAATCAGGTCTAGTATCTCCTGAGTTATCTATTGATTCTTACTTGATATTTTTTTTCCTTCCTAACATTTTTTCAGCAGCCCTGCTTCCTTCATTTTTCATGACTACTCACTCTTCCTCTATTGTGTTTTCTTCAGCCTTTTCATTTAGTCCTTTTGCAACATGTTCCTTGAAACAATCCCTCACACTCTTTTCTTTCAACTTGTCTAGGTCCCATCTTTTTGCATTCTTTCCTTTCTTCAATTTCTTCAGCTTCAGATGGCATATCATGACCAACAAGTTGTGGTCAGAGTCCACGTCTGCGCCTGGGAAAGTTTTGCAATCCAACACCTGGTTTCTGAATCTCTGCCTAATCATAATGAAGTCTATTTAATACCTTCCACTGTCTCCAGGTCTCGTCCACGTATAAAGCCGTCGATCGTGGTGTTTGAACCAAGTATTGGCAAGGACTAAATTATGATCAGTGCAGAATTCAACCAGCCGACTTCCTCTTTCATTCCTTTGCCCTAATCCGAATTTTCTTAGTGTAATACCTTCTCTTCCTTGGCCTACCACTGAATTCCAGTCTCCCATCACAATTAGATTCTCGTCATCTTTTACATATTCTATTAAATCTTCTATCTCTTCATATGTTCTTTCGATTTCCTCATCATCCGCAGAGCATATAGACCTGCACTGTTGTGGTGGGCAGTGGTTTTTTGTCTATCTTGACGACAATAATTCTTTCACTATGCTGGTCATATTTTCCTATTTTCTTATTCATTATTAAACCAACTCCTGCATTTCCTCTGTTTTGATTTTGTGTTGATAATTCGGTAGTCGCCTGACCAGAAATCCTGTTCTTCCTTATACCAACTACATCTAACTTTAGTTTATCCATCTCCCCTTTCAGATTCTCTAATCTACCACAACGATTCAAACTTCTAACATTCCACGCTCCGACTCGCAGAATGTCAGTATCCATCTTCCTGATGACCGCCCCCTCTCGTGTAGTTCCAACTCGGAGATCCGAATGGGGGACTAGTTTACCTCCGGAATATTTTACCCGGGAGGAAGCCATCATCAGTACATCATTCATACAGGGAGAGCTGCATGTCCTCGGGAGTTAGTTACGGCTGTAGTTTGCCGTTGCTTTCAGCCGTGTAGCAGTATCAACACAGCTAAACCATGTTGAGTATTATTACAAGGCCGTATCAGTCAATCATCCAGACTGCCGCCCTTGCAACTTCCGAAAGGCTGCTAACCCCCCTTTCGATGAACCATTCCTTAGTCTTGTCTCTCAACAGATACCCATCCGATATGGTTGCACCTGCGGCTCGGCTATCTGCTTCATTGGGACACGCAAGCCTTCCACCGCGGCAAGGTCACATGGTTCGCAGGGGTGGATAATAATAATAATAATAATAATAATAATAATAATAATAATAATAATAAGCTCAATGGCTTTGCTGCTGGCTTCCTACTCGGAAATTTGAGTTCGAATCCCGGTGTGTCTCAGGTTGAGATTTTCATCCCTAAAATCATGTGACTTTTCGGAGACGCCAAGGTGCCAGAATTTTATTCCGTATAAGGTTAAAATGTGAAAACTTCGATGAGTGTGTGTTGCCCTTAATTTCACGCACCACAGTATCCATTAACAGTAATGATCTCAGCAGTTTGACTATGCATATTTTATTTCGTAATCTTCCTTCATTTACGTGCAAGTATTCGCTCTTTTGTCATTAATGGGTAGCGTGTTGTTGATATCAGCTTTTATGATATGATCGAATTACAATCTTGAGAAACCACATTTTATTAGTCAGAATTGGGGATTTTCTTACGAAGTGAGTGAAGGAAATGCGCGCGCACTATTGGTGTGTTCGCTGGCTAGCTGGAGAGAAGTGGTGGGGAGAGCCGTCGGAGGGGGAGTCAACTTCATACACACACATGGCAAACAGTTGGGTTCCTTCGCTCATTGCTTCTGCTTGTCTGGCGCGCACTGCAGGTTCGATTTGAAACCCCGCCATAGCAGAACACTTTTTCATCAATGAATAATGCTCATATGTGAAGAAAAAAACGCTGGTCCGTCGCCTAGTAAGAGGTTATTTAACTGTTAACCTACGTCACTAGTAACTGAGTAGTTTTGGTTGCTCTAAAAGCTCGGTTCTTATATTTTTATCTTTAAATCTGTTTGACAGCTCGTGATAATTGTTGTTTATTGTAATTTATCTTGAAATTCGTGAGTTGCAATGCATTAGTTTCATTATCTTCGTAACATAATAAAAAATCAGAAGGAATATTAGTGAATATTTTGTTTCTGGCGGGGAATTGTCAGCAATGGAACACCGTTGTTATTCTGACAGAAGGACAAGTACCATGTTAATACAAGTGATGTGCGTTACTGTTGTGTTGTTTGGTGTTGCGACAGGCTTCAATTTGGATAAAGTGAACTTTCTAAGATTCAATGGGCCAAGAAATTCAATGTTCGGGTTCGCTGTTGCCGGTCATCGGGAAGCAGGTTCGAGTTGGTAAGTGAATCAAATTGCATGTCTGTCCGCACTGCTGAGTGACTTCTTACGTTTTACATTTCTTGAAAACTTGTATTTCCAGTTAGCTGTGTACTGTTGTCCCCTGTGTATTGTGAACCATGAAGATTGTGCCGACAGTCGTCCACTACTACCACTTTTGAATTAGAGTTTTCATACTGTTTTGTAATGGTTTCCTTTTCTGGAGAATAGGACCTTTCTATTTGCGAACCTTCAGTTTAATGTACTCGAATTATTTTATGTCTGGAGGAGGACTGAAAAATAGCCCCCAATATGGACAAGTAAAAGGAAAAAGAGTATATTTTTGTAATAATTATGTCCTTTTATAATTTTATAATTGTTAGAGTGTATTCCGTTCCCCTGAGCGCCCAAGGAGTTCGGAATGTACTGTAGTGTCTGTGGGCGTGTTCATTACGGGTTGACTAGTAGGCTTTTGAGTATCTGGAACCACTCAAGTTTCTTCCTTCTTTCCGTTAAGTTACATGGATATTTACGTTTTATTTTACATATAAAATCTTATACCATTCCCGAGCTGTTACTTATCAATGAAGGATATATAATTAGAATGTACTGACAACGTTTCCTGAATATTACAATTTTGTCGTTTTGACATTCCTTCTGAGAAAGTATTGAAATATTCCACTCAAGAACTGAAATTTACTTCTTATTGTAGTATATAAGTTTAATAATATAAATGCTTGAGTGAAGTCCGTTCAAGTTATAAGAGATGGCAGAGTGCCGGAATTGTAGCCTGACTGTTTTCTTCAAATTAATGGTAAATATACCGATATGAGCTCTTATATTTCAGCACTTTAAAACTGCCTCATGA
The DNA here is from genome assembly GCF_040414725.1 of Anabrus simplex. NCBI lineage: Eukaryota > Metazoa > Arthropoda > Insecta > Orthoptera > Tettigoniidae > Anabrus > Anabrus simplex. The sequence continues at coordinate 1,071,913,512 of NC_090266.1, read as the reverse complement.
CTGTATAGAGATTTGAACCGGAAACTTTGAGTACAAGAGGCTAACACCTAAACAACACTGCCACACAGCCGGCCAATATCAATGTTAATTTACTGTGAATTCAGTTAGCGAGTCGTGACATTTCTTAATTTGGTAATTGGCTGAGAAATGACTCTTCTGGGAAGTCAAAGAGCAAAATGTGGGTAAATTTTCCAACCCCACGGTATATTATGCAATTAACTTCGTAGACATTTTTTTTTTTTTTGAAGCTAGGCTTTAGTTGCGGAAGATAGTTGAAAATAACCGATTTAAAACGTTCGAAGTACCGATACCTTCCTTACCATAAGAATGTGCGGTGAAATCTATATCTTTCTTCGTTAAAGAAGTCCGACTCCACGGCTAAATGGTTAGCGTGCTGTCCTTTGGTCCAGGGGGTCACGGGTTCGATTCCCGGCCGGGACCGGGATGTTAACCTTCATTGGTTAATTCTGATGGCTCGGGGGTGTGTGTGTGTGTGTGTGTGTGTGTGTGTGTGTGCAGTCTTCATTAGAATTCATCATAGGTAGGGCTCCATCCTCATAGACGCGCAGGTCGCTTATACGCCATTAATTAATTTTTAAAAATTACTTGCAGTAACATTATATTGTAAGGCAGTCATGCTTCCATGTCGATGTATCTTCATTATTGCTCTGAGAGTCTCCCGAACATGGGCTATTTCGCATCAGTTTTTCATTATTCCGTAAGATTCGTCATGGTAGCTTTGCGCATTGACTGAAGAACTCTCCTAATCAAATGCGCAAAAGAAGATACTGGTTGCGATGTGCATAGTTCACAGCTTTTTACGAAAATGATCAGTAACCTGTAATTTAAAAATAATAGCTGCGCGAATATAACATCTCTGCGCTCCATGACAGTTTCTTGCACGCTCTTCATTTAGATGTTTAATTTAACTCCAATCTTTTAGCTTTTTGTTCTTGTCTTTGTGAATATCATCAATAATAATAACAACTCATGAAATCAACAAGACGTATAAATAATATTGTGGTGTACAAAGCACGTCTTGGTGTTCTTGAGTTGGCGAGAAGTTTGTCCCACCATAAACAGAACTGTTCCGTAGCTTCTAGATAGTGAGTAAAAAGTTGATTTCATTTCAAACTTGTAAAACTGGATGTAATAACTGAAATTAGACAGGCAGCGGAAACAGGCCACAGATTGAAGATGATGAGCTCAATCCTTGTGTTCAATTAGACTAGACAGATGTAAGATTTACGGTTTTCTGATACGACCGCGTTATATGAGTGTACTGTATACAGTTTCAGATAAGTGATGGCACAGTGCATTCATTATCTACGATTAAAAACAAGTTTCTCTTTTCTTCTTTTCGTCTCCCAGAGGTTACTATTATGTGACCTTTGTTGTAAATATTGATACATTTCTCTGTCTGCATCGTAATTATGATTCTTTTATTACTTCGTTTTGTAATGCTGTTGATATTAGTCATAAGTTGTTAGCGGGCTATAATGTGGCAGGAATGGTTGTTTTATGACTGGCTTCAGCTTTCCATTCATGCGCCCCAGTGCAAGTTATCGTTTAATATGAGCTAACCGAAGTATACTCGACGGGCAACTCTTGTGGTCACTGAATCTGGCCATCTTCTTGCAGCTGGATACATCTGGTGGTCAGAGGTAAAATGAGATATGCTTGGCACTATACAGGTGAATATTGCTTGGAGTATAGGTTCTTTTCTTGATGTATCCTCAACTTCGTATACTTGTATCCGGACACTGTTTTACAACCTGTATGGAACTGCAGTTATTTTGGCCTAGGATTGGGATAGGTGTGTGAAAAATACAGATTAGATACCACCTCAAAATTTAGGAATGTGGAAAAGCCAAGGGGGAAGTGACGGGCTTAAAACTTGGAAATTCTGAATAATTAACCGTATCTACTGATAGCGGCGGCGATGCTTTTAGTATGGAATTGCTTGTACCATAGATACAATTACTTTACATGTTATTTTGAAGCAAATTTAATGGAAAGGGAAAAGGGGCTGGTATAAGCGTAGGTAGTTTAAACTCTGGGCTCTCCGCCCCATTTTTACCAGATGTACTCCGTCCTGGCGCTAATTTACTATCATTATTCTGCGACAGAGTTTCACATTCTCGCTTCCTCGGTTTTTAAAATCGCGTCGTACATGTTGAAGAGAATATAGCATATAATTTGCCTCTGATAAATGCGTGATCCAAAATTGCTAGTTTTTTTGCTAGGGGCTTTACGTCGCACCGACACAGATAGGTCTTATGGCGACGATGGGATATGAAAGGCCTAGGAGTTGGAAGGAAGCGGTCGTGGCCTTAATTAAGGTACAGCCCCAGCATTTGCCTGGTGTGAAAATGGGAAACCACGGAAAACCATCTTCAGGGTTGCCGATAGTGGGACTCGAACCTACTATCTCCCGCATGCAAGCTCACAGCCGCGCGCCTCTACGCGCACGGCCAACTCGCCAGGTGATCCAAAATTGAAAACGTCTCGTGTATTGCAGGCATATACAAGGTGAAGCCGAATTTCACCGACAAACTTACGGAGGTTGTTCAGGGATACCCTCCCTGAGTACATTGGTATAAAGGGCCCGTGGTCTCCGGTGGCTCGTTCAAGAGTAATTGCCATTTCGTTTGGTTTGTTGCCCCTATTAGCTTTATATCTGTATTGCACTGAAAATGAAAATAATAATAATAATAATAATAATAGTTCTACCTTCCGTCCTAAATGTTAGTTCTTGACAGACACTGGGGTGTCGAAATTTTGTCCCCTAGGAGTTGTTTGACGTGCCGGAAGCAATGCCTCGGAGTTCTGCATTTTTTTCGTGGTATTATGTACTGACAGAACAGACTAAATACACTGTGATAAGTGTACTTGTTTCGTCTGAGGGTTGCATTACACTGTGTTTTGTGCTGTACGTCTTGGTTAACGCATATTACAGGCTTTTTCACTGTTGTGAAGGTATTTTGACAGAAATAAAGATGACTGGGTTAACAAAGCGAATAAATCATTATTACTCTGTAACAAGCCATCGGAGACCACGGGTCCCGAATACCAACACACTCACAATGTTTCCCTGAACAACTTTAAAAAGTTTGTTGGTGGAGTTCGGCTTCAGTCTGTATAACTGGTTATGAACACGTTCTCTGGTGCTTCCAAAATCGTATTCTAAATTAATGGAAGAAAGGAGCAAACAATCTTGTCGGTACTCTCGCCTAATTATCGCATTACTTTTAATAACACTATTATGTAATTCTGCTTGTATGTCTATTGTAGCTTATAATAATAATAATAATAATAATAATAATAATAATAATAATAATAATAATAATAATAATTTTATTATTATTATTATTATTATTATTATTATTATTGGAGCCTCCGTGGCTCAGGCGGCAGCGCGCCGATCCCTCACCGCTGGGTTCCATGGTTAAAATCCCGGTCACTTCATGTGAGACTTGTGCTGGACAAAGCGGAGGCGAGACAGGTTTTTCTCCGGGTAATCCAGTTTTCCCTGTCGTCTTTCATTCGAGCAACACTCTCAATTTCATATGTCAGCCATTAATCATTACCCCAGAGGAGTGCGACGGGCTTCGGCAGTCGGCGCAATTCCTATCCTCACCACAAGATTGGGGTTTCATTCATTCCATTCCTGATCCGGTCGAGTGATTTAAACAGGCTGTCGATTTTCATTATTATTATTATTATTATTATTATTATTATTATTATTATTATTAAAGCCTCCCTGGCTCAGGCGGCAGCGCGCCGGCCTCTCACCGCTAGGTTCCGTGGTTCAGTCCGGCTCCATGGCTAAATGGTTAGCGTGCTGGCCTCTGGCCACAGGGGTCCCGGGTTCGATTTCTTGCAGGGTCGGGAATTTTAACCATAATTGGTTAATTTCCCTGGCACGGGGGCTGGGTGTATGTTTCGTCTTCATCATCATTTCATCATCACGACGCGCAGGTCACCTACGGGAGTCAAATAAAAAGACCTGCATCTGGGAAGCCGAACTTGTCCTCGGACACTCGCAGCATTAAAAGCTATACGCCATTCATTTCATTTCCTTGGTTCAAATCCTGGTCACTCCATGTGAGATTTGTGCTGGACAAAGCGGAGGCGGGACAGGTTTTTTTCTCCGGGTACTCCGGTTTTCCCTGTCATACTTCATTCCAGCAACACACTCCAATATCATATCATTTCATTTCATTTGTCAGTCATTAATCATTGCTTCAGAGGATTTCGTCAGGCTTCGGCATCCGGCACAATTCATATCCTCGCCACTAGATTGGGGCTTCATTCCATTCCTGACCCGGTCGAATGACTGAAAACGGACTGTGGATTTTCATTTTCATTACAGTAGATTTTAAGCGTCCGTTCAAATGTCAGTGCCATCTGGATGTTGCCTTCAAAGGGATATTTAACGCGCTAGAACATCAGCCAGTTCGGATCATAAGCATTTAAGTCGTCTTAAATGTGGACCGTCTATGCCGAGCTTCAAATATATTGCCAGGGAGCTAACCAACTGGATCTCGTAGCTGACTTCCTTCAATATTATTCAGCCTTCTTCTTCCTCCCAGTTACTTGAGATCGGCACCACGTGCGGATGAAGCCCAGTTTTATGGCCGGGTGTCTTCCCTGACGCCAAATCTATGTGGAAGGTTGTATTCACTATTCTTCTTCTTCTTCTGATTATTATTATTATTATTATTATTATTATTGTTACCGTGTTTTTGCGGTAGTTAGAGGTGAAAGAAGGTGCGGGTGTGAACGGGTCTCAAGCTACGAAATTAGAGTTCATGTAAAATTAACAAGGTTATATTTTCTTTTCAAAATAAAGAAATAACAAGCATGGCAGGTACAGAGTAGCAAGTCAACAAAATGTAGTTACAATATTTACTGGATTTGGGCTTCGCGCCCCGACTTCACAATGCTTGGGCAATCAGCCCAACCTTACTTCAAAATAAGTATTAACAGAGGGGCAGAAAACCCCATTCATGCTCAGGAGCACTTGCTCCAAATTACACAGAAAAGCCTCCTCGAGGCATACAACACTCAATTTTCAAGAAAGAGCCGCTCGCTCTCAAACTTTAAGCCTCTCAAAGGCCACACCAAACTCCACCTTCAAGTTGTCCTCTCTGGACATAGACACAGGGGTAAAATACCCAACCTACTGAGGTCTATTAAGTGAGAAAAGATTAATTACATGACCTCTAAAATAACAATTTGAGAGGAGGCGAACTTGCGCTCCTAATACGCTTTGTTTAAAACCTACTTGGCACTAGGCCGTTAATAGAAGGGCTAATCCCATACTAAAGAGGTGACTTAAGAAGGAAACAATTTACATTACGTTAAAGAAGAATAGGTTGAGAAAAAAATAAGTTCACCTCAAAACAATATGAGTGGGAGCTCGAGAGGGTTAAGCACTCTCTATCCCGATATGCAGTTTAAAGGTAGAATAGATACCAAGTGTCTTTACATTTTAAGGAAGGTTACATTATGGAAAAACTTCGGACCCGCCCCGAGAGTTAAACTGCTGTGCTAGCAAAGAAAGAAATTATTAATCGGCCATTACCTTGTTGTTGACCGCTGCCGGAGAAAGAGGCGCTTCCCGCCCCCTGCTATGTACTTTACACACAGAAAGATGGAACAGAAGTGGCGCAGAGACCCAAAAATCAGCAGTTTATATACTCTCGCGGAAAGTTCGAGGCGTTTTAGGGAAGAAAACACCCGCCCACAATCACTTTATTGGGTAGGGTACAGCAACATATCCCAGTTGGGGGAAGATACATCAGATTGGTCAGAAATTAATTAAAGAAATTCGGGATTGGCTAAATACAAAACAAGGGGAAAGAGAGGGGTATACAGCCAACTTAAACAATAACAGAAAGAAATTTAACAAGAAACAAACTTTTGAAATAAAAATTTCTCCAAAAAACCAGTTCTTTCACATCGCACTAGGGTGCACCATAGTAGTTTTTCAGTAGTGTCCTCTAGAAGAGAAAGTTCACACTTCTTACTACCGGTAAAACAAAAATACATCAAAAGTGGCACAGTTCAAAAACTCCAAACTTTCCACGTAGTGACATCTTCTGAGAAACTTGAACATTAATACCGTCAATAAAGTTCAGACTTCCTCCAGCAGAGGAGTTTCAATTGGCGCACATTTTAAATTAGCGGCGTGGAGGTGTACCGCCCGGTACAATTATTATTATTATTATTATTATTATTATTATTATTATTATTATTATTATTATTATTATTATTATTATGCGCTTCTGTGTTGGTTGGAAGTTCGATGCGTTTTGTGTAAATGCGGATGTGTATTAAGACGAAACTCGGTCTAGAAAGTCGAGAATAAGGCTGAGAGGATTTTTCGCGCTCCTCAAGCTGCACTTCGTAATCTACAGGCCTTCGGGCTAAACAGCGGTCGCTTAGTAGGCCAAGGCCCATCAGGGCTGTTGTGCCTTTTAATGCTGAAAACTTTTCTTAGTTGACAAAGTAGGGGCCCCATACTACGAAAAACGTAAAATTACCGGTAAATAATTTCCTCAGTTGTGCCGAATGTTGAAGGTCTAAGAAACTTTTCAAATTGTGAGTCTTGGATAGCTCTATGAAACTGAAAAAACAAATTTCGAAAATCACTTCTGGCCTAAATGCAGCTCCGGAAAAACTGCCTAAATCCCTCGTTTCCTTTTTGATTCAAATCCAAGCCAAATTACCGTACACGCACATTTTAGCGATACATGGGCCCCCTAGTTCTGAATAGGTCGACCGCGGTTATCTTCGAGATTCGTATTGGCAACCTTTGAAACACAAACTATGAATCGCTTATGCATCACTGTGTGACTTTACGTACTAGTACTGTTGTTGTTTACCCAGCAAAGCCAAACTATAGAATTCATGCTGGGAACAAGATTCGCATCGAGAAATGTTATATAATGTTATAAAAAAGTGTGTATGACACAGTTGTTGGCTTAACATAAAAAAGGTTTAGAAAATTCATATCGATCGATCATATTATCGATTCAATTCAGATTTCATTTTCATTCAGTTGGCAGTATTACGGGAACCGTGAGAGCTCCCTCCTACTCCACCCCACGTACAAGGGAATATCGCTAAAACGTGCGCGGACTCTAACTTATTTACATATTTCTTTCTGTAATGTGTTCCTTGGTTTAATATCCTCAGGCGTATCTATAAAGGCGTTTTAAAAATATTTGTTCGGGGTGTCGACCTAGCCGAGTGCAGCCCTTGTAAGGCAGACCCTCCGATGAGGGTGGGCGGCATCTGCCATGCGTAGGTAACTGAGTGTTATTGTGGTGGAGGATAGTGTTATGTGTGGTGTGTGAATTGCAGGGATGTTGGAGACGGCACAAACACCCAACCCCCGGGTCATTGGAATTAACCAATGAAGGTTAAAATCGAACCCGGGACCCTCTGAGCCGAAGGGCAGTACGCTGACCATTCAGCCAACGAGTCGGACACCATATGATATGAACCTGCGTGTAATTGGAATGAAGGAAGTGTCGAGTGTTGAATGTGAGGAAAGGAACTTTAAGGACGACACAAACACCCAGTCCCCAGGCCAGGGATATTAATCAATTACAATTTAAAAACCCTGACCCAGCGGACGCGTTGCCCCCTACACCGCGGGGCTTAAGTGAAACTCTGCATTGACTCACATTAGCGCCCGTAGTGCTAGAAAAAGGCAAACTACTAATCTAATCGACCGGATAACGATGATTAAGAAAAGGTGTGATGATTGTAATTGTTAGGAATAAATAAATAATATATTCTCATACTTTATTATATTTTATTTTCCTCAAATTCGTAGCTCATATCCCGAGGATGTTTTAAACATTGAGTTGCTTGCCTGAAGGGCTACAACTGTGGTTGTTGTTGCTACGTCAGAGGAATTCACCACACTCGGTTAAAGTCTGAGCTCAATCTAACCGAATCTCCGGTGTTGGAGTTAGTTGTATGTCCCTTAGAAATACAACACAACGTTTACATCTATCTTCCAAAAATAGAGATCAAACATCATTGTCTGCTAGTTACTACACTACTCTGCACCTGACCGTGCGGTTAGGAGCACGCAGCTGTGAACTCGCAGCCGGGAGATAGTGGGTTCGAACCGCAAGGCCTAGAAATGGGAAGGAAGTGGCCGTGGTGTGAAAATGGGAAACCACGGAAAACCATCTTCAGGGCTGCTGACAGTGGGGTTCGAACTCCCTACATCCCGAATACTGGATACTGGCCCCGTTATTGTTAGACATAGAAATTCATGCGGAACCGTGTTAGCAAATGACAGTTATCACTACCAAAAATTAAGAAATCTTATTGTACAGAGTTCTTTCTCAGAGCATGTAAAATAACTTCTTCGGGACAAAATTCCGGCACCTTGGCGTATCCGAAAACCGAAAAAGTAGTTATTAGGACGTAAATAATTACATTATTTATCAATGTTTCTCAGGGAAGAAGAAAAGTTTCTGTTAAAAAATTGCGTATTCTGGTTTAGTGCACTTTTTATTTTGCTGTATGTATGTATGTATGTATGTATAGATGAACAATCAAAAATGGTCGCCACTCTGGAAACGTGAAATATAAGGAAGTCCACTTCGGCTATGTTCGGCTTTGTACAGTTAGCTGGACGAGTTTTGCAACACGGCCTGTGCTTATCACATTGTCAGTTGCTCTCTCTCTCTCTCCCCTCTCCCTTCGTTCTCCTCGTGACATGCACTTGCTTACAGCTGTATGAAATTGTAATCGCATGGCACACTGTCACGTAGCGCAGTGGGTCAGGTGTAGGCTACAAAATTCGTGCCTACCATAAGCGATAAGGTTCTAATACCAGCGTGAACGACTTTTTTCGAAATAATACACCGTGATGATGTCAGGCAACGAACTCGCTAGTTTGGCCAAGTTAACTTCGATGCTAAATGCTTTAATCCATTCTCACATCTCACATGGTATATCATTCATACGCGTCAAGAGAGCAAATGCTGGCTCTCGTCCAACACGGCATTTTTAGTATTCGTGAGGCAGTGATTCGATGTGGCGTTTCGCCTAGGGCTGCTCGGAGATGGATACAGCAATGGTTGGTGTCAGGAGACATTGGACGTCTACCGGGCGTTGGTTTAAAGCGGGTTTTTACTAGGGAAGAGATAACGCATAGTTGAAATTTCATAAGAGAATCCGTTCTTAAACTCGGTGGCGTTCATGCAGGCGACTAATTTTCGTGGATGTCCATACACGGTCCGTAAGTCCGTTGCAGAAAATCTGCCGCCCGAGTCTCTCCGATGAACAGATGGTCGGTCGGTGTGCCTTTGTCCAGATGGAGTTCCATCGTAATTGATATCGTGTGATCTTCTTTGAGGAGACTTTTTTATAGATCGGTGGAAGTCGGGCCGGTTCATGTTTACAGGACTCAGAGAGTCCGATACGACAAAAGAGAACTTACATAGCAGAGTGTTCATACGCAGTGGCGGGATATATGTGTCGTATTGGTGTGAATATCGTCTGATGGGGCTGGAGTGCTTCATCGGATAGATGACACTCACATCGGACCAGTGTTTGGACCTTATATGCAGAATGTTATGGTTCCGAGTGTGAGAGAGCGCTATCCTGATGAGGTAATACAGTCCATACAAGACAACTCCCCCAATCCACAGACGCGGTCGTATTCAGAACTGGTTTTCTGGACAGGACTCCATCGAACTGATCAGTTCCGTGAACTCCAGATTTCAACCACATTCAGCATGTGCGGACAAGGTGGGAACGCCATCATATAAACACTGGATTCACGCTCCCCCGCGTTCACATGCTGCTTCGTGTAGCGTTATGTTGGACGTATGGGAGTAGAGCGCCCTCGGCGAGGAATACTTTAGGAAGCTTGTTGAGTCAATGCCACGTCGGTTCAGACAAGTTGTTCAAGTCGATGGGTACTGGACGATGTATTAAGTCATGTCAAAAACATGCCTTCACGACTAACATAATTAAAAGCACAATGTCATATTTTGCAATGAATAGAAATGCACACTTGGCTATCACATCACTCGAAAATGTTTAAAAGAATGTAATACGTGGAGTAGGACTCGGCACCCTTGTTCTTGCCGTGACAGGCGGATAAAATATATAATTTCGTGTGGCTATTTCTAGCAGAGTGCAGCCCTTGTAAGGCAGACCCTCCGATGAGGGTGGGCGGCATCCGCCATGTGTAGGTAACTGCGTGTTATTGTGGTGGAGGATAGTGTGAGTGTGTTAGTTGCAGGGATGTTGGGGACAGCACAAACACCCATCCCCCGGGCCATTGGAATTAACCAATCAAGGTTAAAACCCCCAACCCGGCCGGGAATCGAACCCGGGACCCTATGGACTGAAGGCCAGTACGCCGACCATTCAGCCAACGAGTCGGACGACAGGCGGATACGCTTCATCGGAACTAATTGGCACTCCCCAGAACATGGTTAATATTGGAAGGCTGTTTCCCGCTGCGCATGAGTGGAAATGCAAAGACTGTTGCTATGGTGCAGTTATACAATGGAATAACGGAATCCAGTGAAAAATTCCGACACCAGAATTCGAACCTCGGTAACAAAGGACCTTTTCGGCTACAACACTGGCACGCCATGAAGTGCTTCACATCGATTTTCGCTTGCCAGGCATGTCCCTCTCCTCATATATTTATTTGACCATTATGTCAGATTCTCCTCCATTTCATTGTATTCCTGCAGGCAATCAGTTTTCGTGGATGGCGAAACACGGTCCGCAAGTCCATTGCGGACAGTTGCATTGTGTACTGACAGTCGCATTTCGTCAGGAACGTGTCGTTTAATAAGTGAGTCGCATAACTTTTCGTTGTTGTTGTTGTTGTTGTACCGCCTCACCCGAGGACAATGGTTTTTATTGTTCAGCTGTACGTACGTACGGAGGGTATATACAAAGAAAAACAACATACAGTCTACTACGCAAAAATAACAGAAACTCAACTAAAGGACAAAGTTGGTAATGAGGGATTTTGAACGCAAAATTATCGTTCATTGTGTGGCAGATCAGTATTGTGTACAGCCACCTCGGGCCATGCTTGAACACGACGATGCGTACTCAGCACCAAAATATCCAACTTATTTTTGGACAGATTATCCCAGTCATACTGTTGGATAGCAGCTTCAGTCAGTTGCTGAATGTTAGCAGGAGGATTAGAATGGCGAGTGATTGCTCTTCTCAGGTCACGGCATGCGTGTTCAACACAGTCCATGTCGTCAGAACATACCGGCCACCCCATTCTCTGAATGCTATGCGTCTCAAGGAACTGATTGATCACTCTGTTTCGATGGGCACGAGCATTACTGTATTATTCAGTATTGCAAAGCCCTCGCTCACAGTGGCAGAAAATCCTGCAACTACACGTTGGATGATTTTTCTTCCGTATACCAGACCAGTCATGTTTCTTTGGATAGGGATTAGAGGCATAAGTCGACCAAACGTGTTTAAACCCCAAAATATAAAGGACACCGAAACCCCTTGCTGCTGATGGCCCTCCAGGATGAAGGGCTCGTTCCATCTCTCATCGGCTCGTCTCCAGACTCTAATGCTCCTGCTGTATGGGTGCATGCTTATGAGAAAAGAGCGTACGCTTCCCCTATTCGTGATACCATGGGCTATGAGTTGCTGCCCATTTCGCATGAGCTGCTGAAAGGCTATGATGTGGTTTAAGAGGAGCTTTTGATACAGTCCTCCGCCGTCCAGCCGATTTCGCACTGTCTGATGTGACACATTCACCTCGGTGGCCATCCGAAGATCCTGGCATGGCAGTGGCCTACGATGTGCTGGAAGTAAACAAATACCGATCCTCCCTACGAGTTGTTTTGCGTGGGCGTCTTGTGTGTTTTCAGCAACCGTTGTTATCTCCCTGAAACATTTTTCAAACTCTGGGAACATCACTCTGATTCACTCATACACGAGTAGTGACATGCACTTTTCTCCATCCTTCTTGCAGCAGTGCCACAATTCGAATGCGTTCAGTAGGAGAAGTGGATACTGTTGCCATGTTTACCTCAGATCTACACGTGCTGCCTATAGGCTGTACCATGGACCTTGCAAGTGATGTCATTAAGCGGACAGAAACGACGAACGCCTATCAGATTAATATCCAACCAGATCTGGGTTTAGCGCCACTCATACATTGGCATACAGTGCTTACTGTAAACATGTTTGAGGTAGTGTTATATACCGTGTGAAATTTTAATGAGCAAAACATTTTTTGAGCACTGTAGTGGAAGTATGGCCTCACTTCAAGCTAATGGTGCGTTCCTCACCCAGGACACTATAGCTCGCCCAGGCAGGGAGAGGAGGGATGTAAAGTCCATGCTAAACTACCAGAAATCCCAGGGTGAGTAAGTTTTTATTTATCCGGGATTGTACTGTACTCTGTCCCAGACATTGGTTTATTTTAACTGTACGTTACACACATTTCACTGCTCACACGCCTACCGGGGCCTCATTGGACCCCTTAGATGATTCTCTTTTAGTCTGTGAAAATCTCTTGACGGTAAATTTCGAGGTCGAATAACTTCCCTTTCTTCTCATTCACAAGGAGGAATTGTCAGCTATGGCCATGCTTAACGTAGGCAGCTGATGACATCGCCTTGGTTAGATGAGATCAACAGGCACGAATATTCCTTCTAGGAAGAGTCATGGCGAGTCCTACTTGATTTTTCTCGAGAAGTTTGCATAAGGTCTTATTTTATAAGACAGTGTAATTCACATGCTGTCTGAGTCATATACTGTACTTTATTTGTTAATGCTTTATAGTGTGTATTTACTTCGGCAGTTGAGTGTGCTTAAAATATAACTCCGTTCCTAAATATAGTAAATATAACTTGAGTTTATTTTCTGGATATTTGAATTAATTTCTAGGAGATTGGTAAAGCAGTTCTTTCTGGCGGCGCTTTTGATTGTCATTTTTTTTGGTTAGTTGCTTTACGTCGCACCGACACAGATAGTATTGTCATTATTAAATAATATACTAATGTATTGTCTTTACGGCCCACTAAATACTTTTACGGTTTTCGGAGGCTCCTTTTTATTATTATTATTATTATTATTATTATTTATATTGTAAAACTTCTTGGCTACCGAGCGAGTTAGCCGTGCGGTTAAGGACGCGGCAGCTTTAAGCTTGCATTCGGAAGAAATTGGTTTCGAACCCCACTGTCGGCAGCCCTGAAGATGGTTTTCCGTGATTTCCCGTTTTAACACCAAGCAAATGCTGGGGCTATACCTTAAGGCCACGACCGCTTCCTTCCCACTCCTTGCCCTTTTCTATCCCACCGTCGCCATTTTCGTGCAACGTAAGGCAACTTGTAAAAGGAAAAAAAACTTGCCTGTATGGTCAGCGTCATTGACTTCGGTTTAGAGGGTCCTAGGTTCGATTGTAGCCCAGTTTGGGGATTTTAGTCGCGTTTGATTGATTTTTGTAGCCCGAGGAATGGGATTTTTTATTTGTCTGAATACAAAACTTTTAATTTACTTATAACACACCACACTACCAACCACAACAGATTGACATAATAATGAATACATCTGTCCACAAAAGAGTTGGCGTCAGGAAGGGCATTCGGATGTAAAATCGGACAAAGTCCTCACGTGTGATACAGTTCTCTCTCGCGATCTCACCAGAGTGTGGGAAGACGCGGCGGAATATATTATTATTATTTTTATTATTATTATTATTATTATTATTATTATTATTATTATTATTAGTTGTAGGTATGTTGAAGACGGCACAAACACCCAGTCCCCATCAAGGAAATTAACCTTTTAAGATTGGAGTGCCAGACCCGGCCCCAAATCGAACCTGCGGCCCTCTGAACCGAAAACCACTACTCTGACCATTCAACCAAGGAGCCGGTCTGGCAAGTAGTGAACTAGCCATGATTTAAACAAAATAACGTAGAAAGTTTGACCATCTTTATATAATTTGTCTTGTATCTGCTGTCGCCGCCTGTGGTATAGTGTGATTAACTGCCAACCATGGCGGCCCGGGTTCGATTCCCGGCCCTGCCACGAAATTTGAAACGTGGTACGGGGGCTGGTACGGTTTCCACTCAGCCTCGGGAGTCAGCTGAGTAGAAGGGGGTTCGATTCCCTCCTCAGCCATCCTCGAAGTGGTTTTCCGTGGTTTCCCACTTATCCTCCAGGCAAATGCCGGAATGGTACCTCACGTCAAGCCAGACCGCTTCCTTCCCTCTTTGTCTATCCATTCCAATCTTCCCATCTCTCTACAAGGCCCCTGTTCAGCATGCCAGGTGAGGACGCCTGGGCGAGGTACTGGTGCTCCTCCCCTGTTGTAACCCCTGACCCAAAGTCTCACGCTCCAGGACACTGTCCTTGAGGCGGTAGAGGTGAGATCCCTCGCAGAGTCCGTGGGAAAAACCAACCCTGGAGGGTAAACCGATTAAGAAAGAAAGGAGCAAGCATCTGCTGTCAAGTTTTGTTTAAAACTTGCAGGAATCGTCTGTAGAATTGTCTATAAACTGCCTCATTTTAAACACTGTAATATTTACATTCAACACACCACGTACCGTAGTTACTTCAGTCTGGAGGATTTAGTATGATTAATTGCAGAATGATTGTAGGCTACTTTACATACATACATACATACATACATACATACATACATACATACATTTGCAATAGCCACCCAGTTAGACGTTGTTTATCGAAGCGGGTTGGCTACGCAGTGCGAGTCGTGTAGCTGTGGGCGTGCATTCGGGAGATATCTGAACTACACCGTTGGCAGTTCTGTAAACGGTTTCCCGTATTTTCTCATTTTCACAACCGCAAGTGCCGAAGATATATCTTAATTAAAGCCATGGCCGCTACGTTGCATGTTCTAGCCCTCTCCTATTTTAAAATCAGCAGTTAATTGTTTTCGTATATTTCGTCTTCCGCCTTTGCAGTGCCTGTGCACTATGTTTTCTGGTATTGGTTAGGTTCGCATACTTTGTCTTCTGGCCGTACTGGTGAGACCTAGTATTGGCTAGTACAAATTTGTTACTTTCATCGACCTGTCTGTTTTATCCTTGGCTTTGACAATATGAACGTGACAGGTATGAGAGATGCTGTAGTAATGCTATTCCTTAAGCATCTAGTTGCAGTTGTGAAATGTCGCGCATAGGGTAAACTACTGCGTGCATTTCAGCAGGCGTGGCAGGCTGATAGCAACTTCTGGCTCGGTGATGAAAGCAACGGGAAACTACCTCACTCCTCATTTCCTTAGTACGCCACTTCAGTGACGCCTAGGTCAATCAATCACCACTGATCTGTATTTAGGACTGTCGCCCAGGTGACAGATTTCCTACCTTTCTTCACCTAGTCTTTACTTAAATAATTGCGAATACAGTAATTTGGAAATTTATTGAACATCTACCTGGGTAATTTTTTCCAATCCCTAACTCCTCTTTCTATGAAAGAATATTTTCCCCAATTTGTCCTCTTGAATTCCAACTTTATCTAAATATTGTGTTCTTTCCTACTTTTGATACGCCACTCGAACGTATTCGTGTACTGTACGCGCACTTTTTAGTGATAGTTTTTTGTACTTGGAGAGGAGTAAGAAGGGAGCACTGCCGGTTCCGGTAAATACTGCCAACTGAATGGAAATGAAATCTAAATTGAATTGATAATATGGTCGATCGATATGAATTTTCTAAACCTTTATTATCTTAACGCCAACAACTGTGTCACACACACAATATATAATACTATATAATATTTTCCGATGCGAAACGTGTTCCTAGCATGAATTCTATAGTTTGGCTTTGCTGTGTAAACAACAACAGTACGAGTACGTAAATTGTACGCCAGATGTCGCACAGCGATGATAAGCGATTCTTAGTTTGTGTTTCATAGGTTGCCAATACGAATCTCGAAAGATAACCGAAGTCGACCGATTCAGCACTAGGGTGTAAATCTATCGCTAAAAAGTGCGCAGATAGTACTTATGTCATTCCACGCCATCTCTCCACTGACGGAACATACCACTTAGTCGAGCAGCTCGTCTCCTTTCTCCCAAGTCTTCCCAGCCCAAACTTGGCAACCTTTCCGTAACACTACTCTCTTGTCGGAAATCACCCAGAACAAATCAACCTGCTGTTCTTAGGATTTTTTCCAGTTCTCGAATTAAATAATCCCGATGAGGGTCCCATACATTGGAACCATACTCTGTTTGGTGGTCCTACCAGCGACTTATATGCCCTCTCCTTTGCGTCCTGACTACAACCCCTAAACACCCTCATAATCATGTACCGAGATCTGTACCTTTTACTTACAATACCGCGTATGTGATTACTCCATTGTACTGTAGATTTGTCCCTATATTAACATCTAGCTACTTACAGTGATCCCCGTAAGGAACTTTCACCCCCATCAACGGAGTAATTATAACCGAGAGGACTTTTCCTATTAGTGAAACTCACAATTTGACTTTTAACCCCGTTTATCATCATACCATTGCCTGCT
This sequence comes from Anabrus simplex, assembly GCF_040414725.1. Lineage (NCBI taxonomy): Eukaryota > Metazoa > Arthropoda > Insecta > Orthoptera > Tettigoniidae > Anabrus > Anabrus simplex. Next base: position 1,071,896,970 of record NC_090266.1, on the reverse strand, counting down.
GTCCATCTCAAAACATTGCCGAGGTCTTTTTGCAGTTGCTCACAATCTTGTAAATTATTTATTACTCTGTACATTAATACATCATCCGCAAAAGCCTTATCTCTGATCCCAGTTCTTTACTCATGCGGTTAGGGGCGCGCATCCCTGAAGGTGGTTTTCCGTGGTTTCCCATTTTCACTCCAGGCAAATGCTGGGGCTGTACCTTAAAGCCACGGCCGCTTCCTTCCCACTCCCCACTCCTAGGCCTCTCCTGTCCCTTCGTCGCCATAATATCTATCTGTGTCTGTGCGCCGTAAAGCTAATTACAAAAACTCATCATTTACTTATAATGACCGCTGATGACGGAGGAGTTGAGGGTGGAACTAGTCTTTGGTTGAGTACTCAACATGCAAAAACACATTGTGTCTTATGGCAGCCCTTCCATGAGAAAATAGCTGAAATAGCAACCGTAATGTAAATGTTGTACGCGATAATGAAGACGCGCAGTTAAAAGTCGGGACAGATACCAATGCCAGAGGCCGGGCTCGAACTAGCAGCTGACGCAACGAACATGTTGGCCCTGACGTACGCCCACAAGCCCACGTAAAGGTCTTATTCTGCTGATCCAATGCCTGTTCTGGACAAGATGACAGTTCAGCTATTTCCATCGCTGCCTTTTAATTGAAAGAGGTTTGTAACATTACCCGTTGTACATCTATTATCATACGTAAGCAAAACATGTTGGTTTCTGTCGGGGATTTGGAACATCGTGGGCAAAAGTGCTATGTACTTGTTGTTTGTGAAGTTTCATAACTTGTGTAGAAAAGGTGTGCACATTTGTAATTAATCGGACTTAGCGTTAGGGAGGAACTCTTCTATGTAATACGCTGTACGTGCCAAGGGGAATGAGTGTAATCTTGTGACAGTAAGCCCTGGGAACCACAGCGACGTGACTTTGCATTAAAAAATCCCCGAGGTTCGGATGCCATGTAAAGTTGTAAGTCCCATGGCTTACAAGCACAAGATTACCTTGACCGGGCCATTACCCCTCGTATCAACTGTTCATTTGGTCTCACGAGGCTGAGTGAACCCCGTTCTAGCTTTCAGTCCAGAATTAAATTCCTTGGACTCCCGGGGATCGAATTTGAGGGCTCCGAGTAAGAGGCATTTACCTTACCCCTACACCATGGGGCTGGAACAATTAATCACGTTTTAAAAATGTAGTTTAGGAAAGAAGCAGCCGTAGCCCGTGTGTAAACAAAGGTGGAAAACACCTAAACCATTACCAGAGTGACTGGGACTGGTGCTTAACCCACATCTCTTCTCGACTGTGTGTGAACTTCGTTCCAATACCTCAAACTGATCTTCAACTCGCTACATAGCCGAGAATTGAATCCAGGACACTTGGGTGAGAAACTACAAAAACAACGAAATATTAAACGTAAACCTTATTGGAACGATCTCATTATTTCCGAGTTGATATCATTCAAACTGCTGTGGGCTCGTCAAATATAATGTAGGAGCCTACTATATTTTGTGCAGTCTAACTTAATAAAAATGTAAGACACACTCCTCATGGCCGTTTAAATTATTAAGTCTAATGGATAAAGTGACTAAGCCCTGGGCTTGTTAGTTTAATTATGCTATTATATGCTGGATAATTCTGGTCACTTCCTTCTGACTATATTATCTAATAAATGAGGAAGCAATCGCAGCATGCCTAGAGTGCTCCTGATGGCTCAGCCAGCAGGTGAGGTATTATCCAGGTTTAAAATGTGTAGGCCCAAATAATGATTGTGATGATCATTTTCATGAGCCTTAAAATTAATTATTCTAATTCACTACTATTTTTGGAGGTATATGACTTGCATTGTTGGGGAACTTTCGATAGCTTTTTGAACAGTGATATTCCTGAAAGACGGTCGCTGAATATGGCCGCTCAAAAGACGCTTGAAAATGCCCCAGTGATGATGATGATGATGTTATTAGCTTTGCGTGCCAGTAAATCTACCGACGCGAGGCTGACGTATTCGAGCACCTTCAAATACCACCGGAATGAGCCAGGATCGAACCTGCCAAGTTGGGGTCAGAAGGCCAGCGCCTCAACCGTTTGAGCCACTCAGCCAGGCAGTGATGTAAACATTTTTTTTGCTATTTGCTTTACGTCGCATCGACGCGGATAGATCTTATGGAGACGATGGGCCAGGAAAGGCCTAGGAGTGGAAAGGAAGCGGCCGTGGCCTTAAGGTACAGCCCCAGCATTTAACTGTGAAAAAGGGAAACCAAGGAAAATCATTTTCAGGGCTCCCGACAGTGGGGTTCGAACCCACTATCTCCCGGATGCAAGCTCACCCGGTGGTAATAATAATAATAATAATAATAATAATAATAATAATAAAATAATAATAATAAAATAATAATAATCATGCCGTTTATTTAGCAGTCAATCGATTGCTATAGATTTTAAGAGATGGTGGGTTATCGAAATGTTATTCCGCAGGAGTTCTTCATGTCGGAAGCCGACGACACAGGGCTGTCGCATTGCAAGTTTTTTTGGGAGTATGTGTGTGTGGAGGAGGGGGGTGGTAACTACATTTGATATTAAAACCCAGACCCGTTTTGTTTTCACATCCAATAACTTACTTAAATCAAGTTAGAGCTTCATGAAATAATGTCGTCGTTATACCGGCGAAACCTCGTATCCGACAATGTTCTTCCTATTTATTATTCTCCTTAAGGCTGGTCACACCTTCCAGCCACGTATTGATACGCAGTACAGGCCCACCATTTACCTGGTATGAAATCTCGAAACTACGGGAAACCATGTTCATGGCTTTCGATATTGGGGTTCGATCCCACTATCTCATGTATGGAGTTAACAACTAAGCGACCTGAACCGCGCAGCCGACTCGCACGGTATATATTTTCTTGTTTCTGTCGTAAACGTGTGTAATTATATGAATATTGGATTTTCACGTTCTTGAAGCACTGTAGGGGTCAAGAACATTTCACTTGTTCACTTGGGCTGTAGACCAAGAAGTTCACTTATGTATGGTGATGAGATGTCCCGCACTGCCTTGGCAATTAGCAAGTTGCCATGGTCAAGGCTTCGCAAGCCCATGTCACCAGTGTAATTTGCTTGTATGCAGTGCCATGTCAACTGTCTGCGATGTAAATAATGATTGTTGACGCTGCAGTGTTCAGAAATGACTTCAGGAATGCATCCCATTACCAGCTTATTTGAAGGAAATTTGTTTGGAAAGTTAACATTACAACCCCCTTCAACCACAGAAGTACGCAAGCGTTTGTACCCCTTACAGTGGGCACTGTGAACTCATGGTTTAGAAACGTATCATAGCTTAAACTCAGTGTCCTGTGTGTGAATTCTACAAACATAGACGACAGAAAAGTTTAGGATCTGACATGTGCCTCCCCGATTTTGATCATATTTTCCAGGGACGTTCTATATTGAAAATAAGGAGACACGTGTTTTCGGCGTTTTGCTAGACACTCCCTAGTTTTTGAAAAAAAAAAAGAGGTCAAAGTTGATGACGAAAATTATTATTTTCAATGCTATACATAGAGAGATAGTCTTAGATAGTTTTAGTACATTCAACCTCATGGAATACAGGTATAACATACTTCTGAGATATCGATATCCATGAGACATGGATTGTATAATTTTGATAAAATCATCTCATGAAGGATTCCACAAGGGACATATCGCAAAAATATTGAACATTACATGAAGATTGTTTATCACATATCCCGATGTTTTACTTCGAAAAAAAGGCTGAGAAAATTATTCTGATTATCAGAATACTATCAGATTCGCCGATAAAACTGAATGAAAACAAAAAGCAGCCAGCGCTTTTGTAGTCAGACGCCGAGCTCACTCTGCTACAGTTTGAAAACACAAAATCCTTAATGACTCTAATATTATGATCTTTCGACACCATATTATGTAAATAATCCATGTTATAGACGATCTGTCGATGTATCGCATTGAAGAACAGTTTTCAGTCATCAACTTTGACCTCGATTTTTCTAAAACTAGGGAGTATCTAGCAAAACTCCGAAAAACCTCTCTCTACATTTTCAATATAGAACGTCACTGCAAAATGTTAGAAAAAAATCGGTGAGGAACTTGTCAGAACCTCCCCTTGTGAGACTTCTTGGTCTACAGCCCAGTCAGAAGCGCCTGATAGTGATAACCTGTGTGGCTGTGTTGTCATTGCTGGTGTATATATTTGTGATTAATTAGGGCCAGTCTTGGGACCGTGGCCAATATATAATGTACAAGCCCGTCATTTGTATGGAGTTGAAGTTGAAAATTCAAGGAATACTACTTCTAGAATGGTCGAGAGTGGGATGTTGGGTCGGCATCAACTTGGTCTGACGCGGGGTTGGTAAAGTCAGTCCCTACAGTGGAAAATGCCGAAAACTAAGTCCCTGTCAAGAATGTTGTATAGGTAAACCCAGTTCCAGCTAAATTTCGTCATGACAAAATATTTCCCCCCCCCCCCCCGCTTTTTTCCAAACTTGGAACTGGCAACTATTACTTGTTTGGTGTGATTAAAATTGCCACATTTTATTATTAAAAACACTGTGTAGTAAAAAGCATTTTGTCATTTCACTTCAAGATCGTCTAGGAAACAGTCATCTCTTACGTAATTTTAAGTTATGTGAAGGAACTTGAAAGAAACTCATTTGTTGAATTGAAATCTTGTTATATATATTGATTCACTGACTATAACATTAAAAACAGTTTGTGTATTCGAATGAATAATGCATCCAAGGGAGAATGGAAAGAATTGAAGCTGATTGTGTTTCTGATAGTTGTGGCTGCAAAATTGGCCATAAGAAATACTGGAAATAGCGCATCTTGTGCAATGAACGAACATTTCACTTTTACAGTATTTAGTCCTTTTGTAGTTAATTCAGCTAAATCTAGCCTTGTAAGTGTCGATTTACCTAAGAAGTTTTCATATATACAGGGTGGTTCACCAGCCCTTAGCGATTTAGCTTTATGCATCCCTCCGCTTTTATTACAGTTCTGAAATACATCGTTCCCTCTCCCTAAATCGGGGTAATATAACGAGATATGTGTTTACGGGCTAGAAGCCAGCAGGAATCGTCAGCGCCACCATTCATTATTTATGGGTATATCGAATGAAGCGGTGAAACGAGTGCATATACGAAGAACACGCACCGTACAACAGGAGCTGCACGCACAGACCGGGGGCAGGTATTGTATAAACTGAGAATTGCGCGCTGCATGTCAAGCCTTGCAGTAGCTCACTTTGCAGGGGTGCGGTGGGAGATGTGATAGTGAACGCTGCTCTAAGGTTCGAATCCCAAGCAAGTATTTTTATTTTATTTTGTCGCCAATTGCCTGGGGTTTGCATACATGATAGCTTCCACAGACTAATTTGTTTATTTGGGCCTGTAAACGTGCCGTTGGTAAGATGGCATATGGTATGGAGTTGGGTTGGAAGAGGCTAGGAAACATGCAACAGGATTTAATTTACCTAAGTCTTTTAACACAGCAGCTGCTCGAACTGACGACCTCCTTGGTAGATACAGAACTGCGCGTGATGTTGTAAGGACCGTCCGTCACTTTGCAACATTTCCGACATAATAGATGCGGTATTCTCCCGTGCATACACCAGTTGTTTTACATGGTCCCACAGAAAAAAAGTCCAGTGGCGTACGATCGGGCGATATGACGGGCCAGGGCCATTTCCTCCCCTTCCTATCCATTTATCAGGATACGTCCCATTGTGTACCGCTTTTCCCACACCTGTGGAGTCACAGGTGCGAAATGTGCCTCATATAGGGTTTTGGCCCTGTTTTACGGCCGGATACCTTCCTGACACCAACACTATATGGAGGGATGTAATTACTGTTGCGTGTTTCTGCGTTGGCTGGTAGTGTAGTGTGTCCGAATATGAAGAGATAAGTGTTGGGACAAACAAAAATACCCAATGACCGAGCCAGAAGAATTAATTAGACGCGATTAAAATACCCGACCCGGCCGGGGATCGAACGCCGGACTCTCTGAACCGAAGGCCTCAACGGTAACCGTTCAGCCAAGGAGTCGGACACGGTTATAACTCGCACAATATGACAAAAACATTTTCATACCACATTTTTTAGTATGATTTAATTATGAAATGTAGTAAACTGCGCATTTATAATACCAATCAGAATCGTATCTAAAGTGTTCATAAAAGGTAGGGATGTGCTTAATTTAACTTAAGTTTGTAAAAAAGGCCAAGATAGAAATATGACGTCAGAGAAATCGGAGCCGTACTCATGTAACGCAAAGGGTAGATCTCTGCACATGGTCATTAGGGTATTTATGGATTGTGGTAAGGGTGTAAAGACAGGGCATGTAAATCTCTGGTGAGATCCCAGCTAGAACATGGTTCCAGTGTATGAGACCCTCACCAGCATTACTTGATTCGAGAAATGGAAAAAGAAAATCCAAAGAAAAGCAGCTCGATTTGTTCTGGGTGATTTCCGACAAAAGAGTAGCGTTACGAATATGTTGCAAAGTTTGTCTGGGAAGACTTGGGAGAAAGGAGAAGAGCTGCTCGACTAAGTGGTATGTTCCGGGCTGTCAGTGGAGAGATGGCGTGGAATGACGTTAGTAGACGAATAACTTTGAGTGGTGGAAAGATCACAATATGAGGATAAAAGGTGGAATTGAACAGGAAAATTTGGGGCAAATATTCGTTTATAGGAAGAGGAGTTAGGGATTGGAATAATTTACCACATTCTTTGCAATTACATAGCTAAGACTAGGTAAACAACGGATAAGGAATCTGTCATCTGGGTGACTGCCCTAAATGCAGATCAGTGGTGATTTGATTGTTTGATTGATTGATTGATTGATTGATTGATTGACGAAGGGAAGACGAATGTGAAAAGTTGATATGTTCGGATCCAGATCAAAATTACTCTCGGTGGCCAATCTGTGTGATTATTTTGTAAAAAATGCTTGTTTGGTACGTTATAAAAGCCAGTGAGTACCTTCCGTGATCTTAGCCCCGAATGACAACTGCATGTGCACTACTAAGAACAGATATTGTACGACGTATGATAGAGAACTTCCCATTAAATGGAGTGCAAGGGCGTCAGTAACCTTATTACAATTTCTTGATCTTTTACTTTCAAATAATTGCCCTTTTCTTGGATGATTAAGATAGAGGAGTTACAAGCTCATAGCGTGTAGAGCAGGATCTAAGAAGAGAGATAAAGTAACTTGAAACCTTGGTCTATCTAATGTCACAACCAAGAAAACCACAGCTTTCTACAAGGTGAGTTGACACCTGTTAGGGGGGCTGTACATATCAAATGTGTGTGCATGCATGTGATCAGCTGTCAAGTTCTATCCTGTTATGGATATAAAATTGAGTCTAGTGTTGTAACCAAGGTTGAAGTTTACAAAACACAACTTTTATTGCTTCATTTTATGATATTTACACAAATAACTGAAATTTATTTTGAAGCAAAAAGGAATATTGAATCTTGAGAAAAGTCTGTCTTTATACAATATGTACAGGTTTACAGTCTTTATATACACTTCTATCTTGAAAAGATAGTCTTTGTGAATTGACACGTTGATAGTCGAGAACTATCTGGCACACTAACATAAATGTCTTTGAGAGTCCTTGTTTGTTGAAGTGCCTGAATTCCTAAAAAGCAAGTTCAATTGATTGAAGAAATTCCACCTAGCGAAACTAAGGGAGCTTGCGTGAATTAGGGAATGAAAATGGCTTGTAAAAGAATTACGGAACATAGGCAGTGGAAACAGGTAAGGGAGCGGTGACCAGAGGTGAGACCTCGTACTGCCAGAAATTCAGTCCACCTGGTCGAAGCACATTTTCAAGAGGAGTAGCCTCCGTGCTCGACGTAGGGTGTATTCTGGAGCTGGACACCGGGCAAGTGGGCCAGTGAGCAGGCAGGGAGCTCCTATTTATAGTACACTCGATGGTCAGGCACGCGCACTGAGGGCTGCGCGTCGAAGCTAGCAGAATGATACACAGGCGCGCGTGCAGCTGGCTGGTGGAGCGAGAAAGGGAGCGCCGGACATACAACACCCTCCCCTCCTAAATACGCCGGTACGGCGTGAAACGGCGGCGGCGCTGGCGGCGACTGCGATGCTGGGGCGGAGCTGCTGAATTCTCTGTTGTATTGTCCGGAGCTGGAACTGGGCGGAGTGGCGCTGTCTCGTCCTGAAAGGAACCCATTGTTATTAAATGATCTAAAGCGCGTTCAGCAATAGATTTATCTGGTTTAGCAATAGCATCAATAGCTGGACAGGGGCGGTAGCGCAGACGTATCTGATCTTGATGGCGGCAGATACGTTTCTCCGTAGTCTGTATCTCGTATAGACGATGACCCAAAGATCTGCAGATGACTCCAGGTATCCAGAGTGGGTTGGATTTGAATGTCCTGGTGTAGACCTTGTCGTTGAGGGAGAACTTCGTTGGTGAGGTCTTACGCTGGGCCGGAAGAGGCTGTAACAGAGAAAGTAAAGTTCTGTGAGGTCGTCCATGGAGCTTCTGTGCAGGAGTGATATTATCAGCGCCGGGTAGAGTTCTGTAGTTGTTTAAGAGTTGGAGCAAGGCTTGGTCTTTAGTTAAGCCTGAAGAGACAGCTTTCTTCATACTTCTTTTAAATGTCTGTACGAAGCGTTCAGCTTCACCATTAGATTGAGGGTGAAAAGGTGGTGCTAGGATATGACGAATGCCATTATGTGTACAAAAGTTCTGAAAAGCAGTAGCTGTAAATTGAGGTCCGTTGTCCGAAATGAGTACTTGCGGTAAACCTTCTGTAGTAAAGATTTTCTGGAGAGCACGAATGGTAGCTTCGGTTGTAGTAGTCGAATGCATATCCACGACATATGGAAAGTTGGACAGTGAATCGATGACTATTAACCACATGGAATTGAGGAAAGGACCTGCGAAATCGATGTGAACACGTTCCCATGGAGTAGTAGCAGGAGGCCATGAAGCAAGATCAGAAGACGGGGCGTTCTGATTCGTTTGACATTGCTCACAATGACGTATTAGCTTTTCGATGGCGGCATCAATACCGGGCCAGTAGCAGTGTTGACGGGCGAGTTGCTTTGTTCTGGAGATACCCCAATGGCTTTGGTGTAATAACTCGAGAACTTGTTTCTGTAGGCTAAGTGGGATAACCACTCGGAAGATGGTGCCTGCTTCGAGTAATACAACTCCGGCACGAGTCGTGAGACGATGCTGCATACGATGATAAGGTGCCAGGTGGGCAGGAAGGGTGCTCTGAAGAGGCCAACCGTTGCGGATGTAAGTACGTACAGTAGCAAGTGTACTGTCCTTATCCGTAGCTTTAGCTATGCAGGTAGCATCAATAGGAAAACTGGATACAGTATCTTCAAGTTCTATGTCCAACTGAAGACATTCAGATTCTTGAGAATCGAAGGCAGTATCAGGACCAACGGGTAAGCGGGAGAGGGCATCAGCATTACAATGCTGGGATGTGGCTCGATATACAATCTGATAGGAATAATCAGAAAGGAACATGGACCATCTTTGAAGCTTTCTGAGGGAATTCTCTGGGATCTTATTACCAGGATGGAATAAGTGTACGAGAGGCTTATGATCGGTAATGATCAGGAAATGGTTGCCATAGAGATATTCATTGAAACGGCGAATACCAAAGATGATGGCTAAAGCTTCTTTCTCTATCTGTGAGTATCGACGTTGATGGTCATTAAGTGTTTTCGAAGCGAAGGCGATGGGGCGTTCTTGTCCATGACGATCCTTCTGGGAGAGAACGGCACCGACACCGTAGTCTGAAGCGTCAGTAGCTAGCGTGATGATCTTGTCGGGCTGAAAATGAGTGAGTTGTATAGCTTGAATTAAGGCGTTGTTGATTGTTTTCCATGCCTGTTGGCATTGCGGAGTCCACTGAAATTTAACACCTTTTTTACGTAGAGCGTTTAATGGAGCTGCCACTGTAGCGAAGCGTGGAATGAACTTATTATAATAGTTCGCTTTGCCTATGAAGGACTGAAGCTGCTTGAGGTTCTGAGGTGCTGGCATGTTTACTATCGCTGAGACATTCTGTGTACTAGGACGAATTCCATTCTTATCAAGTATATGTCCTAGGTAGTGAACTTGAGGCTGAAAGAAGGTACATTTAGCTAGATTCGCTCGTAGGCCATTGTCTTTCAATTTCTGGAGAAGGAGGCGTAGATTGGTTAGATGTTCCTGATGATCTTTTCCAGTAACAATAATATCATCCAGGTAGTTAGCACAACCGGGAATGGAGGCGGTGAGTTGAGCCAAATAGCGCTGAAAAATAGCCGCTGAGGATGAAACACCGAATGGGAGCCGCTGGAGTTGGAGCAGTCCGAGAGGAGTGTTGAGTGTGAGAAATTTCTTAGATTCTTCGTCTAAAAGTAGCTGGAGATATGCTTCTTTAAGATCAACTCGAGAGAAGAATTGTCCACCAGAGAGACGACGGAATAAGTCTTCTGGACGTGGAATAGGAAAGATATCTGTGTCGAGTTGTGCGTTGACTGTAGATCGAAAATCGCCACAAAGTCGAACATTACCATCAGGTTTCTTGATTACCACGAGTGGAGTAGCCCATTGACTAGAAGTAACTGGTACAACAATTCCAGTTTGTATCCATCTTTCTAATTCTTTCGTGACCTGGTCTTGAAGTGCGAGGGGTACTGGACGTGATTTGAGGAAGCGAGGCTTAGCTCCGGATTTCAGCTGTATGTGAGCTGTATAGTCTTTGGCTGTTCCGAGCTGAGAGTCGAAGACTTCAGGAAACTGCGCTAGGAGAGCGGTAACGTCAGAAGTAGGATGCAATGTAGATACGACGTTAATGTTGTCATGTATCTGGAAACCAAATAAGTTAAATAGATCCATGCCCATAATGTTTGATGCAGTGTAGTTGTTAACTACGAGAAGAGGAATGGCCTTCTGAATTCCTTTATAACTAGCCTGAAGTTTGATTTGACCTTTGATGTCAATTTTCTTCTTGTTAAATGTCACGAGCTGGATGTCAGCTGGAGAGCATGAAGGTGAACTTAAGTCGTGGTAGGTAGTCAGGTTAATAATAGAGACAGGTGATCCAGTATCTAAGTGAAAATCGACAGATCGATCAGAGAATGAGAGAGGAATGATGATTTTGTGAGAATCCTTTGTGGGAAGAATAAGATTGATCTGATCAACTTCCATGTCTTGGCGGGGCTGTATATGCTTCCGGCGTGCTGCAGTATTCTTAGCAGGGCGGAGCGAACTTTGACAGACAGTCTTAATGTGTCCAAGTTTATTACATCGTTCACAAGTAGCTTTGAAAAAACGACAGTCACGACGTTCATGATGCTTGAAACAACCTCGGCAGGAAGGCAGGAGTTTCGAGGTGCTTTTAGAATTGGGCTTCCGTGTAGCATTACGAGAGGGAACCTGGCGAGAATGCTTGGTGGAGAGCGCCTTATCCGTACGGTTCACTGTAGTAGAGGACTTGCGGGCCTGAGGCGAGACTTGTGCAACTTCGGGTGGAGAAGCTATGGCTGCGGCAGTCTTGGTAGTAAGCTCATAAACCGTAGCAATACGCTGGACGTCTTCTAAAGAAGGGTTACTCTGCTTGACAGCGTCAAAACGTATTTTGTCTTCAGGAGTATGTAAAATTATCATGTCCCGAATGAGAGAATCAGTGTAGGATGAACCACAACCGTCCTTGGAGCAGATGAACTGGCAGGGTTTAGCTAGACCACGCAATTCAGTTATCCATTCAGTATGTGTCTGATGGGGTTGCTTTCTGCACTGAAAAAATTTATAGCGAGCAGCCACTATGTGCGGAGCTTTGGCATAGTGTTCCGTGAGACGGGCCAAGAGCTGCGTGAAGGGTACCTCAGATAAGTGTTCTTCCGGACTTAATTTACGTAGCAATTCACACGTAGCATTGCCAACCGAACTAAGAAATAGTGCGCGGCGGCGTTGATCATCTGTGACAGAATGGCAGATGAAATGCTGTTGTAAACGGGCTAAATAAACTGACCATTCTTCCTTAGCTGGATCAAAAGCAGAGAACGGAGGAATAGCTGATGGCTGTGTAGAGACAGAAATAGCTTGAATAGCCTGAATTAATGCTGCCTGTTGTTGTTGCATAAACTGTTGTTGTTGCTGCTGTAAGGCTTGGAAGACCGTAGCGAGTTGTTCCGCAGTAGCCATTGCGAGATGTGTGCAAGAAAGAGTAAGGTAAGCTGTGTGTCAGAACTGGTTGGAGTGTCGTTGTTGTTTAGCACGTCGCCGTAGAGTTGACAACTGGGCCTGTTGAATTGTAGTGTCGTGTTTACCTCGTTGCTATAGAGTTGGCGATTGGGGCTGATGACGTGTAGTTTGTTGCTTGTTTACCTCGTCGCTATAGAGTTGGCAACTGGGGTCGAAGAATTGTAGGATGTTGCTTTTTTACCTCGTCGCCATAGAGTTGGCAACTGGGGTCGAAGAATTGTAGGGTGTTGCGTTTTTACCTCGTCGCCATAGAGTTGTGTTGTAACCAAGGTTGAAGTTTACAAAACACAACTTTTATTGCTTCATTTTATGATATTTACACAAATAACTGAAATTTATTTTGAAGCAAAAAGGAATATTGAATCTTGAGAAAAGTCTGTCTTTATACAATATGTACAGGTTTACAGTCTTTATATACACTTCTATCTTGAAAAGATAGTCTTTGTGAATTGACACGTTGATAGTCGAGAACTATCTGGCACACTAACATAAATGTCTTTGAGAGTCCTTGTTTGTTGAAGTGCCTGAATTCCTAAAAAGCAAGTTCAATTGATTGAAGAAATTCCACCTAGCGAAACTAAGGGAGCTTGCGTGAATTAGGGAATGAAAATGGCTTGTAAAAGAATTACGGAACATAGGCAGTGGAAACAGGTAAGGGAGCGGTGACCAGAGGTGAGACCTCGTACTGCCAGAAATTCAGTCCACCTGGTCGAAGCACATTTTCAAGAGGAGTAGCCTCCGTGCTCGACGTAGGGTGTATTCTGGAGCTGGACACCGGGCAAGTGGGCCAGTGAGCAGGCAGGGAGCTCCTATTTATAGTACACTCGATGGTCAGGCACGCGCACTGAGGGCTGCGCGTCGAAGCTAGCAGAATGATACACAGGCGCGCGTGCAGCTGGCTGGTGGAGCGAGAAAGGGAGCGCCGGACATACAACATCTAGTATGAGAAATTACAGTACACTTGATCAGTCGTTAAAGGAATGTGTGAGTCAAGAGCCAGCCCGTTGTGTGTTGGTGATTGTTGTTTTGAGATGCAAGCCTCTCGTAACAGTAACCGAAAGAGAGAGAGTGAGAGAGAATCGGCTGAAAAGAGAGGAAGACCATGAAAAGTGGAATGATGATCTTCCTTCGCCTCGCAAACTTAACCTCATCAAAGGCTTAAAAAGTTTACTGAATAAGGGCAGGTTGGAAAAATGAAAGTAGGGACCCCAGCAAAGGATAAAGGAACGGTGATACTCATGACCCCGTGATCGCCACATGTGTCTCAAAAACTGAAGTGGTAGATTCTGTGAAAAAGAACTTAGTTTCTCGTCCACGAAAGTGGGTATTGTTGTACGTCGCCAAGACACAGATAGGTCTTATGGCGACGATGGAATACGAAAGGGCTAGGAGTGGAAAGAAAGCGACCTTGGTGCATCCCCAGCATTTGCTTGTTATGAAAATGAGAAACCACGGAAAACCATCTTCAGGGCTGCCGACAGTGCGTCTTGAACCCACTATCTCCCGAATGCAAGCTGATAGCACAGTCACTTGCTCGGTTATAATAATAATAATAATAATAATAATAATAATAATACTTCATGTGGCTATTGCTAGCCTGGTGCACTCATTGTAAGGCAGACCATCAAGCGAGGGTGGACGGCATTGTATTTATTATTATTATTATTATTATTATTATTATTATTATTATGCGGTTAATATTTAAAAAATGTATCTAGTGACAATTTCAAAGATGTAGTAAACCACTTTTCGTCAGTAGGAGTTTTATTATTGCCAACGTTAATCCTACTATAATTTATTATGGATTATTTCGCATTATTATTAAAAAATACGTTTGTGTAATGTGGAAGCTATATAACCTACATACATTCTGTAGAATAATCACAGAACGCAAGGGAATAGTTTCAGCAATTACATACTATACATGAGTATGTAAATTGTTGAATAAAATATTTATTCTTATTTTCAGAATACTGTAACTTCCCTAAGTTGTAGTCATGTTACTGTTATCTGGCAAGCCCTGCTATGTTTTAGTGCTTAGTGCAAACATTTGTGTTGCAGGATACTAATAGTTTAGTTTTTCACCACCTCATATGTGCCATAGACTCTTAAGTGGCAGGATGTGTCTCAAAACTAAACAGACAGTTTGCTAATGGTAAATCATTGTTAACAGAGTCTATTAATAGCGTTGACTGTGCAGCACATCATCTTGCAGCTAAGGAAGTGTCACATAGACTGACAATACACGTTTGTCTTAAATGAAGAGAAAGAAAAGTCTACATGATGATGATGATGATAATAATAATAATAATAATAATAATAATAATAATAATAATAATAAAAACTCAGAACGAAGTATGCTTAATGATGTGATTTAAGTGGAATTTCCAAAACCAGGAGACTTTCTTTCTTTCTTTCTTTCTTTCTGTGTGTATAAATCAGTCTCTTACTATAAAAGCCATTAAAGCATAACTAAGGTCATTAAAGACGTTAGGTCTCAAGACGGCTGCTGCCCCTCCACATGTCCTGTAGGTATTATTGTCACATGGTCGGCGTGACGACTTCCTCAGACGTATTAGCCTACTTGGCTTTTCTCACCGTGGTCGAAGCCTATCTTCGTCCTCGAGGGACAGAATTATTAATATTTTTACTATACATGAAGTAACGAAGCCATTGGACAAAACTTCGGAAACGAAGATTCTAAATAGGAACAGTTGATGCATTTCAAATACTAGATCTACGTATGTTCAGAAGACGCCAGTTTAGTGAGAAATAGAAGCAGGGAGTTACATTCTGTACTCTAAAATAAAATACTCTTTTTACCGGAGAGAACTGACCCTTTAGAATCGTCTTAAGCTAACTGGGTTGAGTGGCCTTCTGAGTCCAAATTGGCGGGTTCTATCCCGGTGGTACTGTATTTGGAGGTGATCGGATACGCCAGCCTTGTGTTCGTATATTTACCAGCACGTAAACGAACTCGTACAGCACAACATTCCGGCGCCTCAACGTCGCCGAAAACCGTACAAGGGTAGTAGAACGATGATTGTTATTGTTGTCATAAGCTAGAAATAAGATGTGAAAAGCGATTGTAATTATTGAGGGGAACAATAGCTATTCTGAATAAAGAGATAAAGATCATATAATTTGATAACCTGGCCACGTGTTGAGCTTCCCTGATCTGTTGTGTCGTATTCCATCGACATCTGCAAGAATATCTCGGCCATGTATTTAGGTGTGACATGTTGTAGGTAATGATTGCCTTCCCGTCTTTAGATGATTGATAATTAAAGGGATAGGACAACGTAGTTGACTAGGGTACAGAAAGTAAGGCTCACTCATGTCGCATAACAAATTATGTATATTCACTGCATATATTCTTTTACAAAGCATTTTGAACATGTACTAGTCTAATTACATACTGTAGATCTTATGTATAAATCTGCCATTGCTGAAGTATCTGAGAATCAATGAAAAATTGATTCACTTCGTAGATATACCCACATTTGCGTCTGCGGACGGAGGTTTTACACTTACTTGAATTTGTGGGATTCCTTACCAGTGTGGCTAAAGTACTCTCCGCGAATATTGGACGTTCGATTCCGGATACTGAATGTGGCTGCTACCTTGGATACGGTTAATCCCGCAGGTTATCTGAATTCTCTCCTGGAAACTGCTCTGCTCAATTTCTGGAAAACACTTGCGAATCCTAGGCCCAAATACAATTAAACACACAACACTCCCACAGAAGTACATAGGGGAGCTGATGAACAATGATCTCCTAGACTCTTATTATGAATTAAAATAACATTACATTATATGCCAGGAACATTAGTAATCACTTCCTGCCACCGTCTTGTTGTTACGAAACATGTATTCGCAGAGCCATTAGATTTTCTGCTGTGTTTGCTAATTCACATTATTTGAGCACGTCAGTCTGATTGCATGGATGGGTATGTGTAGGGGTTTATCATCAATTCTGCATCGAAAGGAAGTCATGCTTGTGACGGTGAATGAATATTGAATACTTGTGATGCTAATGATGCTAGCTGAAGTAGGTATTTTCAGTGCGAACAGAGTTCAGCGCTTTACAAGCAAAGAAGTCTCTATCCTTGGTTTCCAAGATTGTGGATTAAGCACGTATACCTTTCGGCCATTCACTCATCCTGAAGAATCCTGACTAGGGTACAGAAAGTAAGGCTCACGCACGTCACGTAACAAATTATGTATATTCTCTGCATATATTATTTTACAAAGCATTTTGAACATTATCTTCAGACTTGAACCCGCGTCCATATTCGAGGGAGATAAAACATGGCGCACGTTAGGACTGGGAAGCTGAAGTTCAGTCATTTGATTCTTGATCACGGTGAATTATTATTATTATTATTATTATTATTGTTGTTGTTGTTGTTGTTGTTGTACCGGGGGTACACCTTCTCCGTCGTCCGGCTCCATGGCTAAATGGTTAGCGTGCTGGCCTTTGATCACAGGGGTCCCGGGTTCGATTCCCGGCTGGGTCGAGAATTTTGACCTTAATTGGTTAATTTCACTGGCACGAGGGCTGGGTGTACGTGTCGTCTTCATCATTCCATCCTCATCACGACGCGCAGGTTGCCTACGGGAGTCAAATCAAAAGACCTGCATCTGGTGAGCCGAACTTGTCCTCGGGCACTCCTGGCACTAAAAGCTATACGCTATTTTTTTTTTTTTTTTGCCTTCTCCGTCCTGTTGAACTGCGTGTCTTCTATAAGGCCATCTGTGTTACGGAACGTGAACTACTGTTATAAAAGGTAATTGGGTTTGCAACTTTAGATGTCTCTACCATCGGCCTAAGTGCCCCCTCTGCCGGGATTAAGGATAATTAATTCTTAACGGAAAGTTAATTTTTACTTGTGGCAAACCTTAAGTTTTTTAGATTGTTTTATTTGTATCAAATTGGCAACACTTCTACTACTACTTCCTTCTTCAATAGCTAGCAACCAATCAAAAATGTTGTGAATATTCTCTCTAGCCTGTACACACCCCCAATTTTAGGGTTTTAAGAGTTTTTCCTAAATGTAGTGCAAGTGGTTCGCCTCCTAGCCTCTTGTTGATGGCCGAACTTGTTAAACCTTTTATTTTTACATTAAGGCCATTTAGAATGGACAATCATTGCCCATGTTTATTTGATAATCGTTTATAGACGAGTGTGTAACAGACTGTTGAGCAGAAATGACGGTAAACACATTATTTGAAGTGTGTCAGGCATAATTTTATAAGAGACTTGTGCCTCTGAGAGGCTGGATTATATTAACTTTTGGAGCTCAAACTCCTAGACGATGTAAATGAGTGGAGCAAATATGCTCTTATAAAATGGTGTATCTATTCAGAGCTACAATGCTCATCCCTTACATATTATCTTGTTGATAATTCTCTCTAGTTCTTGTACCTGATTTTTGGACTTACAGTCCGCTGTTGTTATTAGAGCTATTATTATTATTATTATTATTATTATTATTGTTGTTGTTGTTGTTGTTGTTGTTGTTCTGAATGAGATTTTTAAAAATACTTATTCCACATACAATTACCTCATATACAGTTCTAGCGAACCTACGGAGGTGCATCCTCTGTGGTTAGTGATGCATTAATGTCAATATTACACTAAACGAAGAAAGATGGTTTTGTCATATGTGCTATTTTCCATACAAACGTAATAACATCTTTCAAGTGATGATTATGTATTAAAACAAGTGTAGTAATTATATTTGAATTTAGTGCCGTATTAAGCATACAGGGAGTTCAGAATAGGCCTATTTGTAAATGCAACTTGTACCACGTTTGTCCTTCAATATATAATCGACGCTTTTCCAGGAATTTCCTCGTTACAACAAACAAACTATTACAAGATCTTTGAAACAAGCCCACTCTAACATTCAAAACTTACCACTGTTTCATTGCTGCACCAAAGAAAAATATTAAATCATATTAACTGTATAGATGTATGTATTTCAGGCATTATAAAGCCTCTACCAAACGTTTGTCTTTTGTGTAAAACATGAAAAGATTTAACTACATAGCTTTAGTTCAGCTCTACAGGAAAAAATAAGGCATTTAGCCTAAAATCCGAGGTCTCATTATAAGTCACAGGGCTTAGTTTTTCATGTAATCCGAACCATTGGAATGTGACTTTCCAGTTAGAAAGGCTTACTTGCATTGATTTCGACTTAGACATCTTGGCATGAAACCTGGTGTATCACACCCCAGAAACGCGCGTGCCTCGAAGGAGAGGACTTCAATGGTATTGTTTTCTTTCTTTCTTTCTTTCTTTCTTTCTTTCTTTCTTTCTTTCTTTCTTTCTTTCTTAATCTGTTTACCATCCAGGGTTGATCTTTTCTTCGGACTCGGCGAGAGATCCAACCCCTACCGTCTCAAGGGCAGTGTCCTGGAGCGAGAGACTTTGGGTCTGGAATATAACTGGGAAGGAGGACCAGAACCTCGCCCAGGCGGCCTCACCTACTAAGCTGAACAGTGGCCTTGTGGGGGGAGGGGAGGGAGATTGGAAGGGATAGACAAGGAAGAGGGAAGGAAGTGGCCGTAGCCTTAAGTTAGGTACCATCCCAGCATTTGCCTGGAGGATAAAGGGGAAAACCGCGGATAACACTTCGTGGATGGCTGAGGAGGGAATCGAACCTCCCCTCTATTCAGTTGACCTCCCTAGGCTGAGTGGGCCCCGTTCCAGACCTCGTAGGCCCTACCACTTTTTTAAATTTCGTGGCAGAGCCGGAATTCTGACCCGGGCCTCCGGGGGTGGCAAGCCAATCACACAAACAACTATACCACAGAGGTTTCCACAGGCTCATTGCCTGTAATGCGAGTCAATATCTCCTTAGTTGACATTGTAATTTAAATGTGGATGTACGGTATGTAAAGCAAATGTGTTACAACCATGACTTACTAATACGTGCTAGAAATCTGTGGCTCAGTTATTAACTCCACTTACAACAAGCTCTGAACTGGTGGCCTCAAACTTCTTGACAAGGACCTTAGGCTTTTGATCCGCCTCATTGTCGACTTGTCGATGGCTGTTATTGATGAGTCCCAGACACCATTGTGAATCTCGAGAGTAGTGACTTAGATATGTTATGTCATTGTGGCAACATCCATTTGTGAAGCGATTGTTCAGCTCCGCGCCGCGCCGGGGGCGTGTGAAGTCATGGCTGGCTGCAGGATGTTGGCAGCGGTCGCCATGCTTGAAAGCTAAATTATTTCAGGCCTCATCTACTTGGAGGCTGCAGTCGAGTGGAAACTAACAAGATGCATATATAATAATGTGTAGTGATTGACCCGTATGATAAGATTCCATCTCTTCTTAAACCTAAATGTCACTCATTTCGTGGACACAGTTCTTCTATTAATTATTTTTTCCAAGTGAACTGTTCGTTTGAGTTTATCTGCCTCGTTTCACTATAAATCAAATACTTCGCGTGGAATTCGAAATTTAGTCCGTCAGGTTTGTGACCTTGAAAAATATATTTTTAAATGCTGGGCGCCAGGAAGAAACACTTTCAATTAAATATGAATTCAGAAATTGAAATTTAAATTAACAGATCACACGTCGCGTTGAATGATTCGGGAATCCAAATCCGATGGTAGGCCTCGCTTTTACTACACCTGAAAACGAGCGTTTGAGGAGAGGTGAATTTGTTACTAAGCAAGTAAATAATTGTTATATTTTATTTTAGTTTAACGTCCAGGTTTGGTTTCTCCCCCCACCCCCCGGACTCAAAAGTGGGATCCCACCTCTACCACCTCAAGGGCTTTTCTTCTGAAGCGTAAGCCATTTAGTTGGAGACACTAGTGGAGAAGAGGACCAGTACCTCACGCGGCCTCACCTGCTATGCTGACCAGGGGCCATGTGGGGGATGGAAAGGTTGGAAGTGATAAACAAGGAAGAGAGATGGAGGCAGCCGTGGCCTTAACTTATGTACTATCCCGGAATTTGCCTGGAGAAGTAGGAAACCACGGAAAAACTCTTCGTAGATGGCTGAAGGCCGGTCCCGTTGTGTAGGGGTAGCGTGTCTGCCTCTTACCTGGAGGCCCCGGGTTCGATTCCAGTCCAGGTCAGGGATTTTCACCTGGACCTGAGGGCTGGTTCGAGGTCCACTCAGCCTACATGATTAGAATTCAGGAATTATCGGACGGTGAGATAGCGGCCACGGTCTAGAAAGCCAAGAATAACGGCCGAGAAGATTCGTCGTGCTGACCACACGACACCTCGTAATCTCCAAGCCTTCGGGCTGAGCAGCAGTCGCTTCAAGGGCTGTAGTGTCATGGGGTTTGGTTTCTTTTTTAGATGGCTGAGGTGAGAATCGAATCGAACCCCCTCTACTCATTAGTCCTCCCGAGGCAGAGTGGGGCCCTTTCCACTTCTCGTACTACGTTGCCAATTTCTTGGCATTGCCAGGAATCGAACCCAGGCTTCCGAGGTTGACAGCTAATCACACGAGAACCGCTAAAAACAACAAAAATATCGAACCTACAGTACCCAAACCAAAAACCGAAACGCCATGGTGCAACGGTCCTGAAGGACCCTGGGCTATCAAGCGACCGCTGCTCAGCCCGCAGGTCTGTAGATAACAGTGTAAAATATGGTCAGCGTGACGAATCCTCTCGCCCGTTGTTCTTGACGTTCTAGACCAGGGCCCGCTACCTCACAATCAGATAGCACCTCAATTTGTTCTCGCGTTGGCTGAGTATGCTTGAAACCAGCCCTCAGATCCTGGTTAAAAAAGAATCCCTGCCCTGGTCGGGAATCGAACCCAGGGTCCCTAGGTAAGACGCAAGCCCCCTACCCGTATATCACGGGGCCAGCTAATCTACAGTATGTGTGTATACCAATTTGTCCCGTTTCATGATACGGGGTCGGGGATGAGGTGCCGTGAATTTAAATAGCATGACCAACCTCTGGTTGAGGAGCTAATGACGATGAAATGAAGGATGGTGAACGAAATTGTGTAAGGAGGTAGAAGGAATATGCTCTGGCCTATGAATAGGAACTGCTTCGGCATTTGCCTGGAAGTGAAACTGGTAAACCACAGAAAACCATTCTCAGGACAGCCGACGGTGGAGTTCGAACTCACGCGTCTTCAGAGTGCAGAACTTGGCTCCATAGCCGTAGCGCGTAACCACGCGCGACCACTCCACTCATTGGCCAGCTAATCTGCAGTACAGTTTACATAAATTAAGTATTATACCACTAGGACAAGTACAGTGGAACCTCGATATCTTGAATCGCCGGGAGCTAAATTTTATTTAGAGTTATCGAAATTTAGAAATATAGAGAATGCAGTTTGTGAGCATATATAGCGCATAATTGAATCGTACGTATCTACGGGCTTGTAATGAATACAATATTTTTTACAGTATTTAAAAATATACTAACAAACGCAAATTTTACGACATCGCTTTAATTATGACCCCTAAAGTAACTTTTTAGAAGACAGAATACACTAGTAAAACAAGAAACATGCCTCCGTGAACATCTTTGGACCGGGCGAGTTGGCCGTGCGGTTAGGGGCGCGCGGCTGTGAGCTTGCATCCGGAAGATAGTGGGTTTGAATCCCAATGTGGGCAGCTCTGAAGATGGTTTTCCGTGTTTCCCATTTTCACACCAGGCAAATACTGGCAAACCTTAATTAAGGTCATGGCCGCTTCCTTCCAACTCCTAGGCCTTTCATATCCCATCGTCACCATAAGACATATCTGTGTCGGTGCGACATAAAGCCACTAGCAATAAAACATCTTTGGAAAAAATCCGGTAGTCTCTTCTGTTTTTTATTGTTAGCCTTCTTTTCTTTCACATGATTACTTTTCAACAACATTTATTGCTGTGAGAAACAGTCATTTATGTTCGACTGACTGTATGTAGGTTCGAAATCACGTAGCAAAGATTCGCAAGTGCAGCTTGTCATCCACGACTTCCGGGGTTGCTTTCGTACGTGACCGGTAATTAATTCATCCCCGAAAAACAGCGAGGACTCGCCGATTTTCCGATCGCTGGAAGTTCGTTTTTCGGTTCCCGTCATATTAGCTCCCAGCATCACTGTAACCCTTTTCTTACTTGTTAACTGTTCCACACAAACTACAAATGATGTATTGCACAGTCAACGTTGTACAAAATTCGAGTTAGAGTATTTTTTGCTTCAAGAGAGGTAACGTTTGCTTCGGGAAATCGAGAAATTCGTATAACCAAATTTCGAGTAATAGAGAAATAAATACACGTGAAGAATAGGAAAAACGGCCGGGAAATTGAAGTTACTTCGAGATACTGAAAATTCGAGTAAGGAAGGTTCGAGATATCGAGGATAGCGAGCTCGATAGCTGCAGTCGCTTAAGTGCGGCCAGTATCCAGTATTCGGGAGATAGTGGGTTCGAACCCCACTGTCGGCAGCCCTGAAGATGGTTTTCTGTGGTTTCCCATTTTCACACCAGGCAGATGCTGGGGCTGTACCTCAATTAAGGCCACGGCCGCTTCCTTCCCACTCCTAGGCCTCTCCTGTCCCATCGTCGCCGTAAGACCTATCTGTGTCGGTGCGACGTAATGCAAAAAAAAAAAAAAAAGATATCGAGGTTTGACTGTAATGGCTAAATAATAACATTTACAGAATATTTACAGTGAATTAAACTAGTCCTGTTAATGTAGCCTAGGTGTTCTTGTATTCCAGTTGAATTCTTGAAGATGATATTATAAGTTCCCATAGAATAGTAGCTTAACTTACAGGTTGGTGATTGTTCCTCCACTTGACGACCACGTCATGAAGATGATGAATTATACAGTTCAACACACGTAATTATTGAACACATACAACTTACAAATTCGGATCCTGTGCCCTTGAACACAGTACATGGGAAGTTTTGACGAACTAAACCATGAATCTAAGGGTATGGGAAAGTGGCCTCTCGCGGTCCATTTCCACACCTCAGTTTCCTCCCGATCAATTAAGGTCCTAAGATATATATCTCGTCGTTGCGATAGAAAAAAAACCGCTATATGATAGCGTTTCATCTATTAGAACTCGGACCAGAAAGGTTCTGTATTGCATGAACTGTATCAGCGAATTTTCGTTCTAGCTAATACATGTAGTGCGGGTCAGTATTCCTCCCCTCAACATTGTCATACTGTGTAGCGGTATTTCGAGGCGCAACGACGTTTTATTGTATACTAGCAAGATACCCGTGCTTCGCTACGGTATTATACTGAAATTTATAATTGAATGCTTATTGTTTTAGATATATAATCCGCCGAAATTCGCAATCTGACTCGTTTTCTATTATTTTACAGCACGTTTCCTCCCATTTTTCAATATTCCTTTCCAGCAATCGATTTCGTACTTCCCGGGCTAGGCTCAGGTATTCCTCCTGGTCAGTTGGGTCCGTAAATCTTTGCCATCTTTTCCTTTAATCATTTTTAATATGGATAAAATCCTTCAGGAGATCCGGCGTGGTGTCATATTGGGTGATTTGGCGGCACTGAACCCGCGGCCGGACTGCATTCTTAGTCATTACCCGTCCAGGAGCCGTTGCCAGCGCGGTCCGCACATTTGACGACGGTCCGGAACATTATTATTATGTGTTGCTGGAATGGCTGATGACAGGGAAAACCGGAGTATCCTGAGAAAACCCTGTCCCGCCTCCGTTTTGTCCAGCACGGATGTCACATGGAGTGACCGGGATTTGAGCCACGGAACCCAGCTTTGAGAGGCCGGCGCGGTGCCGCCTGAGCAACGGAGGATCCTTGTAAGTACATTAATAACAGTAAAATCAATTGGTCTCACCTCCTTCTACACCCCACCGCCGTTAAGTTTATTTACCGCCCCCCCCCCCCACAAAAAGAAATGAAAAGAAGGCTTGTTTCTTTATGTTTAAGGGAGATTCCAAACACCAATGTTCACGTCTATTACCTTCAGTTTTGAGATATAAGTATCCCCATAAAAGTAATTTACTTTTCTCACTTCATTTCACACTACTCCCCCCCCCCCAAGTGAAATTCCCGAAATAAATACTTGATTCTTTAATAGTAAAGGATCTTCTAAATACCAATTATCACAACTCTAACTTCTTCAGTTTTTGATTTATGTGTCCTCATGAAAGGAATTCAACTCCTTTACACTCCCGCCCTCCAAGATGGTTTCCCGCCCAAACCGCGTTTTTCTTTGTTTTTAAAGGAGATCCAAATACGAATTTTCACATCTGTAATAACTTTAGTTTTTATTAGATGTATGTATTCTCATACAATTAAGCCAATTAATTTTTCAATTCTTTCACACACACCCCCCCCCCCGCTTCATTGGATTTTAAGAGAATACGTGTATTTTTACTTTTAAAGCAGATTGAAAATATCAAATTTCATGTCTGTAAAATCTTCATTTTTGATATATCAGTAGCCTAATTAAAGGAATTCAACACCATTTTCAGTCACTTTAACCCCCCCCCCCCTCCGCCCAGGTGATATTTCCGAAAACTAAAAATACACGTTTCTTTATGTTTAATAGAGATAAAAAAATACCATTTTTAACTTCTGTAACATGTTAAGTTTTTTAGATATACTGTAAAAATTCTCATTTCAAAATTTCACCCCTTTTGAGTTTCCCTTAAGTGGAGTTTCCAAAAACAAATCACCTATGTTTCTTTACATTTACAGGAGATTCCAAACACCCACTTTTTACGTCTGTAACATTTTACGTTTCCAAGATATTCTGTAGATATAGTCTTTCAAAAATTCACCCCAATTTGTCACTCCTGTTTAACCGCCATTAATTGGATTTTCCGAAAACAAAATATACGTGTTTCTTTATTTTTAAAGGAGATTCTAAATACCAATTTTCACATCTATAACCTTTAAAAATTTTGAGATATAGATACACTCATTTTAAAATATTACCCCCTTTTCACCCCCTCCCTTAATTGGATTTTCCAGGAACAGAAAAATACGTGTTTCTTTATTTTTAAAGGAGATCCCAAACACCGATTTTCAGGTCTGTAATATCTTCAGTTTCTGAGATATAAGTAACCTCAATAAAGGCATTCAACCCATTTTCCACCCCTTTTCACTCCTCCTATTGCGATTTTCCGAAAACAAAAAAATACGTGTTTCTTTATTTTTAATGAAGATTCTAAATACCAGATTTTACATCTGCAAACTTTAAAAGTTTGGAGATAGAGATTCACTCATTTTAAAAATTCACCCCCTTTTCACCCTCCCATTAATTGGATTTTCCAAAAACAAAAAAATACGTGTTTCTTTATTTTTAAAAGAGATCAAAAGTACCAATTTTCAGGTCTGTAATATCTTCAGTTTCTGAGATATAAGTACCGGTATCCTGATTGAAGGCATTCAACCCATTTTTCCCCATTTTCACCCTTTTTCACCCCTCCTATTGGGGTTTTCAGAAAACAAAAAAATACGTGTATCCTTATTTTAAAAGAAGATTCTAAGTACCAATTTTTACATCTGTAAACTTTTAAAGTTTTGAGATATAGATACACTCTTTTTAAAATTTCACCCCCCTTTTCACCCCCTTAGCGACGGAATATCAAAAAATCCTCTCTTAGCGAGCACCTACATCTTAATATGAATATATTCCCAAAATTTCATTTCTTTATGTCCAGTAGTTTTGGCTCGGCGATGATGAATCAGTCAGTCAGGACAAGTTATTTTATATATATATAGATTTACAGCTGACTTTACGTCACGCCAACAGATGTAGATCTTATGGCGATGATGGCATAGGGAAGAACCAGGAGTGGGAAAGAAGTGGCCGTGGCCTTAATTAAGGCACAGCCCCAGCTTTTCCTGGTGTGAAAGTGGGGAACCACGGAAAACTATCTTCAGGGCTGCCGACAGTCGGTTTCGAACCCACTGTCTCCCAAATGAGAGCTCACAGGTGCGCGCCCGTAACCGCACGGCCAACTCGCTCGCTCCTAAGATAATTATATCCCCCTTCCCTCTCAGCTAAATTTTAGAAACGCAAGTAGCCCTCTTCCCTCCCTTTCAAAAGCATAGCTGTGTTTTCAGTTACTATACTCCGTGTTGTGTATACTGTCGCGTTCGCTTCCTCCCAAATTCCTAGCTCTTTCGTATCCCATCGTCCCCATAAGACATATCTGTGTCGCTGCGACGTAAAGCAAATAGTAAAAGTAATAAAACCTATTACTGAGGCAACGGAAATTTTAAATGAGAAAGGTAAGGGCTTTGTTATATAAGGGATTCTAATTCATTTTTCAAAAGACATTGAAGGATGATGCACAGGGATGGACAATCATTAAAAGAACGCGTCAGTGCTTCTTTTAAACTGATTAAAATAATGAAATAATAATTGAACGAAATATTGAGCATATCCATGAATACGTGAGCGTCCGACTCGTTGGCTGAACGGTCAGCGTACTGGCCTTCGGTTCAGAGGGTCTTGGGTTCGATTCCCGGCCGGGTCGGGGATTTTAACCTTAATTGGTTAATTCCAATGGCACGGGGGCTGGGTGTATGTGTTGTCTTCATCATTTCATCCTCATCATGACGCGCAGGTCGCCTACGGGTCAAATAGGAAGACCTGCCCCTGGCCGTGTCGTCCCAAAACTCACGAGTTTCAAAACTCACGAGTCTCAAAACTCACGAATTCCAGGAAAAGGATTTATAAGAGCAAGTTTCTCTACCTTGGCCAGTCTCAAAACTCACGAATTCCAGGAAGAGGATTAGTAAGAACAGGTTTCTCTACCTGGGCCAGTCTCAAAACTCACGAGCAGGGCCAGTTCTTCTTTGAATGGATAAACGTCCACCCTATTAGTGATGGGATAATGGAATACTTTTAATAATCCAATAACTTCTATCCGATTATTTAAATAATCGAATGAATAATCGTCCGCCTCTGTGGTGTAGTGGTTAGCGTGATTAGCTGCCACCCCCGGAGGCACGGGTTCGATTCCCGGCTCTGCTACGAAATTTGAAAAGTGGTATGAGGGCTGGAACGGGGTCCACTCAGCCTCGGGAGGTCAACTGAGTAGAGGTGGGTTCGATTCCCACCTCAGCCATCCTGGAAGTGGTTTTCCGTGGTTTCCCACTTCTCCTCCAGGCAAATGCCGGGATGGTACCTAAGGCCACGGCCGCTTCCTTCCCTCTTCCTTGCCTATCCCTTCCAATCTTCCCATCCCTCCACAAGGCCCCTGTTCAGCATAGCAGGCGAGGCCGCCTGGGCGAGGTACTGGTCATTCTCCCCAGTTGTATCCCCCACCAAGAGTCTGAAGCTCCAGGACACTGCTCTTAAGGCGGTAGAGGTGGGATCCCTCGCTGTGTGTCCGAGGGAAAAGCCGACCCTGGAGGGTAAACAGATGATGATGATGATAATGATGAATGAATAATCAAATCAAATAATGGAATGAGTTTCAAATATCATTCAGTTATATGCGCCATGAATAAATTTTTCTCTTTAAGTGTGTCGGGTAGATAATCGACTGAAATAAGCGAATAGATGAACTCTTACGAAAAATAGAAACACGCCTTTTTTCCAAATGAATCTCCAAATGTTGAAACTAAATGAGTGAATTAACTGTCTTGATGTATATCTCTAAATAAAATTCCTTATTAAAGTAAATGCCGCCTTGGCCGCATAATGAATCTAAGCCCCAGTACTACCAACTGACAGTTTCTTTTTACTGACAGCGGGCAATATACCTACTTTAATTTGATGTCGTCCGGCTTTATTCATGAACAGCTAGCATGCTGGCCTTTGGTCCAGGGGGTCCCGGGTTCGGTTTCTGGTCAGGTAGAAGATTTTAACTTTCATTAGTTAATTCCTATGGCTCGGGGACTGGGTGTTCGTGCCGTCTTCAGCATTAGACTTCACCTTAGGTAGGGCCTCATCCTCACAGACGTGCAGATCGCCTGTACGACGTCAACTCTAAAGACCTGCAGCAGACCTCCCCGGAGGCCACACGCCATTATTATAAATGGCTTTAAGACAACAGCAAAATATTTTTTTTAAAAAAATAATAATTATACACCTCTGTCTCTTTCATTTACCACCCATTATTTTACCCTGTGGGTTGGGGAGGCAGAATAACATCCACAGTACCCCCTGTTTGTCGTAAAAGGCGACTAAAAAGGGGCCCCAGGAGCTCTTAAATTATTTAAGAGAAGATTAGATAAACAACTGATAGGCAATCTGCTACCTGGGTGACTGCTCTAAATGCATATCAGTAGTGATTGGTTGATTGATTGACTGATTGAGCAAGAGAACGTGGGTTGGCGACCTCGGGGCCCTTTGCTGAATCCGGGAATTGCTTCCACCCACTTGTGGCAGTCTACTTGCTTTCATCTATCCTTAGTCAACTCTTGTTCTTTTCCGAACCCCTACGGTATTAGGTTTCCCGTTAAAACAGTAATAACCACCACCAAGTCCGGCTCCATGGCTAAATGGTTACCGTGCTGGCCTTTGGTCACAGAGGTCCCGTGTTCGATTCCCGGAAGGGTCAAGAATTTTAACCATCATTGGTTAATTCCGCTGGCACGGGGACTGGGTGTATGTGTTGTATTCATCATTAGTTCATCCTCATTACGACGCGCAGGTCGCCTACGGGCGTTGAATCAAAAGACCTGCACCTGGCGAGCCGAACACTCCCGGCACTAAAAGCCATACACCATTTCATTTTACAGTACCACCACCAACATTCATTGTTTTCAACCCTTACTGATTTGTATTGACCATTTACACTTTTTCTTGGCGTGGGAAAGAACCAAAATCACTAAATATCACCATCATCATCGATCTGGAGTCTCTTTGAAGTTATTTAGCGAAATCATTTCAAAGATAGCGACCAACGACTTCGCCATAGAAAATTCTGACGCATTTTAATTTACGACTTGAGAAATTTGGTGAGCCAAGTAGCCAATACTATAGCATTGCACTTCGCGTAACGGCGTGGGCGCGTGATGCAATATATTAATCTTTGCATTTTATGTAATGTCATCTGAGTGCACGACTCATTCATACGTGAGCAGCATGAGTTCGCTTTATTCTCGGAAAGCTTATCAGAGACCGTTCGTCCTACCCGTGCAATTCCTTTAAGGGGGTGGAGATAGGTGATTTTGAGATTGATGAGTTGATGACGTTAGAATTACTTTTCGTGCCATTATTTCGAAAACGTTCACTATCTATTTGCCCTAGTCATTCGAATGGAATTTCAAATGAATAATCGAAAAAATAATCGAATCGAAGAAATACTGTAATTGAATAAACGAAAAATTAAGCAAATGGATTAATAGAATAAAATTAAATAATCGAATAAGCGAATAATTTGCATTCGATTTTTCAATCACTACAACCTACCCACATAACGACTGTAGATATTTGAAAATTTAATCGGAATTTTGTGACAAGGTCCATTGTTAGCGCCAGCCGGAACTGCGTGCCCTCTTGTAATTGGCACCTCTCTCATCAAGAGGTGGGCCTGTCGTGTAGCCTCATACAAAGTATACGCGACAGGGGGTTGAGAAACCCACGGACGCCATGGACCCGCGCGGATAACCGCACTCGGCCTTTCAAATGAAGGCCTAGTTCCATAAGCCGCTGTAAAGCTTTGTCTTTTTCAATGCATTTTATGTTTATGTATTTTTATATTTTTTTACTATTTATATATTTCTGTCAATTGGTTTAGTATGCTTAATTTGGTTCAATTGGTCTTTTTTCACTATTTCCATTACTTTTATCTACATATTTACATGATTAATTTAACAAGAAAAGATTTACTTTCTGTCTAACCCATCTTAAGGATGAAGGAAGTGACTCTCAGAAATGCACCTACATCTCTTGTCTCCTCATATTTTTTTGTGTTTCGTTCGATCCTCTTATCAAGTTGGTAGTATTTCTTTCTTCTTTTTAAACCCTCTAGGTTCAACTCAATCCTCATAATCTTCTTATCTGATTTCTCAGCTTCTTGCTTAAGCCCTTTTATTAAGTTTTTTATTCGAGGGTGAGGTCTTCCCAGAACATTGTTTATTTGGTGATTCCACCCCTCCACAGAATTGTTTGTTCTGTGTCTTCTGTTATAGCAGTTCCACGTTTCCACTGGAACTAGTAGATTTTGTAGCCAATGATCGACAAAATAGTCAAAAAATATCGTCAACATTTGGTCTTCGGGGGCGTTACTATGAATGTAGATCCACCCCTCGTCTACATCCTCAGGCGGTAGGAAGGCAAGTGCCGCACACATTGTAATTGTTTGTCGGACTTCCTGATTCGTTTTGTAGGCTTCAGTGAGGCCGACTTCCTGAACCTTTCGCCAGAGACTTTGACATAAATGGAAGAAGCATCCTTGCACTTTGATAGAAGGAAATACTTCTTTTATTGCTTTGATAGCGGCTGCCTCAAAGTCGACGTTTATTTCATTTGGGTTCCATTCTGGGATCTCATGTTTTATGATATTAAATAATCTAGCGTATGTTCCCGTGGTCTTATTAGGGAGAAGAGCAAATATGACAGGTGTTATGTTTGTTTCCTCGCTGGTGCTTCCAAGATCAGCATGTATTGTATATAGCTGTGAAAACTGGCTGCTGCAACTTTTGAAAGTACCATCCATTAGAAATGTCCTATGCGCTTTGAGACATTCTCTTCCCTTTGCGCTTGAAAATACTAATATTCTTTCTCCATCCCTGTTGTCTGCAAGAAGAAATGTACTGCCATCGGTCATGCGTAGAGTGTCTTCATCTAAATTAATGTCGTTTCGATGTTTTGGCTCTTTTTGGACTCCCTGGGCTTTATTTCGGTGCCTGTAGAGTGATGATTTTATACTGGAAAATTGAGGTACCCTGGTGATAAATTCATATCCTCTTTGCTGCAAGGATTCAAATTCTTCTGTGTAGACCTGTAACAAAAAATATTATCCTTTCTTTCTTGTACCTAACTTACAGTAATAACCAATAGTACCAATATGTCTTAAGTACTTACTTACTCGGAACAAATATAATTTATAAACCATTTCTATTAACGCTTGTTGTTTGAAAGGGCCTAACACCTAGGTCATCGGCTCAATTTCTATTGAAACGACACAGATAACAGGCTGTTAGCTACAATGCACGAGCAGACACGCGCGCGATTTTTAACGGTCTTTAATTTCGTCTGCGGACTCTTCAAAAATAAAAACGAGTGAGTTGGCTGCGAGTTCAGGGGCAAGCAACTGGGTTCGAATCCCTCTTTCGGCAGCCCTGAAGATGGTTTTCCGTGGTTTCCCATTTTCAGACCAGGCAAATGCTGGGGCTTTACCCTAATTAAGGCCACAGCCGCTTCCTTCCCACTCCTAGTTCTTCCCTATTCTATCGTCGCCATAAGACCTATCTGTGTCGGTGCGACGTAACCAACATGTAAAAAAAAAAAAAATGTTTAACTTACCTGTGTAACTGATGTTTCATGTTCTTCGCGAACTCGTTTCTTGGCCTGGCTGACTGCTTTGTACACATCGAGGCTTGCTTCATCAGGTACACACTGGTGGACTGTTTCACTAAAAACACTATTGTCACTTGCAGTTATCACTTTACCGGCACACGCGGATGACAGTCTTTTATAGCAAAACCATACTGTTTCGCCCGACTTGTTCTCTCGTTGCTTGTAAAACCTATAACCATTGTACACTAAATTTATTTTACCTCTTTGTGAAGAAATGAATTGCATGTTGTGCACTGTTCGATGGCACCAAGCAAAATAACTAAATAAAGATCAGTGTTACACTTGGGGAATTTGATCTTTGGTAGGATGATAATTCCTGTTAATAGTACGTGGGAAATACCATGCTAAAAGTCGGTGGAAAAACATGGGTTGAAGGGAAGCGTGATTCATCGCGCAGCTCGTCCCTCCTGCGGTCATCGCAAGCACCTGCTGTCCGGAGTCGTGAATTTTGAGACTCATTAGAATGTTTACTTTAGTGACCAGTTTGTATTCGTGAGTTTTGGGACTCATTAGAATGTTTACTTTAGCGACCAGTTTGTGTTCGTGAGTTTTGAGACTATTTGTTACTAATTTTAGCCCGTGAGTTTTGGGACTCGTGAGTTTTGAGACATAACCCCCCTGGCGAGCCGAACCCTTCCTGGGATATCCCGGCACTAAAAGCCATACGACATTTCATTTTTAATACGTGAGTTCCAATATCCTGAACAGAGATATAATTTGGAGCTCTGCTAAGTGCAAAGCCACAGAGGATAAATCAGAACAACCTTGGAAAATGTTATATTATGAGATGATTTTTAAACCACGTCATAGTTGTAAGTTATTATCAGTAATATTAATTTGATCTTATGGCAGTCCACAGTCTGAAAGTAGGATAGAAAGTAATGTTTCCATATTCAATTTCATAGGGAGGGAATTGGAGCATAACCTCCGTGAATTTTATTTCAGGTGGGAGGGAATAGAACTTTACCTCCGTGCGGGAGGGAATGGGGTTGTGTATTTCGGAGGGAATCGGTCAACTCTGAACTTTTTTCGCTACAGAAAATCTGGGTGACCTGTTTACTGAGGGTCTCTCAGATATATTGATACAGGACTGAGCTAGTGTCCAG
The DNA here is from genome assembly GCF_040414725.1 of Anabrus simplex. Lineage (NCBI taxonomy): Eukaryota > Metazoa > Arthropoda > Insecta > Orthoptera > Tettigoniidae > Anabrus > Anabrus simplex. The sequence goes on along the minus strand of NC_090266.1, from coordinate 1,071,864,111 downwards.
TCACCCCTTCTAAATCTTCGCCGTTCCCACAGTCTAGAGATAGCATGCCTGTCTATCTGGAGACCCCGGGTTCGCTTCCCGCTCAAGTAAGGGATTTTTACCCGGAACTGAAGGCTGGTTCGAGGTCCATTCAGCCTATGCGATTACAATTGAGGAGCAGTCTGACAGTGAGGTAGCGGCCTGGTCTAGAAATCTAAGAATAACGGCCGGGGGGATTCATCGCATTGACCACGCGTCACCCCGTAATCTGGAGGCCTTCGGCTGAGAAGTGGTCCCTTGCTTGGCCAAGGCTCATCAGGGCTGTACATATGCACATGGCCCACTGAAAAGTAATTCATTTTAAGGGATGCTACCTGTGTTCAGTTCCATGAAATCCCAATATACAGTAGTGTTTCCTCAGAAGACTGAAGACACTTCTTATCCTAGTCATGTGCTGCATACCTCTTCTGAACGAACGCCATTATGAAAGTATGCGTTACATTATCACGGGACTGTCGCAATATTTCACTCTAAAATTTAAGTCATCAGTTCAGCTACATTCTGCAGACTTATGATTTCTAAGTGGTGACAAAGATGTTAGTTATGTGCTGTTACTGAAGCTGGAGATCAGAAAGCTGAAAACATTCAATCGCACTCTACCACAACACATTTTTCGGAAAGAAATATGAAGATATTCGACCCAGAGAGGTGAGCTTGAATCTGAAATAACACAGTATTCCAAATCTAGTAATCTATCTCCTGGGCGACAGCCCTAAATGCAGATCAGTGGTTATTGATTGATTGATTGATTGATTGATTGATTGATTGATTGATTTGATCATTAGTATTAGTTTTTAATTGAGAGTTTTACTGTAATTTCAGTTTGAGAAAATTCTGTGGTTCGCTAGCACTTATTTACAGTACAGTAAATACCAGTTTTTGGCATTCTGTGTCACATTTCCGTTTGTCTGTCTTAGGTGACATGATAGTCGAGGGGCAAAGTCACTGGCTGCGGTTCAAATCCCGGTCACTGCACGTGGGATGTTTGAAATACAATTCATGCACTTGTGGTTCGTACTGTACGTTAGAACTACAGGTCTCGTGACTAGGATCACGATATCAACAGTCACGTGAAAGTACAAGGTTCGCTTGCTTTCTTCTTTGCCTGTTTATTTTTGACATTTTAAATTTCAGTCGTTGTCAGCCCATCAACTGTTATTATTTTCTTGTACTCAGTTTCTGTTTGCTTAGGCAAAATGTTGTACTAAACCTTGGGTATAGACTTGGCTTAAGGTGGAATATATGAAAGGTGTAAGGTGAGTCTCCCTCACTCCGTCCTGGGGATATCCTGTGGGCGACCGTGATGTTGGCCATAAACTTACGGGAGAGGAGAAAAGACAAACATTAGTATTCTGGCTGGAGCACATGTGTTTGTATTGACAATTTATCGCTGTAATAAACATCAAATTAAATTTCAATGGCTGAAGTTTAATACTCCCTGAGAAAATCCATAGTGATGTATTCTAGACATAAAGGTCGTCACTCCAAATATTAGTTTGATGCTGTCTAAGTTTGACGTAGGTGGGCGGCATGATCTGCGTTCAGAATGTATTAGCTCGGTAGTTTGTAACCTGTGTAATCCGCACGAACGCACTGTGATCTGTTCATTCTGAGGCTACAGTTGGGCTGAGTGGGGTCACATATAAACAGGAGCGTAGCCAAGGGGGGTGGGGGTGCTACTGGGGGGTTAGAACACCCCATGGAATTTTTTAAAAATTTACAACTTGCTTTACGTCGCACCGATACAGATAGGTCTTATGGCGACAATGGAATGGGAAATGCCTAGGAGTGGGAAGGAATCGACCGTGGCCTTAATTAAGGTACAGCCCCAGCATTTGCCGGGTGTGAAAAATGGGAAACCACGGAAAACCATCTTCAGGGCTGCCGACAGTGGGGCTCGAACCTACTATCTCCCGGATGCAAGCTCGGTCTCCCATGGAAATTTTACAAATTTAAAATAAACAGAAACTGACAATAAACAAACTAAATAGACATTCAGAGACATAATATTGTAGAACCAACCGATCTGTTGAATCCATTCGCTGTTAAACTGTTGACCTTCATCATATTGTTCTTGTTCTGTATTTTAATGCAAGATTTTGCAGTGTACTGCAGTCTAAATATCAATATAATTCACTTGTATCAGTGTCCTTATAATGACAAGTCTTGCATGCGCGCAACGCACACGCACAAGCGCCTTCATTGTGTTCTATAATCAAACTATACACCCCTCCCCCACACCCGGCCGATCCTGGCTAGGCTACTGTCTCCAAAAATCCAATACTGCGAGTTCGGTAATATTTATGGGTGTGTCTGGCTCCTTGAGTGAATGGTTGGCTTTGAGGCCTTCGGTGTAGAGGATCCTGATTTCGATTCCCGGTTGAGTCAAGTATTTTAGCCCCGTCTGGTTAAATCCTCTGTGTCGGGGACAGGATGTTTGTGTTTATCCCAATACTTACCTCTTCATATACACACAACTACACTACCAACCACCACAATAGTGAATACATCCCTCCACAAAGGCCTGGCGTCAGGCGGTACATTCGACTGTAAAACCAGGCCAAGTCCACATGCGCGGACCCCACCAGTGTGTGGTAAAATAGCAGCTGAAGAAGAAGAATAAATGCAAACATTCCGTGTCGTCAAATAACCCGTACGGGACAAAATATAGACACCTTGGCATCTTGGTTCCGTTAGCTGTAATAAATCATCCCTCAGAATATATGGTAGTCTTTCTCACACTTCGTGTACTTCTTCTGCTCGATATTTCTCCAGCGTTGTAAATATAGCAAAGATATTTTTTTAAACAGTGGAATATGCCACCTGAGTGACAGCCTTAAATGCTGAGCAGGGGTGGATTGATTGATTGATTGATTGATTGATTGATTGATTGATTGATTGATTGATTGATTGATTGATTGATTGATTGATTGGCGAAATTATGAGTGCCATTGTACATTTGAATGTTATATTAAACAGATAAACTTTGATCGATACAGACTGTATGTGTGTAGTTTTGTTTGGCGACGAGCTGTAACAAACTAGAAGACCCTGTAGAGAAGAGTCACTGTGCTAGAAACTAATAAGTAACTTCAGCAGCAGCCAAGGACCTACGTGCGTCCGCTTCCGCATCCAGCACTTAACATTGGCCACGTGCTTGCTGCCTCTTGTTCATAGACAATTAGCTTGGAGGAAGCGACGGACATTCCCCAAATACTGAAGACTCCGTAGAGCCACGTGTAGTCCTCGCGGTAAGAATAGTGACAGCTATGTCTTCGCCGGCTACCATAGCTCTGATGGCATGACTTTGGTTGACTGCATGTTCGAATCTGACCTCGGAAATGGCCGTTTCTTTAGTATGCAATTTACGTATTACCATTAAATAATAAGAATAAGAATAAAGGAATTCCCAAACATATACCTAGCTCATCGTTTAACTAAAATTGGACCTCAAAATAAACAACTCGATGAGTGGCCATCAGACAAACTGCTTTCATCTCAGTCTCCGCTCCGTTCCATGTAGTTGTGTTAGTTTGAGACTGGATCAGATAAGACTGCGATAAGATACCTGTGCAGGATTATTGTTTTTATTTTACGTATAGCAGAGCGAATACTATTCGTAATAAGAATTGATTACACTTGATTGCCACCGGCTGACACGGGCTCATCAGTTTAGCTCAAGGTGGTGGCTTGACTCAATATCTGATCCGTGTTTAGGTAAGAGGGGATTCTTTCGGTACAAAATTCCCCGCTGCTCGCGCCTTTTGAAGAATGAATAGTTGTTTGATGATGATAATCTTCGCGTTCTAGTCCATGGCTGAATATTCAACTTCTTTGCCTTCGATCCTCGAGGCCCCAGGTTGGATTCCACACCGGGTCGAGAGATTTTAATCATCAACGATTACTTCCCTTGGCTCGGGGACTGGGTATTTTTTCTATCGACAACTTTCCTGCAACTCGCATACCATACACAACACCGTCCTCCACCATACACGGCAGATGCTGTCCATAATCGTCGGAGGGTCTGCCTTACAAGGGCTACACCAGACTAACAATAGCTACACGAAATTGTATTATTATTATTGTTATTATTATTATTGTTATTATTATTATTATTATTATTATTATTATTATTATTATTATTATTATATACTGTTTAGGAGTTGCTTTACGTTGCACTGACACAAGTAGGTCTTGTGGCAACGATGGTGTAAGAAAGGCCTAGGAGTGGGAAGAAATTGGCCGTGTCCTCAATTGTGGCACAGCCCTAGCATCTGCCTGGTGTGAAAATGGGAAACCACGGAAAACCATCTTCAGAGCTGCCGACATTCTGGTTCGAACCCACTATCTTCCGAATGCAAGTTCACAGCTGCGCGCCCCTAACCGCATGGCCAACTCGGCCGATATACTATATCATTTTATATCCCACTAACTATTTCTACGACCGAGCGAGTTGGCTACGTAGTTCGGTCACGTAGCTGTGAGCTTACATTCTGAAGGTTGTGGTTTCGAATCCCTCCGACCGCCCTGTAGATGGTTTTCTGTGTGATGCGTTTAAAAGTGGACTTTATAAAAAATGCCATGTGGCTAATTCGGAATAGCCTATATGAAAATTACTCTTTGAGTTGAGCATAGTTTAATTGCACTTGTAAATAGCACACAAATATGGTAAAACATGTTACAAGAAAAAGGAGGATTATTGTAGTGATGAAACCACTGATAATGATGGCATGTTTTCTAAAAGAAATTCCAGGCTTTTGTAGCCATGCTGCCTTCACTCGTCCGTTCATATCCGGTTCAAGGAAGACAAAAACATGAAGTGTTACCAACGTTAAAATACTTGCTAGTGGCTTTACGTCGCGCCGACACAGATAGGTCTTATGGCGACGATGGGATAGAAAAGGCCTAAGAGGTGGAAGGAAGCGGCCGTGGCCTTAATTGTGGCACAGCCCTAGCATCCGCCCGGTGTGAAAATGGGAAACCACGGAAAACCATCTTCAGGACTGCCGACAGTGGGATTCGAACCCACTGTCTCCCGGATGCAAGCTCACAGCCGCGCGGCCCTAACTGCACGGCCTACTCGCCCGGTCAACGTTAAAATATCCACAGAGTAGACAACTTACAATGCAAAAGATCAAAGCACAAATATAAAACAGTAAATATAGTTAATACAAGAATGTAAGATGTAATACCGTGGTTTCCTGTCTTCACAGCGAGGAAAGGTGGGACTGTCTTTACCCACTACCTTAAAAATCCTAGTCTTCCCATTCTCGCGCCGCCGGAAACCTTCGATGTGTTAGTGCGACGTTAAAACAGCCACTTTTAAAGTTTTCGGACGCGCTGAGGTGTCGGACTTCGGAGTTATTTTACGCGCGGGGAAATACACCGACACAAGCTGACGTATTTGAACACCTTCAAATACCACTGAACTGAGCCGGAATTGAACTCTCCAACCTGGGCCCAGAAGGCCAGCTACTCAACATGGCGCTATCTTAAAAGATAATGTGTGAAGACATTATACTGATACGTAGCCTCATACCTTGGTTAATGTTTACTAAGACTGTACGTATGTTTATTCATGACTAGTCGCGTGCGTCCGCAGGTGCCGGCTATTATACGTAGTAATATTGCTTCACTCTCATCCAGTGTAGTGGGAACACTACCGACTGGCGAGCGCTGGAAATGGACCATGTAATACGGGCATGGCCAGATCGTTGTAACGCGGATGATTTGAGAGGCAGCTCTCCTGTAGAGCGCGTAACACAAAAGTTCGAGAAAATGATCGTATGTTGTGATGGTTGCGCTTAAATCAATACAAAATGAAATGTTCAAAGAATTGTGGAGTCAGAACATGAGAATCAACGTGACTATAATTTCGTGTGGCTATTTCTAGCAGAGTGCAGCCCTTGTAAGGCAGACCCTCCGATGAGGGTGGACGGCATCTGCCATGTGTACGTCACTGCGTGTTATTGTGGTGGAGGATAGTGTTATGTGTGGTGTGTGAGTTGCAGGGATGTTGGGGACAACACAAACACCCAGCCCCCGGGCCATTGGAATTAACCAATGAAGGTTAAAATCCCCGACCCGGCCGGGACCCTCTGAACCGAAGGCCAGTACGCTGACCATTCAGCCAACGAGTCGGACATCAACGTGACTAAAATCACATCACATGCAAAGGAAACGTTTGTTTCTTTTTAAATTTTTTCTATTATCTTACTCCGAATAAAAGTAAAATCATATATATTTATTACTGAAGACCATTTATTTATTAAACTATTAATTTTAACAGAAACATTGCGAAGTGTCAGACGGTTTCCTCGTGAATGTACGTCAAATAAAATGTTCATGTTATTAATGTACGATTAATATAATTTCAGTTATTAGTCATGCAACGTTGTAAAACAAATTTTTCTCCCTTCTCCATCTCTCTTTCCAAAAGAATTTGAGATTTAAACGTTATTTACACGCATTCATTATTGTTTTCGAGTCCCTACAGGTGTGTGAAAAGCGGCAGAAAAAGATTGTTTTGAGCGGAAAATCATTTATGCAATAATGATCTTCGATGTGAAGCTTCCACGGTCTGTTAAATGATTTACTACTACTTCAGCAATCTGCACTTGCCGGGTCTTCCCGAAATTTAAATTCTGAGCGATTTGTGCCTTATTACATCGATGGAAGATATATATCCGTCAACGAGATAATTCACTCTTCGGTTCACGAACTGCGACGAAAGACATAACATAAAACGCCATTCTCGGTGCATTACTATACTCTACGAATACTGCCGATCTACGTATTTCAACCAAACATTATGATCTTTCCGTACGTGGACGATATCAGCATCTGTGCGTATTCACCATATTTGTGGGTTACGCAAGTATGGTATGACCATGCAGCAAGGGTTTTCTCTGCACGGACATCTGAAAATGGACTCATTCTCTCGGCAGATAAATCTTCAATGATAATATACACGGAGTGGCCAGAAGTCGCGGGAAGGGGTGTCCCATTAGAAAATGTGTCGTGTATGATCCCTGCGCGTTGCGGCTAGCTACGGCGTAGCTGAGCAGCCTGTCACGGACACCGGTGTCATGAAGATGGCAACACGTCGCGAGTTAACCACCTTTGAACGTGGGATGATCATCGGCGCATGGGTCATGGCATTGCGGAGATTCCAGGTGAATTCGGGTTACAGAGGTCAAACGTGTCGAGGGTGGATCTTCAATATTGCAGAGAGAATGTTACCACCCGCATAAACCGCTGCACGGGAAGACCATGGTTGTTTAACGAACGGTCATAACGTCGCCTCCGCAGAGCCATACTGGGCACTCGACGGGTTACCGTGAGTCAGATTTTCGCCCAGTTGAATGTTGGAGTCAGGAACCCACTTTTACCAGGACTGTAAGGAGGCAACTGCACCGCATAGTCTCCTCCAACCTACGACCAATTCGTATCCCTTTGCTGACATCTCGGCACAGAACTCAACGACGTGCATCGGTCCGCAAACATCGATGGACCATGGAACAGTGGCGGCGTGTGGTATAGTCCGGTGAATCCCGGTTCCAGTTGCATCGAGCTGATGGGCGCGTGACTGTGTGGCGTATGCCCCACGAAGCTATGGAACCTGCGTGTCAACAAGGTTGTGTCCAGGCGGTAGGTAGCTCAAATATGGTCTGGGCGACGTTCTCATGGTGGCAATTAGGCCCCATTTTCCGGCCGCAGGGAGCGTTGACATTTGCACGTCATGTGGACATTCTTTCAGACCACCTGTATCCCTTTCTGGCCCTAGAGTACCTTGATGAAGATGAAGATACTATGTTTCAGTAGGACAATGCGCCATGTCACCGCTCTGTGGTGGCACGCAAGAGGTTGGAGAAGCACTCCAGTGAAGTTACGACCACGGGTTGGCGCTCCAGATCCCCCCGATCTTAATCCAGTCGAGCATTTATGGATGCTATCGATGCTGGTGTACGCTCCATGAATCCCACACAAACTATACAAGACCAATTGTGGGCAGCAGTGGGTCCAGAGCTCTCCAGAACTATTCCAACACCATGTAGAGTCGGTGCCTCGCCGTATTGCTGCCGTTTTGAGGGTTCGAGGAGGAGCAATTTATTAAAATCACATTCAGTGTGTTCCCATGACTTTTGACCACTCAGTGTATATAATATACTTTCATTCGGCTTGGCCCATACTCATTTCCCATACAAACGCAGCAAAACTGTTAGGATTGTATCTAGACCAGGGACTTGCGTGGAGTCGACGGGTGAACCACGTAACAACAAAATTCGAACGTGTGGGGAATGTTATAGAGCTCTTACTAGCACGTGGTGGAGAGTGGGTTCAGTTACTATGTACACAAACGCGCTTCTCTTCTTGGACCGGTCCTGGATTATGGCAGCATTTCCTTCGGCAATGTACCTCAATATGCTTTTCGCAACTTAACGTACGGTACTTCAGTAGCGAGCTTTGAACTCCTCGCCCAGATAAACTCTTGTAGTTGAAGTCATCGACCTTTTTAAGCAAGCCTCGTACCTATTGCTGTAACCGAGTCCCACTCTCATTTGACAGACGAGAGACTTCTTGGAAACAACTTGGCGAACGAAATGGAATTCGATGGGCAGCTTTCGATATTAATGGGGCTTACGGAAGAAAGAAAGTACAACTGGCTGAGTCAGCAAAGAGGATGCGCCTGGGCGTGTTGGAAGTTAATGACATTCGGGTAAGGGGAGATTATAAAGTATTAACAGGTGTAAAAAAAGGTGAAGGGTAGAGTGTGGTGTAGGATTGTTCATCAGGAATACTACTGCACACAACAATTTCTGTTAGGTATGTAAATGAGCGAATGATGTGGGTACATTTTGCCGTTGGAGGAATTAGGACGAGAATTGTCTCATTGTATTCACCATGTGAGGGTGCAGATGAGGGTGAAGTTGGCAGTTTTGTGAAGCTTTGGATGAAATCATAGTCGGGGTCAACAACAATCTAACAGGCGATTTGAATGAGAGAGTTGGAAATGGAACTGAAGGATACTAAAAGGTGGTTGAAAACGTGGGGAAGGTATGGAAGTTAATAGTAATGGGAAGCGTTTGCTGAACTTCTTTGCTAGTATGGGATTAGCAGTTACGAATATATTCTTCAAGCATAGGGCTATTAACCGCTACACATGGGAGGGTAGGGTCAGATCCATAATAGACTATATTATAAACAAATTTGCTTTCGGGAAATATTTTAGGAATGTGTGGCTTTTCTAGGGATTTTTCAATGATACGGACCACTACCTGATACATAATGAACTAAGTATCTTTAGGCCTAGGATAGAGAAAGTGAAATCTGTCTGCAGACGAATAAGGGTAGACAATCTTGAGGATGAGGAAATTAGAAGTACATACATGGATATGATTAATTAAAAGTTCCCAGCAATGGACAGTAAGCAGGTTCAGGGCATAGAAAGAGAATGGGCGGCATACAGTAGTAGAAACAGTAAGGGAATGCCTAGGAACAACTGTGTGTAAAGATGGGGAAAAAGCGAACATTCCTGGTGTAATGAAGTGAGGGCAGCTTGTAAGCGTAAAAAGGAGGTGTATCAGAAATGTCTCCAAATAAGCACTGATGCGGATAGGGAATTATACGTAGATGAAAGAATCAGAGAAAAACAAATATTTATCGAATAGGAGAAGTCGTGGGAAGATTTTTGGCAATAATTGAAAAGGGCTACGTCAAGCAGCAGGGAAACCTTTCTGGACAGTAATAAAGAATATTAGAATGGGAGGGGAAAAAGGAGATGAATAGTGTTCTTTTGTCACTGGGCAGGTGGAAGGAATTTTTTGAAAATCTCCTCACCGGGCGAGTTGGCCGTGCGCGTAGAGGCGCGCGGCTGTGAGCTTGCATCCGGGAGATAGTAGGTTCGAATCCCACTATCGGCAGCCCTGAAGATGGTTTTCCGTGGTTTCCCATTTTCACACCAGGTAAATGCTGGGGCTGTACCTTAATTAAGGCCACGGCCGCTTCCTTCCAACTCCTAGGCCTTTCCTATCCCATCGTCGCCATAAGACCTATCTGTGTCGGTGCGACGTAAAGCCCCTAGCAAAAAAAAAAAAATAAATAAATAAATAAATCTCCTCAACGTAAAAGGAAATCTTCCTCGTGTCGTCGCGAACAACCGTGCTCATGGGGAGGAAGAAAATGTTGGTGAAGTTTCGCTTGAGGAAGTGGAAGGATGGTAAATAAACTCCATTACCATAAAGCAGCAGGAATACATAAAATAATGCTTGAAATGTTTTAAATATATTAAGGCAGGGATGAAATGGCTTCGTACAGTAATAAGATTAGCATGGAGTGATTATAAGGTACCTTCCGTTTGGACAAAAGCAGTAATAGCACCTATCTATAAGCAAGGAAGCAGGAAGGATTGCAACAACTATCGAGGTATCTCATTCATCAGTACACCAGGCAAGGTGATCACTTGGATTTTGGAAGGGTGGGTGCGATCAGTGGTTGAGAAGCAAGTTGGATGAAAACCAATGTCGTTTCTGACCACAGAGGGGTTATCAGGATCAGGTTTTGAGTATATGTCAAGTAATGGGAAAATGCTACGAGAAAGATAGATTGTTACTGCTTCGTAGATCTAGAGAAGGCATGTGACGAAGTACCGAGGGAAATGTGTGATGTTGGCGTACTGGGGGACTTTGGGATTAAGGGTAGGTCACTCAGACATTTATTTTGACAGTTGAGCTGCAGTGAGAATTAATGTTAGAATGAGTTATTGGTTCAAGGTACTTTCAGAGGTTAGACAAGGCTGTAATCTTTCACCTTTATTGTTCATAGTTTACATGGATCATCTGCTGAAAAGTATTAAGTGGCAGGGAGGAATTCAGTTGGGTGAAAATGTGGTATGCAGCTTGGCCTATGTTGACGATTTCGTCTTAATGGCAGAGCCGAGAGCCTTGGAACTTGAAAATAGGGGTAATGAGTATGGTATGAAAACTAGCCTTTCCAAGGCTAAATTGATGTCGGTAGGTAAAAAATCCAAGAGAATCGAATGTCAGATTGGAGAAACAAAGCTGGAACAGGTAGATAATGTCAAGTATTTAGGATGTGTGTTCTGCAAAGATAGTAGTATAGTGAGATTGAATCAAGGTGCAGTAAAGCTAATGCAATGAGCTCGCTGTTGCGATCAGCAGTATTCTGTAAGAAGGAAGTCTGCTCCTGGGCAAAACTATCTTTACATCGGTCTAGTTACAGATCAACTTTGCTTTACAACTGAAAGATGAGTGGACTCAGAATATCTTGTTCATAAGTTGGAAGTAACATGTATGCAAGTAGCGAGAATCATTGCTGATACAAACAGGTAGGAACGAAGGCACGACGGTACTCGGAATGAGGAGATAATGGGTAATTTAGGAATGAACTCGATGGATGAAACTGTATGCATAAACCGGCTTCGTTGGTGGGATCTTGTGAGGCGGATGAAGGAGGATAGGTTACCTGGGAGAATAATGCAACTCTGTTATGGAGGATAAGATAAGTAGAGGAAGACACAGACGATGATGGTTAGACTGAATTTCTAACGATTTAAAAATAAGAGATAGGCCTATAGAACCAAACGAGGCCACGGAACTAGTTACAAATAGAGGATTTGGCGGCGATTAGTAAATTCACTGAGGCTTGCAGATTGAACGCTGAAAGTAGTAACAGTCAATGAAGAATACATACAATGTTTAGATGATGATGATAATAATAATAATAATAATAATAATAATAATAATAATAATAATGCATATGAGGTTTGAAAGCATGATGATGCTCTCAGACTTGGCAAGCGGGCCTCGCGGAATTTTCCTGACTGCTAATATGGATATAATTTGCAGATAACCATGGGATGTTGTCTGCAATTGTACCACGTGACTATCACTTAATGCTATTACGGAACATGTCCTTCTGTGGCCAGCTGTGGGGATTGTACTGCAATCAATATTTAGTTTAGATATTGAAAGTTTCCCTTTTTTAGTAGCACTTCAGCATAGCAAGCGCTGCCAACTCTCTTCATATCATTTTATTAACTTCCAGAGAGATAATGAACCTAACAAGAGCTGCTTTGTTCTCGCAGTTCATCGAAACACAGTAGTTGCGAAATAAGGCAGAGTATTCCACAATACAGCACTATGCAGTACTCTTCTTGCTCCCAGTGCGGCAGTTTCCTGCGTTATAGCGCTCATGGGTTTACATGTGGGCTCAAATTACAAAGTTGCATCACATGTGGCTTCTCAATGCAAATTCAGGGACAGAGGACAGTTTCTGCGCACAGAAAGAGGTACACATTGAACGTATAACTAGTCTTCGGATGTTTTAGCTCTAAAAATTAGATTTCAGGTGCCTGAAATCGGCTCCTTTTTTCAACTTTCTTTACGTCACACCGACACAGATAGGTCTTATGGCGACGATGGGAAGGAAGCGGCCGTGGCCGTAAGTAAGGCAGAGCCCCAGCATTTTCCAGGTGTGAAAATAGGAAACCACGGAAAACCATCTTCAGGGCTGCCGACAGTGGGTCTCGAACCCACTGTCTCCCGGATGCAAGCTCACAGCTGCGTTCCTTTAACCGCATTGCCAACTCGTCCGGTAAATAGGCTTCTTTTAACTAAGAAATAGACTCGAATTGGGCTCCAGAAATCCCATCCAGATTGATCCCTCATCACTTCTTATTCAAACAAACTCACTTTCTTTAGCGTATCCCAGTTCTTTTTTGGGGTCGTTGGATCCACCCATGATCATTCTGTTTTCGGCCGGATGCCCTTCCTAACGCCACGTGAATTTTGAGATGAAAATCTCAAACCAGCATCGACCAGGATTCGAACCTCAGCCTCTGGTGGGAAGCCGCATGCTAAACCACTGAGGTAATCACCTCTTCCCCCCTCCCAGGACACATCACTTCTTATTCCAACTGAAAATACCATCTTCTGCTTCATTTCTTAACTGAGTACTAAGTGTGTTAGGAGAAGAGTCCGGCTGCTTGGTTGAATAGTTAGGTTCGTGGCCTTCGGTCCAGACGGCCACAGGTTCGATTCCCGGCCGGCTCATGGATTTAAAATCCATATGGTTAATTCCTCTGGCTCGGGGACTGGTTGTTTGTATTCGTCTTACACACATCATTTTCATTTTCATACCATACTACATACAATAAAAAGTGCGCAATATTGAATACATCCTTCAACATAGTGTTGGCGTCAGGTAGGGCATCCGGACGTAAAACTGGGCCTATTTATTCCTTGCTTTTTTTTTTTTTCTTTCTCTCTGATTCACACACAAACATATAAACAGTGCCAGCCCCGAGAAATTGGGAGATGGCCAAGAAGAGAAGTGTGTTAGAGAGAACTTCGTCTTTCAGAAATGTCGTGAACACTGGCGTGTGTTCCAAGGTGTCTATACACAAAAATAATTATTTAAATATTTAATGGTGAAACAATAAAATATTATTGTGTTCTCTGAATGTACTGTATGTTAAGATTAATTCCTTCTTGACCACATTTACTCTATAATAATACACATCCGAAAACTTTACTAGATATCCGACAGAACATTAGTTTAATTCCTTCTTGACCTCATTTACTCTATAATAATACACATCCGAAAACTTTACTAGATATCCGACAGAACATTGCAGTTTTTGTCTGTTAGTACAAGCTGTAGGCAGGAAACTAATATGTGCATTCTTCAGTTTTGAAATTGTTTCTTCTAGAAAATCACATATTCCCGTTTCGTTACATTTCCCCGACCAAACATTCTCTACTGGACTGAGATTGGATTCTTGCTTTAGCCCAATTTGGCAGGATCGATCCTGGCTCAGCCCAGTGGTACATGAAGATGCTCAAATACTTCACCCATGTGTGGGTAGATTTACTTTACAAGCACGTGAAAACCCGTTGGCGAAAATATTACGGCACCTCTTCGTCTCCGAAAACTGCAAAAGTATTTAATGGGACGTAAAATCAATCTTCTTCTTACTCTTCTTCTTCTTCTTCTTCTTCTTCTTATTATTATTATTATTATTATTATTATTATCAACCTCAGTGGCACAACCGATTAGTTATTTTTCTGTTCCCAAGATAGTGGCTTCGGTCCTGGAAATATCAATGATATTTGATGGTGTTTAAATGAGACTAATCCATCGTTGACTGTTGGCACGTTAAAGAACTCCAGCGAGACAAAATTCCGAAACCCTCGTGTCTCTTAAATAGCAATAGCTATTGATGCGACTTTAAACAGAAAACATGAAATATCAATTCGGGCCACACGTACGCTAGCATTCGTATGTATGTACTGTACTGTACTGTACTGTACTGTACTGTACTGTACTGTACTGTACTGTATATTGGGTATTCAGCCTGAAGGCTGGTTTGATCCTCTACAGCTCCACCAACAGCTGTCATAGATAACCGAGCTATCACTTAAGAGGCATACTAGGAAAATGAGGAGTGAGGTAGTTTCCCGTTGCTTTCCTCCCTGAACCAGCAGATGCTATTACATATCAGTTTGCCAAGCCCACTGAAATGCATGCATCAACCGACCCTATGAGCGATATTTTCACACCATTCATAACAGGGACTGGCTGCATAAGGAACGGTATTACTAGAATTGCTCATACCTCGATCACTTGCATATTGACAAAGCCAAGGGTGAGACAAAGACAGGTCAATGAAAGTAACAAATTTATTCTAGCCCATACCAGAAGACATAGTGCACTGCAAACACTACATCCCGCCAGCAACGGCTCAGCATTCTGATAATTACTCGAAACTGGACAGTACGAGGAAGTAAACTTGGAGAGGTCGGCGTATGCGATAAAACATGACCGGTGTTATTATTCCCGATAATACCTTCAGCGGAATTTACCATGATGCCCATTTTGTTAACTACCTGCACATCTTCTAGTAGCAGTGACTTTTTACAGAAAGTAAACTTGATAAATCTGTTGCAGAATACTAACTGATGGTGGAACTTCGTTACTGCCTTCATTCTCGATAATGATCTTCCATTACTATGAACGGTGAATGTTTGCCCAAATGCCATAGGTGGAAGGTCGTGGGAGCCGAAGAGAGTTGGCGCAGTCCACCCGCGTCGTTCTGTCCACAATTGTATCAACATCTTGATGTTTTTCCATACATGTCATTCCATAGTGTACCGGTGTCTTCTTATGGTATATAGGAGAACAAAGAGCCGCTTATTCCTCATCTGTCATGCAACACGCATGACTAGCTCCCACTGGCTGTGTTCTAACTCTGGCCTGACTAGCGAGCAATGACGGCTTGCACCTGGACAATATCACGCCTTATCAGGGAATTAATTAGAATTGTTTTGGTGCTTTAAATGCAAATAGCATTCAATTTGCTGATGAAGGTGCCAATTTACCCAAGATTTCCAGACAGGATTTTAAAGACCGGTATGTGGGGCGTACTTGAAAGCTGGAGACCTTCATTAGAAGTGCCTACCCCGTCTAGCCAAAATTATTGTGACTTGTAATTTCAGTGGTGCTACAGTAAATATGTCTGTTTTCTACAGGTTGCGGATTTTATTTATTTCTCACGTCTAATATTGCAGATTTCGTATTTACTGTGTGATAGTAAGACAGTCCGAGCTGAAACTACAAGTATTAGCACACTGCCTTGAAGCATTTTACTAGGCCGTGCCAAATGTTTCGTAACAGCTCTCTCATTTCGCTTGCCTTTTAATTCGGATGTTAAATTGCTTTCTAATATAAAGTGAACATGCAGAGCGATTATTGAGCTACCAATTTTTCATAACTTAGATCAGTGGCGAAAGCGACAGGGGGGAAAAACAGAGTTAATTCAGCTCTATTGATCTAAGATTCATCCACATACGCATACTGAGATAGATGGAAATGTTTACGAACAGAATAATTCGTAGCAGTGTGATATAAAGTGTTCACTGGTTCATTAGAATGTACTTGGACACCCTACAGCTCCACCTCTTCACGGGGCTGGGGCGCATGACAGCAGTGTTATGTAGTCGCAGGCTTCCTACCAGGGCGGGTGCGGTTTGAATCCCGGTCAATACAAGTGGTATATCTTGAAGTGAAAAGTCACGTCCTTGTAGTTCTGCCGTGGCTGTAATCACGATATTAAGAGTCACTTTTAACTATATATTTTCCGAGTGACTTCTCTGTGTGGTATGTCGTGTGGCTGTAAGCTTGCATTCGGAGACGATGAGCTCGAATCCCACCATCGGCATGCCTGAATGTTTTTTCCGATGTTGCCAGTTTTGATGCTTGTTGTTTTTAGGGGCCTAACATCGAAGGCCATCGGCCAATGTTGCCAGTTTTCACGCCAGGTAATTTTTGCTAGTTGCTTTGCGTCGCACCGACACAGATAGGTCTTATGGCGACGATGGGACAGGAAAGGACTTGGAGTGGGAAGGAAGCGGCCGTGGCCTTAATTAAGGTACAGCCCCAGCATTTTCCTGGTGTGAAAATGGGAAACCACGGAAAACCATCTTCAGGGCTGCCGACAGTGGGATTCGAACCTACTATCTCCCGAATACTGGATACTGGCACGCCAGGTAAAAGATGGGGATATACCTTACCCAGACCCAATCCTACTGTCGACAAAAATGTGTACTCGTGTTTGGAGGTTGCTTATGAAATAACTAATAGGCCTACAGAAAATACAATAACACCATTTTCCTCGTTTCATGTCACGTTAATTCATGTTTATTTCGATTTTTTAATTTATATTTTAATATTCTTTTATCGCAGGTGGAACTCAGAAAGTCCCCGCTGTTAAGCGTGTTTCAATCTGCGTCAACTTTAAGACATTGCTTCTCAAACACCAGTCATCTAATCGAATGCAAATTTTAACGCAATATACATACATTGCATTACGCGGTGTCCCGCCCACTCATCTATATTATTCTACCCAATACAAAGACAAACATACAAAAAGTGAGTTGATATACGTATTCCACAGTTATACAGCACAACCACTGGTTATATAAAGATAAAAACGCGACCAAGAACGCAATTTTCCAACCACCCCGAGCCGAGAAAGTTATCTTGAAAAACTGATAACTTTGTCCTTGGAAACATAGTTCTGAAATGTATAAACAAACTATAAAACATCCTCATATATATTTTGTTAAAAATAACATTTTTTAAAATGACGTGTTTTTCGTCAAACTGTGCGCGGGGATTGATTATTTGATATTTCGTTATATGTATGTATGTATGTATGTATGTATGTATGTATGTATGTATGTATGTATGTATGTATGTATGTATGTGTTCGTTTATCAAACTCTATGTGGTGTGGGTACCGTTTTGCAGTGAGATTCTAGACAGGTCATATTATGAGCAGCGGTTTCCAGTCAAGTGAAATGAAGGAAGTACAGTATTTCGTAATCGCAGCTAACAAGCATCCTCGGATATGAGTCAGACACACATTTCATGGGAAGTATTTGAATGTGGTATGCAGAAACCAGGAAGATGTTTATATTTTTCTCCTCCCAGAATGAGGGGCTCTGAAAGCATTTTCTTGTAATATGGATTACTCAATCTGTTGTGTTAGCAGCCATTAGTTAATAGTTGGGAGGGTCCCAGGTATGATAAATGATAGTTGAAATAGGCCTATTTTCTTAACCGGTGCGTTTCTCTGACGTACTTTGAGAGAAAAAATGTATGGAATAATTATTTATGTTAGTAGAGTTCAAGCATATAATACTAATAATACTAATAATAATAATAATAATAATAATAATAATAATAATATAGGATAATGAAGATAATGATCTGCGTAGGTTGCCTTTACGCGAGCGCTACTCTAATCTAGCGTACGGTGACTAAAAATGACTGACAGCATTTAGTATTAAAGAGGAGAATTTGGACGTGGAAATGAGTTTACGAAAATGTTATGAAGCGCGTGAATTTGTTGCATTTGGAAAATATTTATTAATGTATAATTATATGTAGAATGGATTTTTAGGGGTCGGGGGTGGGGGTGGAATTGTTAGGGTATTTACATGGACGGATGCGATCACCTGTCCACGCCCAATGTTGGGTGACTTCGCCACTTATGTCACGCCGGTGCTAGAACATGGGCCCGAAGCTAGTCTATAATAGCAGCTTTATACTAACGTCGTCATAATGAAGTCGGTCTATTATTCGGAACAAGCAAGGTCATATGCTGATCGTCGGTGCACCACGGAACTTATTTTAACGTGATTCTGGGCGACTGTATGATGGACTTGATTTTCTACCGAAATGATTGTGCCAGTACTTCTAGCTCCCACATCTCCAACAGTCGTAGGCATGCTGGCTGGCTCAGACGGTAGATGCAATGGTCTTCGGAGTTCAGTCGGCGGGTTCGATCCCGGTACATTCCGGTGGTAATCAAAGGTACTCAAATTCGCCAGCCTCATGTCGGAGAATTTACAGGTACGTAAAAGAACACGTGCGGGACAACATTCCAGCACCTCGGAGTCACCGAAAGTTATAGCAGTGGTTCGTAAAACTTATTATTATTATTAATGGTGGTACACATTTCTAGTTACCGAGCAAGTAGCTGCGTGGTTTGGATCGCGTACAGTAGCTGTCGGCGTGCATTCGGGAGATAGTGGGTTCGAATCTTACTGTCGGCAGCCCTGAAGATGATTTTCCGTGGTTTCCTCATTTTCACAGCAGGCAAATGCTGGGCCTGTACATTTAATTAAGCCCACGGTGGCTTCGTTCACAGTCCTAACCCATTCCTATTCCATCGTCGCCATAAGATCTGTGTGTGTCGGTGCGACGTAAAGCAAATGGAAAAAAATGTATATGTTCGAGTTCTGCGATAAGAGTGTAAAATATCAGACAATTTCGATCAGTTTGGGAATGGGGCCAGCACCTCAAATGCCTCCCAACCCCGCGTTCCTGCAACGTTCGCTCTCTTAGGACGCCTATGTCCCATTCACAATTACCTTGCAGCACACCGCAAGGAGTGTATTATTAGACCACCATGTCGGGGCCATTCTCCTAGAAACAAGAAACACCTGACATCGGTTGCAAGATCCTTCCTTTATTTCGTAACTGGGAATTTCTGCTTTAATTCCATAAACTACAGATTCTCAGAATTTCTTACTAACACTGATTGCGACAAGAAATTCAGCCAGTTCCCATTATAGCACATCAGTTTATTCGGGAAGATACATTTTGAATTGAAATAAACGTATTTTGATGGGAGTGATGAGATTTGGATTTTTTACTTAAAAAACCAATTTAATCTCTAAAGTGGTAATCTAAGAAGTAAATGTGTTTACAAATAATGTTACTACAGTTATTAGTACATGGCTCCCTCCTACTTACATCAACATCGGACCAGCGTAGTGGTTTCGCCTGCATATGGTAAGGACCCATTGGAAATTACTGACCTGACCTGGTTGTAGTAAATATTGTCCAGTACAAGGAGCATTATATGGAAAACCTGCGCAAATTCACTTTCTTGTCCGTACAAACATGTTTATCAATTTCATATGACGAAAACGTAAAATTTGCATTAACCTATTTCTAAATGAAGAAAAATGTTATTTATTTTTACGTCCCACTACTTCTTTACGGTTTTCGGAGACGCCGAGGTGCCAGAATTTCGTCCCGTAGGAGTTCTTTTAGTGCCAGTCAGTCTGCAGACACGTGGCTGACGTATTTGAGCACATTCAAATACCACCGGACTGAGCCAGGATCGAACCTGCCAAGTTGGGTTCAGAAGGCCAGCGCCTTAACCGTCTGAGCCTCTCAACCCGGCTTAAAAAAATGACCCGACTTTGATTTGAAGGGGAAACAGTAGAAATGTTCTCACATTTGATATAAAATATTCCTTTTTTAAAAATTGTCCGTACAGTCTGGATCTCGTTAAGACAATAACAAATATCAGCCTAACTGTAAAGTCCTACAGTCTCTGTCTAATCTGAACTCGGCCATTTGACAAAATTTACCAGAAATTATATCTAAGGCAAACTATAAGGAACTTCATATAATTAAGGGGCTGCCTAGCTAAGATATACTCTGTTTGCCCGAAAGAGTGTAGGTTCAATTTCCCGTCAGGGAATCGAGAAGTATAGAAAAGAGATGTTGTTTGCCGGGAAGTAGAAAGAACACTTCTACATTTCACAGAACTGGCAGCTACTTGTAAGCTGTGCAATAGGGATGTACTGAAACACTACCGATAGATGTCTCACGTGTAGTACCCGGTATGCGCTTGTCGATCGTCATTTGTTTGTATGTGTTTTTAATGGAAGTTACCTAGTTAAATGCTGAAATTAAAGATTTAATATATCGTTACGACAACAAAGATGACAAGAAAATTGTGATGCCTGACTATTGCTGTTTCCCAATGTCCCAAAATCAAGGTCGACCGTATTCATACCATCAATTTCCTAAGCAAGATGCTTTCCGTAAAAAGTGGTTGCATGCGATTCGTAGGCAGTACCTACGAATTAAAAATATGACTCCTAATATCAAAGTCTGCACGAAACATTTTACAGTTAAAGATTATGTCATTACTGAAACTGGTAAGTAAGCTAATTAGTACTAATTAAGAAATAATTTTTTAATAAGGTAGTACATTCTGAAAAGTTAATATGATCTATTTCAATAATTTTAGGAGAAAGACGAAAACTTAAGGAGAACGCTGTACCTTCGATATTGACATGGTATGGCACCGGTACCTTGGAAATAACTCCGGGAGCAAGAAGATGTATAAGTAGAAAAACAGCCATAACACCGTGTGCGGTACGGTACCCTGAATCACACAGTGACCTATAATTTGACACTGGAGCACCATCATTTTCAGACTTCCTGAACATTACTTTCAAATTTGAAATTTTTATACCGGTTATTGTCTTATGATCCGAAACAATATCCTGAAACTCGTGCGCTACACGGAAATAAAGTTCAGTCGTACTGGATGTAGCCCCAGGCACTGCTGTCACACCAATGTCGTGCCTTATGTACGCCTATAACCGGCAAAGAAAAGAAAAAATACCGCATTACGAATGTTTTCAAAATGCTATTTGTACTTTAAGAATTCAATCTTAACAAAAACGCTAAACTAAGGAGTTGCTGCATTTATTCCTTACTGGTACCTTTCAATCAACTCTTGCATTTTCCGGATATTTTTTCGCCCCTTTTCTTCAATTCCGCTTCCAAATCCGCAATCGTCATTGCACCTATACCATTTCGCGTCTTGTTGAAAACATTAGTAGAATATGGTAACTCCATTTATATGCATTTAAAGCAAAAGTTTCGTTTCGATGATCGCAAATGTAGGAATACTCCATATGTCTCATGTAAAACAATCGAGCAGCGGAAAGCGCATACCGGGTAATACCATTACGCTGCCTAGCGGACAAGTTTTGCGTGATACATCCCTGTTGTATCCTACGATAAATGTAATATTCCTCTTCTGCTTCTTTTCCGCATCCACATTTAAAACCACTTCGAAAACGTGTTACTAATCGTCCAGACCTTCTTGTTTGCATTAGTCTACTATTTTTTTTAAACTAGTATTTAGACAAAATATTTTGAAGTAGAAGAATGTATATGTCAACCAAAGAAATTTTTAAAAGAATGGTTTTAAGAACCTCTTACTGGGCAATTTTGTAACATTTTTGAAGCATCTAATATTACGTAAAATTTGAACCATGGGGAGGTGATCGTCCATTTTTTTAAAAACACAGGCATTGGCCGGGATTCTGGCTAAGGCAAACCAGTAATGCCAGTCAGCATGCTCCCGTAGTCAGATTTACTGGCACGATAAAGAACCCCTTTTCACGCCAAAATTGTGGCACTCTGACGTCTCATAAAACTGATATTGGTTGAAGGGACGTTAAACATACATCGTTCTTTAGGTTTCGCGTAGGCCTATGTAAATTTCACGGAACCCCCTGTGGGTGGGGGACGCAGATGAAGAATACACTCACGGTATCCCCTGCCGGTCGTAAGAGGCGACTAAAAGGGGTGACCAAGGGATGATCAAATTAGAACCATGATACTACCTGTAATTCGTAACACTACGCAGGGAACACTATGGGTCGCTTTTACTTGCGCGTAGTACCACTATGTTAGGTACACAGTAGGTTTGTGATTAGTAGCGACAGTGTATGCTCAGGATGCATTTTACAGTACCTGTGATTCGTACCACTTTAAGAGCGTCACCATGGTTCTGCCTTGCCTATGATTAGTACCCACTACCGGGCGAGTTGGCCGTGCGGTCAGGGGCACCCGGCTGTGAGCTTGCAGCCGGCAGATAGTGGGTTCGAATCCCACTGTTGGCATTCCTGAAGATGGTTTTCCGTGGTTTCCCATTTTCACACCAGGAAAATGATGGGGCTGTACCTTAATGCCACGGCCGATTCCTTCCAACTCCTAGGCCTTTCCTATCCCATCTTCGCCATAAGACCTATCTGTGTCGGTGCGACGTATTGCATCTAGCAAAAAAATTAAAAAATAGTACTATTGCGTTCCTCACACCACGGGATAGTGCGAGTCCCTTCCAATTATGTGAAGAACACCATAGGTTTGCGTTGTCTGTATAGGTTTGCGTTGGCTGTAAATAGCGACACAATGTGCGAAACACCATAGGTCTGTGTTACATGTGCGCATTACATTACCTGTGAGTTGTGCATAATGTGTGGAATACCGCGAGTCTACGCTACTTTTGATTAGTACCGCAACATGACAAATACAATGGTTCTATTTCCTAGCAATAAGTACCATCATGTCCGACTCGTTGGCTGAACGGTCAGCGTACTGGCCTTCGGTTCAGAGGGTCCCCGGTTCGATTCTCGGCCGGGTCGGGGATTTTAACCTTAATTGGTTAATTCCAGTGGCACGGGGGCTGGGTGTATGTGTTGTCTTAATCATCATTTCATTCTCATCACGATGCGCAGGTCGCCTACAGGTGTCAAATAGAAAGACCTGCACCTGGCAAGCCGAACCCGTCCTGGGATATCCCGGCACTAAAAGCCATACGACATTTCGTTTCAGTACCATCATGAGGGGCCGATGACTTGGATTTTGGACCCGTTTAGACTACAAGCATCATTGATTCAGTATTGTGCGTTAGAAGCTGTCCCTTGGTCAGTAATACTATTGTTTAACGCTAGTTTCTGGGAATGTGGGGCGTTGCGGGTCGGATCCACTGATTGTTAAATTCATGTCCATCTATCCATTCATTCTTCGTCCTTAGGCTCAATTTGGTCTCGTGAACGTCCTACCACCTCGCGCTGGTGCTATTGAAAATCCCAGCCTAAGTCGCCAGGGTTTGTATCCGGGGCACTCGAGATGGGAGTGTCGCTTTTCAAAGAGCAGTATCTACGCCATTGAAGAAAGTGAGAATACACTAGTCTCGTTATCAACTGGAAATGACTCGTGTACCGCATTTTACGCTGAATATAGCCAACGCGCACTTCCTAGTGCTTATTTATGATAAGAGATTAACTATTTTAGTAATGTTTGTAATTAGCTGAGATTCCTTTAGCCTTCGCCACAGCGAGTAAACTTTTAAAATTCTTACATTAGTCAGCAGAACGGAGTTACTCGTTTGGGGGCGGCATTATTTCAGTGTCTTAGCTGCTGCTTTCCCACCCGTAAGGCTGGGGTTAAAATCCCGGTTGATCATGGGTTGAGATTTAAGTCTCAAAATTCACGTGACATCAAGAAGGACATTCGGCCTTAAAATGCCGGCCACAACTAAAATGAGCCTGGGTGGCTCCAGCGACCCCAGAAATAACTGGGTTAAGCTGAAGAAAGGTTCGCTTCTTGTTTGAAGGGGACTAACATCTAGGTCATGGGCCGAAAGAAAGTAGCAGTAGCAGCAATCAATCACTGCTGATCTCCATTTAGGGCAGTCGCCCAGGTGACAGCTTCCCTATCTGTTGTTTCCTAGCCTTTTTTAAAATGATTGCAAATAAATTGGAAGGATATCGAACATCTCCCTTGCTAAGTTATTCCACTCCCTACCTCCCCTTCCTATAAACGAATATTTGCCCCAATTTGTCCTCTTAAATTCCAACTTTATCTTCATATTGTGATATTTCCTATTTTTAAAGACGCCCCTCACACTTATTCGACCGAGCGAGTTGGCCATGCGGTTAGTGTCGCGCAGCTGTAAGCTTGCATCCGGAAGATAGCGCGTTCGAACCCCACCGTCGGCAGCCCTGAAGATGGTTTTCCGTGATTTCCCATTTTCACACCGGGCTGTACCTTACTGCTACGATCGCTTCCTTTCCACTCCTAGGCCTTTCCTATCACATCGTCGCCATAAGACCTATCTGTTCCGGTGCGACGTAAAGCAAATGGCAAAAAAAGAGAACTTATTAGTCTACTGATGTCATTCCACGCCATCTCTCCACATACAGCTCGGAACATACCACTTAGTTGAGCAGCTCGTGTCCTTTCTCCCAGTTCTTCTTAGCCCAAACATTGCAACATTTTTGTAACGTTACTCTTTTGTCGGCTGTTTTTTATTGTGGATTTTTCTAGTTCTTGAATCAAGTAAACCTGGTGAGGGTCCCGTACACTGGAACCATACTCTATTTGGGGTCTTATCAGAGACTTGCTATTTGCTTTACGTCGCACCGACACAGATAGGTCTTATGGCGACGATGGGATAGGAAATGCCTAGGAGTGGAAAGGAAGCGGCCGTGGCCGTGGCCGTAATTAAGGTACAGCCCCAGCATTTGCCTGGTGTGAAAATGGGAAACAACAGAAAACGATATCCAGGGCTGCCGACAGTGGGATTCGAACCCACTATCTCCCGGATGCAAGCTCACAGCCGCGCGCCTCTAACCGCACGGCCAACTCGCCCGATCCAGAGACGTCTATGCCTTCTTCTTTACATCCTTACAACAACCCCTAAATACTCGCATAACCATGTGCATTTATTTACAATCCCATTTATGTGATTACCCCAATGAAGATATTTTCTTATATTAACACCCAGATACTTACAGTGATCCCCAAAAGGAACTTTCACCCCATTAACGCAGTAATTTAAACTGAGAGGACTTTTCCTATTAGTGAAACTCACAACCTGACTTTTAACCCCGTTTATCATCCTACCATTCATTTCCTACTGTCCATCTCACAACATTATCGATATCATTTTGCAGTTGCTCACAATCTTGTAACTTATTTATTACTCTATACAGAATAACATCATCCGCAAAAAGCCTTACCTCTGATTCCACTTCTGTACTCATATCATTTATATATACATAAATAAAGGTCGAATAATACTGCCTTGAGGATTTCTGTTCTTTATTATTAGAGGGTCAGAGAAAGCTTCGCCTACTCTAATTCTCTGAGGTCTATTTTCTAGAAAGGTTCAGAGAGTACCGGTATGTCGTGTAGAACTAATAATTGTTGTATTACGGGTTTAAGGCCACTTTTAGATATCAGTCTGAAGAGGAGCCATAGTGCCGGAAATTCCCGGATATCTATTAAGGGGTCTCCATGGTTTTAAGAAATGGTATCCTTAAATGCCAGTTGACTGCACCGATGTGCGATCTCGCTAACTTGAGTGCCTAATGGACTGCGCTACACAGTAGTTCATACAGGGTGCTGGGAAACAACGTGAACCGGGTATATCAGCCTTAGAGGGTTGATCATATTGATAAACAATTCGATATCTCGCACCGTTGTCATTTTATCAGTTGCTGTTGTTAGCCAATCGCGGGTGAATTCAAATGGGCTTTGCGAGGCGGTGTTGCTGAATCTGTACGTGACCTAAGACTGGCATGAACGCACCATTCGAAGAATAAAATTTCGGTAGGAGAGGGGTTTGACTACAGACCTCCTAGTTGACAGGGTCGCGCTATAGTGACACTGGCTGAAACCTATGGTGTGTTTGATGCTAATTTCTCAGCATGACTCTTAAGTCTTCGTTCTTTCTTTCGTTCGTTCGTTCGTTCGTTCGTTCGTTCTTTCTTTCTTTCTTTCTTAATCCGTTTACCCTCCAGGGTTGGTTTTTCTCTCGGACTCAGCGAGGGATCCCACTTCTACCGCCTAAAGGGCAGTCTCCTGGAGCGTGAGATTTGGTTCTGGGGGATATAACTGGGAAGGAGGGTCATTACCTCACCCAGGTGGCTTCATCTGCTATGCTGAACAGGGGCCTTTTGGGGAATGGGAAGATTGGAAAGGACAGACAAGGAAGAGGAAGGAAGCGGCCGTGGCCTTAAGTGCCATCCCAGCGACATTTGCGTTGAGGAGAAGAGGGAAACCACGGAAAACCACTTCGAGGATGGATTAGGTGGGAATTGAACCCTCTCTACTCAGTTGGCCTCGCGAGGCGGAGGGGGCTTCGTTCCAGCCCTCGTCACGTGCAGATTTAATAACACCTTCCCGCAAAGATCATTTGAAGTCACCCGCGGAGTGATCTAATAGGATAACTTCACCCGCTGATAAAATTATAACGGTGCAAGATATCGGCGTATTTTTTTCAAATCACTTCTATGCATGACCAACCCCCCAACGCCCATACACATGGTTCACATTGTTTCCGACAAACCTGTATATGTCTTTGCTACACTTGAATGAAAGAAATAAAAAAACGTTATGTGCTACATGTAGCAGTTTTTCTCACGTGGATTTCTAACAATGCATGTGGCGATATTCCCTTCTCTCTTCTGGAGTTAACACACGGAAACTGATCTAGACAATGAATGCACTTGGTTTCTAAGCAAAAATTAGGTGAATAGTTAAGTACCCTCACAACCTAAAATATGTCTGGCTCCATGGCTAAATGGTTAGCGTGCTGGCCTTTGGTCACAGGGGTCCCGGGTTGGATTTCCGGCAGGGTCGGGAATTGTAAGCATCATAGGTTAATTTCGCTGCCACCTGGGCTGGGTGAATGTATAGTCTTCATCATTTCATCCTCATCATGACGCGCAGGTCGCCTACGGGTGTCAAATCGAAAGGCCTGCACCTGGCGAGCCGAACATATCCTCGAACGCTCCCGGCACTAAAAGCCATACATTTCATTTCATTTACCTAAAATATATCACTTCTGTAGACGGCCACGATGTCAGAACGACCATGCTCCAATCTTGTGATAGGTCGACTGTACTGACAACCCTCAACCAGACGCCTCTATCAGAATCTGATCTACGTACCGAGCGAGTTGGCCGCGCGCTTAGGGGACCGTAGCTGTGAGCTTGCTTTCGGGAGGTAGTGGGTTCGAACACCACTGTGGGCAGCTCTGAATGTTTTCCCGTGGTTTCCCATTTTCACACCAGGCAAATGCTGGGGCTGTACCTTAAGGTCACGGCCGCTTCGTTCCCATTCTTAGCACTTTCCTATCCCATCGTCGCCATAAAACCTATGTGTCGGTGCGACGTAAAGCAACGTGTAAACAAAAAAACAAAACAAGAAATCTGATCTACGTATATTTATAATAGTTATTCCAGGAGATTGCGTAACTTAAAAATATTTATTATAAAGAATAATAATTTTGAAAGGTCGGTACTGTCGGGATTCATTTACGAAACATACAGTATACGTCCTCACGGTAGCGTACGGGCGAGGTAATGTAGCAAAGATCAACTTTGATTTTGATACGACACTCCGCATCGGCTGTTCCATTATGTGTAGTGTAGGGCTGTCCAGTTTAAAAGGCATCGCGCAGAGAGGATTTCGGTTCCATTACCCGAGAATGTCCACCTTTTCCACTGATTCTTGTTTAGATTTGACCACTCTGAGACCCCTTCCTCTCAAGAAATTTTTAACTATCTATATAAATAAAATTCTAACTTTGTACACTTCATTTTTTTATCCTTCGTTATAATTTAAGATTATGTATACAAAAGTCGGAAGACACAGTGTGCTGTGATCACCGATGGAAATGAGCAAATAAGTTTAATGATGCAGCCGTAGTAAGTAACTGTCAAGGAGCAAGTATAGGATAAGTGATTATTTCTTGAATGGCTTATTTGATTGCAAAATACTTCCTTGATCAGAGCCAGCTGGCCACGGGGTTTGGGACATGTAGCTATGTACTTTGCATTCAGAAGATAGTGGGTTCGAACACCACTGTCAGCAGCCCTGAATACGATTTCCCTTGGTTTCCTGTTTTCACGCCAGGCAAATGCTGGGACTGTACCTTAATTAGGGCCACGATGGCTTCCTTTACATTCCTAGACCTGTCCTATACCATCGTCGCCATGAGACCTGTCTGTCGGTGTGACGTAAAGCAAAGAAACAAAACTGCCTTGATAAGAGACTTATTTGCATGAATATTTCACTGTTGTAATGCCATAAACTATTTTTACACTTGTCCAACTTGAAATACATGTTAATTACCACTGCTGTATTAAGGAAGAAGCTAGTAGCAATTGCCGTACATGAATCAACCCATTATTAACACTAGGAGAGAAAACAGTGTGTGTGACTCGCTGTTCTCAGGAACACGTCCGTAGGCTCTAAAATAGGACATGAGACAGATGTCAAACCACGAGGCAGCTAAGTTCGGGCTGACAGTCTGACATTTGCCTGGCCTTTTGTCCTGATTCCAGTGTGACGCACACCTTCGGCCTGTAACTGGGACATGTTGCAGCAGAATTTCCATGGAAGGTTTAAAATAATGCTGACTATAGTGTTTTGAGTTAGGGCAGTCTCCTTCAAAGTCCACCTAATACAGTACTATTAATCCTGTGAAATGAATTAATAGTTACGTCATGCAAATCCTGCAATGACTTAGACTGAATAAACCTGAAAAAGTGTACTAAATTGTACTTTGACGAATAGGAAAAACCGTAATATTCTGCATGGTAACGCAAAAATCACCGAATATCCCTGTCCGGCTCCATGGCTGAATGGTTAGCGTGCTGGCCTTTGGTCACAGGGGTCCCGGGTTCGATTCCCGGCAGGGTCGGGAATTTTAATCATCATTGGTTAATTTCCCTGGTACGGGGGCTGGGTGTGATGTCTTCATCACCATTGCATCCTCATTACGACGCGCAGGTCGCCTACGCGCGTCAAATCAAGACATGCACCTGGCGAGCCGAACCAGTCCTGGAATCTCTCGACACTAAAAGCCATACGCCATTTTATTTCACCGAATATCCCTAGCGTAGAACACGTTTTTTTTTACTAGTTGCTTTACGTAGCGCCGACACAGATAGGTCTTATGGCGACGATGGGACAGGGAAAGGCTGGGAGTGGGAAGGAAGCGGCCGTGGCCTTAATTAAGGTACAGCCCCAGCATTTGCCTGGTGTGAAAATGGGAAACCACGGAAAACCATTTTCAGGGCTGCCGACAGTGGGATCCCTCGCTGACTCCGATGAAAACCAGATTAAGAAAGAAAGAGTGCCTAACGTCCGGTCTCTATTGATAACTTATTTTCACAGTTCAAAATTTATTACAGTATATAGCGTTATTCGGCTAAGATGTCCACCTCAACTAACTCGTGAACCGTTAAAGATATGTACATTCTGTTTTCAGCAAGGAGGTCATAATCGAACTATTATTACTTGTCTACGGTGTGAATATCTGCTAAGATAACTGTACTAACTTCGTTTTTATTAAATAGAACGAGACAATTTTCTACACCTAGCCTTAAACTTACGGACATTACAAATTCAGCGCCAGACTTTGGGTCGTGGGATACAACTAGGGAGGAGGACCAGTACCCCGCCCAGGCGGTCTCTCCTGCTATGCTGAACAGGGGCCTTGTGGAGGGATCGGAAGATTGGAAAGGACAGGGAAGGAAGAGGGAAGGAAGCGGCCTTGACCTTAAGTTAGGTACCATACCGGCATTTGCCTGGAGAAGTGGGAAATCACGGAAAACCACTTCCAGGATGGCTGAGGTTGAAATCGAACCCACCTCTACTCAGTTGACCTCCCGAGGCTGAATGGACCCAGTGCCAGCCCTCGTACCACTTTTCAAATTTCGTGGCTGAGCCGGGAATAGAACCCGGGCCTCCGGGGGTGGTAGCTAAGCACACTAACCACCACACCACAGTGGCGGACACGTCAGGCACTCAAAAATAGAAAATAGGCAGCCAAGGAGGCGTTAAAAATCTTGAAAATATGCCCACAAAAATCTTGAAAATCGGAATTAAAAGTAAGTAGGACTACTATACCTTCACCGTGCGGCAAACTTCTTCCTACGTGCATTTTTTTTTTACAAGTTGCTTTACGTCGCACCAACACAGATAGGTCTTATGGCGACGGTGGTATGGGAAAGGGCTAGGAGTGGGAAGGAAGCGGCCATGCCCTTAATTAAGGGACAGCCCCAGCATTTTCCTGGTGTGAAAATGGGAAACCACGGAAAGCCATCTACAGTGCTGCCGAGAGGTGTTCGAACCCACTATCTACCGAATGCAGGTTCACTGCTGCGCGGCCCTAACCACACGGCCAACTCGCTCGGTTTATGTGCAATTAACTGCGAGTGCTAGGATCACACATTCCCAGCAACTTTAAGCGGAATGTACCGACAGAAGAAGTTAGGTGTAAAACCTAGGATTCGTCCGTCGTAGTCTTCAAGATTGTAGAAGCTGTGCGCTTCCAGCGGTTTATATTTCAGTGATACGACCTCTCCAGGGCCGTAACGAACATGATACGGGCCCGCCTGCCATAACAAAAAGCGGGCTCCCTCAAATAAAACGCAAAACCAATGAATAATTTATTAAATTGAAGCAGGTTGAAGTAATGCAATATATTGTCAAGTTATATGAACAAAGGGAGTATTCGTTGTTGTAAGATTATTAAAAAGTAATGTTTAAGGTTGCCTCCGTGGTTTAACGGCAAAGCAGCTCAACTGCCGACCAAGCACCACTCAGATGTTCGTGCATTACTTTAATGGGTTTCATTATTTATTGACTTTGAGGACCTACATTGTTGTAGAATAAATATGTGACAAAAAGTTAAATGTTCTGCAGAATTTGTGCATAATACAATTTCCGGTGTACTACACTTCAAGATAGTTTCATTTTCTTAAAACTAAAATACGATATTTTGGTATTAGTTTTCATTGCTGTAATTATTTTTAAATAATTTGGTCCAGGTCTTTTCTGAAGATCGTGTCACTGTGTTCCGAGAGACGGCAAAGGCAAGCATTTGTTTACAGCTGTGCTCTGTTACACTTCAATACAATAAACTGCTGCTAGATGCAACTAAGCGATCATTCTTCTACGTACAAACTGTGAATTAAGAAATAAAACACCCTTATTTAGACTGATTCTACAAAACCGCCCCGATGATTTCCGTGCAGAGTGACATTATATATAATTCGCTGGGGCCATCAAGGACCACGTTAAGTCTTGTTGCATTTAACACTGAACTTGGCCTTCTTTAGAGACCAAATTCCCATCATTCTTTGTGAGTGGGCCTGCTTACGATCCTCTGTCCAAGGGGCACCGTGTTTTCTCTTCGGTTGCACGTCTCGGTTTAGCCTGTTCGTCAATATTTTCTTGCGGAAGAGATCTCTGTTAAGGGAGTCTTCGAAGAGTCTGCGGGCCACCTTAAAGGCCCGGGCCCGCCTCCATCGCAGGCCTAACGTTGCGCCCCTGGCCCTCCCTGCCTGGCATTCCAACAGAGGTAAACATGAGAAAGCTAAGCGCAGTCCTACATCGAGCCTGCAGAGCGACTCATTTACAGACAAGGTAATAAAGTTGCAACTAAACCATTAACATCTATTAATGACGTGTGTAACCAAATAGACCTAATCTTTCTTCGAAAATCTCTTGCTGGCACTGTTAAACTGTCCCCCCTTTCACCGCCTCCAGCTATCATATCGCTCAATCCGTAGAGCGCAAGGTGTCTCACTCTATCCCCATTTCGCTAGAACAGCAGCATACCAATCCAGGTTTTACAGTCGCTGTGCTCAACTCTGTATTAACCTTCCTCGCGTAATAAAGGACCTTCCTCTACAACAATTTTACTGCAAAGTAAAGGCTCTAAAGGGCCTTAAAACCCGTGTAAATTGCAGCGTTTATATAAAGTAACTGTGTGTGGGTGGGTGCGCGCCACGCGCCAGTGATTATTCCATTTATTTATAGCTGTGTGTTAACGGGGTCATGAACAGGAGTGGTGTATGTAGCAGCCCTAAGGTGTAAAATTGTATATGTGTAACATACGCAGATTTTAATATGTACAGTAACTTACACGTGACCAACGTAGATGGGACACTTCGATGTGTGGTGGGACTTGCACTTTCTTCATTTGCCGTCCACAAATAGTAGCAACGATTTTTGGAAAAGGAAAATGAAGAAGAATAAGAATACGAAGAATTAGTACAACAGTACTCGATTATGTCTGGCGAACGAATATTGTAAACGAAGAGATGAGAATTGCTTTTGATCCCCCTCCTTTTGTTTCACATAGAGATGATTTACGTTTC
This sequence comes from Anabrus simplex, assembly GCF_040414725.1. NCBI lineage: Eukaryota > Metazoa > Arthropoda > Insecta > Orthoptera > Tettigoniidae > Anabrus > Anabrus simplex. Next base: position 1,071,831,696 of record NC_090266.1, on the reverse strand, counting down.
ACGGTTTCTACATACTGCGACGTTTCACACACGTTACAGAGTAGAACTGACCCGCCGGTCGAAGACACATCGACAGTCAATTCTTTAACAAATTTTTTAGTTTGATTTTTAATGTTGATTATTTAGGCATAATAAAATAGCTACCCTGTAAATATCAAAAAGGACACTGCTGAACACTGTTGCATTGGATGAAGAAAGCGAACTAAAATTGTCGAAAGGAAAGATTGGCATTTATTTGCTGTCCTTGATAAGGGGTCTGAAAAAACGCATTTTTTAACTCCATTTGTCAAAAATCTCATACAAGTTACTTAAAAAAAACTTTCTTATTTCCAACAAACAGGAGAAAAGAGGCTTCGTACTCTTTCTTTAAGAGGGATTACAAGTCAACGACAACCGACCATCCCTTCGAATAGTATGGGTTTAACTCCACCTTCAGGATCAGGGTAATCCCATATATTGCACCAAGATTGTATCATGTAATTTCAAAATTTAAAAAGCCCATTTTAGTTGTTTTCAACACAATGCAATGTCAATTTAATAAAAAGAGGCGAATAGGCATTATATATTAAAATAGGCAAACATAGGCAAAATTACATTTGTTGTATACGACCTTATTCAACTTGTATTAAATCGTGTGCATTTTATTTTAAAAAATAAGGCATGGACATTTTGCCTAACATCCAGTCTGTAGTTATGAATGATATTGTACGCATCCGCAGCGTAACGGTTAACGTTATTAGCAGCTGTCCTCGGAGGCCCGTGTTCGATTCCCGGTACTGGTTAAAATGATAGATGCAGCTCACCTCCATTCGAAGAATAAGCTGTGCCACCTCGGAATGTAACACGAGATAAGCATTGTCCGGCTCCATGGCTAAATTGATAGCGCTCTGGCCTTTGGCACAGGGGTCCGCGGTTCGATTTCCGACCAGGTCGGGGAGTTTAACCTTCATTGGTTAATTCCCATGGCTCGGAGGCTGTGTGTGTGTGTGTGTGTGTGTGTGTGTGTGTGTGTGTGTGTGTGTGTGTGTGTGTGTGTGCCGTCTTCAGCATTAGAATTCATCTTAGGTAGGGCCCCATCCTCACAGACGCACAGGTCGCCTATAAGGCGTCAGCTCGAAAGACCCACACGAGTTCCTTCGGTGGTTATACGCCATTTTAAAGTAACATTATTCATACATCTCAGGATGCTTACATCACTATATTACTGATAAATATTTCTTTCATTCTTCCTTTCTTCCTCCTTTTCCAGTCATCTGGGGTTGTCACTAATGTTTGAGTCTAATTTTACGGCCGGATGCCCTTTCTGTGTGAAGATATGCATGAATTATTGCGTGCTTCTGTGGTGTTTGGTAGTATATGGTGATGTGTTGTGTGCACATGGAGATGTGTATTATGACGGCCACAATCATCCAGTCCCCGAAACAGAGGTATTAATTAAACGCACTTGATATCCTCGTCCCGGTCTGGAGTCAAACCAGGGACGCTCTGAATCGAAGGCAAGTACGCTGACCAGAGAGCGAAGATCCGAGAAAAAACCCATGGCGCAACAGCCCCGGAGGGCCATGGCCTACCAAGCGACCACTGCTCAGCCCGAAGGCCTGCAGATTGAGGTGTCGTGTGGTCAGCACGACGAAGAAACCAGAAGTTACTGATGATTCCTTCTATTTAAATAAATTAGATGAAATTAAGAAAGTCACGTACTATAGGGTGGAGTATGGTCTACAAGTTATCAGGAGAATCGATTTAGACACATTGTTAAAAAAGAGATTTCTATACATTTTATTATACTGCAAGAGAGTTATCTCGTATTAATGTGTATTTAATTCATCAGTGGACCGAGCAAGTGGCCGTGCGGTGTGAGCTGTGAGCTTGCATTCGGGAGATAGTGGGTTCTAACCCTACTGTCGGCAGCCCTGAAAATAGTTTTCCGTTGTTTCCCATTTTCTGTCGCCGTAAGACCTATCTGTGTCGGTGCGACGTAAAGTGATTTGTAAAATTAAAAGAATCATCAGCAGAGCAACGCTTGCCAATTGTTTAAAATCCATGTACTGTATAAGGAGTTTGATGAGGAAAATGGTAGAATTGTCTGTAGATTTACCAGCACGTGAAGGAACTCCTGCGGAATAACATTCCGGCTCTTCGGATTCTTCGAAATCCGTAAAAGTAGTTATTAGAACGTAAACATATTATTCAATTAATTATTAAACATAATATAATTAACAATAATATCCGCTGCAGAAACACTGGTAAAACTGTAGATATGTCGATTGAGAAAGAGGAAAGAACGTTCCTAGGAAAGATTTTGGGTCCTAAGCAATTGTCAGTAGATATTTTCTTCCACCCGAAGTCAAACTAGGAACTTTATGCGAGAGTCGATAAGATCACCACCGTTATGAAGAAACGAAGGTTAAACTTTTGTCACCTGAATAGAATAAGCCAGGAGAGATTGGCGCACAAATTGCTCACTTTACTGCAAAAATGGAAATCTCATCCCTGCTGGCTGAAAGAGATGCACAAAGAAATGCAGGTAAATGATATAAGACCAGAAAACATAATGGAGAGGACTATCTTTGGGAAGAAAGTTTCGGGGTTAAGGGATGAACCAGAGAAAGAACCTGCTAAACCACGATACATCTCGGCTGAAGAACGGTTGAAAAGTAGCGTGAAGTTGAAAAACCTTTAGTTGCAATATAAACAAAAAGGCGTAAGTCTAAGACGCAGGTAGCTTGTGTAACCGTAATCCACAGTTGGCTGTATCGATGTAAATAAAATAAATTAATAATAATAATAATAGTAATAATAATGTTATTTGCTTTACATCCCACTAACTACGTTTACGGTTTTCGGAGACGCCGAATTTAGTCCCGCAGGAGTTCTTTTACATGCCAATAAATCTACCGACACGAGGCTGACGTATTTGAGCACCTTCAAATGCCACAGAACTGAGCCAGGATCAAACCTGCCAAATTGGGGTCAGAAGGCCAGCGCTCAACCGTCTGAGCCACTCAGCCCGGCACCTTATGTTGATTCCCACTATCTGCTAACTGTATTTCACCTACTCGTAGTGTAAAATTGTATCCTCCTGATCATATTAGTGTGTTCGTGTAGGCCTATGATCTACTTACTCTTCAGTGTGGAATCAAGTTCTTTATACTCTCTCTTGAATTGTAATAGTGTCCATAAGGGTGAAATGAAATGAAATGGCGTATGGCTTTTAGTGTCGGGAGTGTCCGAGGACAAGTTCGGCTCGCCAGATGCAGGTCTTTCGATTTGACTCCCGCAGGCGACCTGCGCGTCGTTATGAGGATGAAATGATGATGAAGACGACACATACACCCAGCCCTCGTGTCAGAGAAATTAACTAATTATGGTTAAAATTCCCGACCCCACCGGGAATCGAACCCGGGGCTCCTACGCTAACCATTCAGCCATGGAGCCGGACTCCATAGAGGATGTTTCAGAATGTGTGAAGGTGTTTTTCTCTGTGAGTAGGTGCAAGGTAACATGGACGATACGTGAGCCTTGAGTGGGGTGTAAGCGTGGGAAGCATATCTCGAGAACACACCTTGTTAGTGAGACTACACGCAGTGTCCAGCTAATGTGCTCTGACTCAGTTTGTTACTGAGTATATTCTATTAACGTTGGTGTCATACTGAGAAATAGATAGTCAGCTGAATGAAATGTGCTGTGTAAATGAATTATAGAACTACTGCGTACATACACTAGACTACAGCCCTGTTATAGAGTAAATATTTGGTTTGCAAATAAGGATTTTCAATGAACTGTGACAATTAAGAGAGGCATGGGAAAATCTGCGGTTTCTTTTCTATAGCACCCGTGACACTTGGTAAATAAATAAATAAATAAATAAATAAATAAATAAATAAATGTGACCCCGGGATATGAGACTCCTCAGAGTATTCGACCTTTTCCTGTGCACCTATCCTGTCGCGGTCCCATAACTTACGGATATGAAAGGGCCTGCTTCATTTTGGTGTACTGGAACCCTGAAATGTCGTTAATTCAGCAGAAAATAACTTTCAGGGGAAACTTCTTGCTGTCACCTTAAATCTTTCTACAACTGGACGCGAATTCTTGGAAAGTGTGAAGATATTCTCTTTTCTGAAGGACTGTTTCCTCTTTCCTAAGGCTATTATGAATCACTTCAGATACACAAGAGGGACGGGATCTGAAAAAATAAACGGAAGACAGTATACCAACGCTTCTGAGTAGGATGGAGGACGTTTCTTCAGAATTTGTAAAATTGTGTTTATAAGCTGTAAACAGTATGGATACTGCATTGCATTTTATTCTGAAAAGCAAATTTTGTGCCAGTAAATATTGAGAGAATTTTGTTATAATTTTGGTCGTAGTCACAGTGTAAAGATAGTATGAATGTGGAATACTGCCACAGGTTATTGGAAAACTGTTACAGTTTTTGTTTGTTAAATATTGTGATTTAATTGAAATGGACCTGAAGCTTGTTACGTCGTGTTGAGTACAAACCATACATGCTGAAGAGATGTTAACTGGGC